>NC_050199.1:3145710-3450374 GCF_004126475.2 Phyllostomus discolor
CTGATGATCTGATGATTCTGGCCTGCGCATGGAGGAAATACCGCAGGGACGAGATAAATCCACTTTTGGATTGCTGGAGCTGAGAGTGGCCTTACACGATGTATCAACAGCACTCACCGCTTCACGCACATGCTCTTTCGTACGTGAGATCGCATCTGATCCTTTTCCTGTTCCGGGCTTAGCTGCCACAGCCTGGGGCGCTGGTGCAAAGGTCCTCTTATTTATGTGTCTGTTTGCCTGGTCATGCTGTCCCCTGAGCCTCTAGGAACGGGTCAGTGCATTGCCATCTCCTTCAATCCTACCTGTGTCGCCCTGGCTGGGTGGCTCAGCTGGTCGGAGCACCGTCCCCTGTGCCGAAAGGTCACAGGTTCCATCCCTGCTGCAGGCGCATACAGAAGGCGACTGATGCATGATTTTCTCTCATGTCAATGGTTTGTTGACCTTCTGTCCCCCTCTCCCTCTGGAATCCATCATTTCCCAAATTCGGAAGAGCAGGGACATGCCAGAGGACCCCCAGTTTGTGGAGATGGCGAGGGGGCAGGGAGAAATAGTCAAGTCCGAGAAAGAGAACTCAGTCTCAGCGTAAGCTGTGAGTGGCCTGCCTGCTGGCCACACGGCCGTGACCTTGGAACTGAGTGTCAGGAAGTGAGCAAGCGTCGGAATGTGGCTTTCGAGTTTGCATATGACTTTCAGTCACTGTCTACAGATAGTTAACTCACTCGGGGGCAAGGCTCTCCAGAAGTCTATGGAAGCATCACAGAATCTTCTCAATTCCACTTCTCATAGAACAACTACATTGTTTCTCATGCATCTAATAAATATTAGATAACTGGAAATCGGTTTTTCCCTTAGTGTGGTGCTGATAGGTTTAGCACCCCTCTAAAAAAGTGACATTAGATATTCCAAATATACTCCTGCATCCGAGCACGGTCATTAGTGTCTCATTTCGCTGGAGTGTTTTTTCCCCCCCGAAGCTTCCAAAAAAGTGCCACACTAATTATGAAATATTCTCACTTGTTCAGTAAAGCGAGGCCTCAAAGGACATCCTTAAGGTGACAACTTGTGAACGGAAACTGGGTTATTATACGCTGTTAACTGTGGTAAAAGCATTATTGTTTTAAAAATATTATCCATTCACAACTTTTCTATGCGCTCACAGCTATCTCCCAAATAATCCGAGGTGTTGTCATTTTATCCCGATTCTGGACTCCTGCTTTTTATTTCGTATTTTTAATTTAAAGTGTTTTATTTATTTTCTCTTTCAGAGGGAGGGAAGGGGAGGGAGAGAGATAAGCAGAAAAACCCCGATAGGTTTTTCCATTGATAGAATTTTTCTTTTCTTTAAAAAAACATGGCCAAAACAGATTTTTCTTAAAGATTTTATTTATTTATTTTTAGAGAGAGGGTGGGGGAGAAAGAGAGGGAGAGAGAAACATCAGTGTGTGGTTGCCTCTCGCACGCCCCCAACCAGGGACCCGGCTGGCACCCAGGCCTGCGCCCTGATTTGGAATCACACCCGCCACCTTCCGGTTCATAGAACGCTGCTCCACCCACTGAGCCACACCGGCCAGGGCAGGCATGTCCTTTTCACATCAGGACAGACAAGCAGGACAAAGCCATCCCGTGGGAGACCGGGGTGCATGGAATGAGCCCTCCCAGCAAGAGGTGGCCTCCCAGTGTGCTTCTTACACCCCCCTGGTCAGCTCAGACCTAAGCCAGCCTGGCGCCCAACCCGCAGTGGGGGCCGGGACAAAGACACGCAGCAAAGGCGTGGCTGGATGATGATGATCCAACTCCTCTACCCAGAAGGCAGAGCTTGGGGTCGAACCCACATCACTCAGAACATTCCCTCTACAGATCCTCACAATGCAAAGGTCTCCAGGGGGCTCGGGCATCCCAAGCTTACCCAGGGGTGCTGCTAAAGATGTCACGATGCACAGGACAGCCCCACGACGATGAAGGACCGCGTCCAGAGTGTCGGTAGGGCCGAGGGGGAGTGGGTGAGCCTCGGCGGGGGGGGACACACCAGGCAGGCCTTCTGTCACACTACTCACTTCAAGTCGCCCAGGGGGATGAACGCTCTGTTTCCTGCCCAGAGGGACCCTGTGTTGCACGGATTCTTTCTGCCCATTGGCACGGGACCGGAGCAGGTGAGTTCTGGGGATGCAGGGGAAAGGTGTCAGAAAGTTCTGCAACACAAGCAACTACGTGATCAGACAGAGCAGGCCCAGCACAGAACAACTCCGGGCCTGTGGAGACCAGGACGTGGAGATGTGAGCCCCAGGGAGAAGCCGGTTGCCCAGAAAGCAACCGTGGGCAACTCGAAAAAGTACATTGTTGCCCTGGCTGGCGTAGCTCAGTGGATTGAGCGCCGGCTGCAAACCAAAGTGTCGCAGGTTCGATTCCCAGTCAGGGTACATGCCTGGGTTGCAGGCCATGGCCCCCAGCAACCGCACATGGATGTCTCTGTCTCTCTCTCCCCCCCCCCACTCTCCCCCCCTCCCTCTCTCTCCCCCCTCCCCCTTCCCTCTCTAAAAATAAATAAATAAAATCTTTTTTTAAAAAGTACATTGTTGTGCCTCAATAACTGTGCTGGTGAGGGCAGACCTCAGTGTGGGGAGGCCGCTGGGGGGAAGGGACGGCCCACCCCACCTCCAGGGAGCGTGGAGTCTGCCCGGACAACCGGTGAGGAAGAAGGAACCGGGCCATTGGGAGGGGATGCGTGCCTCAGTGCGTACTGCGCTGTTCTGAAGTTACTTACTCTGTGTTGGTCTGCACGGCCTGCACTTCTTCTCCGGCTTGGGTTACGGTGCTACAGTTTTGGCCGTCCTGTGCACATTCCTAGTTCCGTCTTCTTGTTACATTGTATACCTCCGCGGTTATGTGAATAGCCTCCGATGCTTAGGCGGATGATTCCAGCTGTCTGCCGGAATTACGCTCCCCGGCTGGTATCCAGCACCACGTTCTGTAAGTGACTTGCAAACACGGACACGTGTTTTTACACAAAATGAATGTCTTCCAAGGCAGGGCCGTCCCAGACCAGAAGACAAAGCCCTTCAGCCTCATGTGCTCCCTGGGGCGCAGCGGGAGCCGTCTGGACTTGTCCCTCTGTGTTTTCTTTTCTATAAGATTTTATTTATTTATTTATTTATTAGAGAGGGAAGGGAGGGAGAAAGAAAGAGAGAGAGAGGAATATGCATGTGCGATTGCGCGGTTGCTGGGGGCCGTGGCCTGCAACCCAGGCATGTGCCCTGACTGGAAATCAAACCTGCGACGCTTTGGTTCGCAGCCCGCGCTCCATCCACTGAGCTACGCCAGGCAGGGCCCTCTGTGTCTTCCCAGACAAACGCCTTCAGTGGATGCTGCGTGCTGCGCCGTAATTCCCTACAGGGTGCAACGGAGGGCCAGGAGCTTCTGCCTCATGGCACGGGTGGATATCCAGGTGAGGCCTGAGCAGCGAGCCTGCAAGTTCCGAGTTTGCGTGATAACAAGATGCGCTCGAAGGGAGGGGGAGGAAGAGTGTGGCAAGCCCCCCAAAGGCCCCCCAAGATGCCCCTGTTGAAATCCTCAGAGGCCGTGAGTCTGTGCCGCCCCGGCTGGCCTGGGGGCTTTGCAGAGGAGCGGTCCCTGCAGATCTTGGGGGGGAGGGGGAGGAGGGAGTAGCTGAGTGGGCCCAGGGGCATCCCCCAGTCCTTGGAAGAGGGGGCGGGCAGTCAGAAGAAGAGAATGAGCAGTGAGGATGGAAGCAAGCAGAGGAGGTCGGAGTGAGAGCCGCTGGCTTTGAGATGGAGGCGGGGCCAGGTACGGAGGAGCGCAGGCACCTCCGGAAGCTGGGAGGGGTAAGAAAACGGCCTCTCCCCGGGAGCCTCCAGAAGGGACACAGCCCTGGGACCCTGTTGGGACCGCTGACCTCCTGACCTGTGAGCATCAACGCGTGTTGTTTGCAGCCACTCAAGCTGAGGACAGTGAGTTACCGGCAGAGGAAGGCACTGCAGGGGGGACTGCAGACCAGCCATGGGCCCTGGGACAGCCGAGAGTGCCCCGGGGCGTGGGCGGTTGTCCCGTCCCCACTGCCCCTGCTGCCGACCGAGAATCTTAAAAAGAAAAAAAGAAATGCTCCTTGGCGTTCAAAGATGAGGAAATCCTATCTCGTGCCACCGCCTGGGTGAACCTGGAGGCCGCGAGGCCAGGGGGGAGTGCCAGTCACAAAAAGGCAGGCGCTGTGAGGTTCCCCCGGCGTGAAATGTGTGCAATACACCCTGTTCCCAGGGAAGGAACGTAGAACAGGGTTCCCAGGGGCTCAGGGAGAGGGGGAAGGGGATTCCTATCATTGTGGGGCGTTCCCCTTTTGCGAGGTGGAAAAGCCATGCAGGTGTACCTTCAACCATGTCCGCAGCCTTCATGGGACCGCACTGACACACGGGTGGGACAGAGGCTGGGTGTTGTGGGGCAATAGGAACCCCTGTGAGAGCACCACGTCCCAGAGATTTTTCTCTGTCTGTGTCTGTAACGGAGGAGAATGGCTTCTCGTTGCATTGTCTCTGGAGGCCAATTTCCTTGACGGCCCATAGAACTGGTACCCAGGTCTCAAACAAAGCCTGCTGTGCCTGGTTTTTTTTTTTTTTTCTTGTTTTGTTTGGCTCGGTAATGGCTTATTGATTCCACACCTCCACTCTCTCCCGCGGCCCGGCCTCCGATGGATCACCGAGGTCGATATTGGCAATGCGTGTATGGCCCGCGGTAATAACACCCACAGGCTAGGGCTCGTGAGATAATACCGACAGCTGAGCAGGCACTGGCCCCTTTCGCTCTGAATGTTCCCGCTCGGTTTCCAGGGTGGCTTGAACTGCGGGGGTCGGGAATCTCGGGGGAGGGGTTGGGGGGGCGCTCTGCAGTCTGTGCCATGCGCCTCTGAGTGGGGAGGGGGGCGTGAGGGAAGAACAGCCCTCATCCGCCCCAGTCCACTCCCCAAACCTCAGAGCTCTGTCCTCCCACCTTCCACCCCAACACACGGAGCAATACAGATTTTCTAGGCGCTTCCGATCAGGGCCGCAGGAAGCAAGCTCGAGGGAAAGATGCCGTTTACCGTAGTCCTCGGTCGCCGGCCTCCCCCACCGGCGAGCTGCAGCCCCGGCCCGACTCGGAAAAACCATCGTGGGGTGAGCTGCCTTTGGGCTCTATGTTTACCCGCCTGGCCGGTGCGCACGCGGAACCCCTTCTGAAGCCCCCACGGGAGCCCACTGAAACCCCGTGGCGAGACCTCTTATTTGTGCGTGTGGCTGTCTCCATCCCTGTGGAGAAGAGGAACTGTGTGTTCCACCGCGCTGGTGGGCGAGGCGACGCCGGGCGCCCGGCTGGTCCACCGGCCGTTCTGGGTTCCGCACGCAACGGCGCCGCGGCCAGAGCCTCGTCGGGCGCCGCTCTCTGGCTGGCTCCGTGTTTCCACCACGTGACGGTCCCACGGGCTCGTGAAGCCCGCCGCCGCGCTATTTTCGGCTGGGGATGAATGCGTGACGCGTCTCGGAGCCGATGTTTTTCCATCACTAGCAAAAACGCTCTGCAAGGGAGAGGGAAAGCCACCCACGCAAAGCGCGCTTGGACTGGACGTGTTTTTTTTTTTTTCTCCTTTTCTTTCCCTGTTGATGTGGAGCTGTTGACGCACAGCAGCGTGCAGAAAGGTAGCACCGCCCCACCCCCACCCACACCCCCGCCCCGCTGGGAAAATACAGCTACAAACTAGGCAGGCTCCTGCCCTCTTTCTTCCGCCCACAGGTTCTTTTCGCCTGCGTTTATTTCCCAACAAGGCACCAGGCGCTTTCAAAGACGCGCGCTGCAAAGGATCCGTCCGGGAGCCGGCAGGGCGAGTGTGCCAGAGTCGGAGAGGACGCGTGTGTGATTCTCCCGGCCGCCCACCGCGGTGAGGAGGAGGAAGGCTGGGCCGCAGCCTCCCGGGAGGCGGGACGCCCTGGTGCAGACCCGGAGCAGAACGGAGGAAACTCGTCCGACGGGAGTCCGAGTGTGCCGTGGACACGTGCGCTGCGACGCGGAACGCGGGGGAACGTTCTAGAAACGCACCTTGTCCCGATGGGGCGGGCAGTCGTGTAGGTGTGTGCGTGGGTGGAACACACATCTTGATGGTGCGCTTGCTGTGTGCGGGTTCCACCTCAGAGGTGAAAGGCCAAAGTTACACCTCCGAGGTGAAAGGTCAAAGAGCAGCGCCAGCCGAGGCTGGTGGAGAAAGCAGCGCAGCAGATGGAAACCGAGTGACTACCAAGGTCAACAAAGGTCATTCACATCAGGGCCTGCGCTCTTCTGTCTGACCCCCGCTTCCTGGTCTTCCCCTCCCCCACCGCACCTTCCTCTCCTCTCCCTTTGTTACCTGTTCCTGTATTCTTCTTCACCCAGAAGCTGGCACAGAGAGGTAGCATTTTAAGAGCTTAATATCAGGTTACTCCTCTCCCCCTCTTGAAGGTGTTCTCTTTTGTTTTTTTTTTTCAGAGAGAGAGAAACGTTGACTCCTTGTCCCACCCATTCAAGGGTGCATGGGTTGGTTCCTGCCTGTGGCTCAGCTGGGGATCGAACCCACAGCATTGAGGCATCTGCAGTGCACTCTCTAACCAGCTGAGCTACCCAGCCGGGGCCCTGAATGTGTTGCACTTCCATCCTTGCGTGTGGAGGGACAAGTACAAAATGCATCTCTCCAGGCCATAACCCCCAGCAACCGCACATGGATGTTTCTCTCCTTCTCTCTCTCTCTCTCTCTCCCCCCTTCCCTCTCTAAAAAAAAAAAACAAAAACAAAACAAAAACAAAAAAAACAAAATGCATCTCTCACCCTGCCCGGGTGGCCCAGTGGGTTGGAGCCTTGCCCTAGGCACCAAAAGGTTGTGGGTTCGAGCCCTGGTTGGGACACATGTGGGAGGCAACCAGTGTATGTTTCTCTGTCCCTCTCTCTCTCTCTCTCTCTCTCTCTCTCTCCAGTTGCTGACCCACATTTCAGGGAAGAGTACAGGTAGGAGGATTTCTTGTGCCTTTTCAGTTGCTGCAAACACAATCTGGCCATGTGTGTATCTCTTTTCTATTAGTGAAGTTGTTACCATTTACCGCCCCTGCTAAGGGAAACAAGCCCAACTCTTTGCCCCAAGGAGCTCAGACATCCTCCACCTCCCATCTTCTCTCTGGGTGCTGGAGGGGACAGTAGCCAGTGTCTGCTGGGATCCGAACCTCTGCTCGCGAGTGGGTCTGCCCCGGGGGGGGGGCCCTTCCCCGGCCCTGAAATGGAGCCACAGCCTGATTTCCAGGGCCACAGGAGTCTGTGATTGTGCAGTTTCGTGGGGGGACGATTTTTGGTTACTTTTTGGAGATCAAATACATTGTATTCTTTTCATTAAAAAATAAAAAGAACGTGTTGCGTATCCTAGTAACTCGGAGGACGTTTGCCCGTGCCTTTTCCCTTGGGGCACGATGAGATTCCCTTCTCGCCAAATGAGCCCCCTTTCACGTGTACAACCCGGGGGGGGGGGGGCATTCAGCCTGTTCCCAGAGCTGCGCCAGCTTCACCTGTGTCTCTGGGTCCAAAGTCTTTTCATGACTCCCCGGGGGCGGGGGGGCGGGTCACGTCCCCATTAGGCAGCCACAGCTCATTCCGTTGCCACTCACCTCCAGCCCCGGGCCACCCCTAATCTGCATCCCTGCTGTCTCTACGGACAGACCCGTTCCGGCCCTTTCCCCGGGAATGCAATCACGCGACACTCGACCTTTGGTCTCCGGTGTCTCCGTGGGGCGGCGTGCTCTTGAGGTCCGTCCACGTTTTACAGCCGCTGCCAGAAATTCATTCCACTTATGTTTCAATGAAAACAACGTTCAGGAATAATCATCCTTTTAGGCACACCGGGGGCCTCGGAGCTCTTTACTGATGGAGCACCTACTACGCGCAGGGCACTGTACTGCGTTCAGCGTGATGTCAGAGTGGGTGTTGCTTCCCACGTGAGCCTGGCCTGGGAGTCGTAGGACAGGAGCACCCTGGGGCCCCCACCCGCACGCCAGCATCTCAGACGTGAGACCGCTGCAGCCAGTAGGGCTGCATCCAATGCAGCCAGTAGGGCTGTATCTCCACGTTTCCTTTTCTCCAACAGACCCATGGGAAAGGCAGCCAGAAAATGTTTGTGGGAGCAAAAGGAAATTTAGATGATTTAACAGGTGTGTGTTTCCCGTTTATTTTCGCCAGCGGACGCACGGAATGGCTATTTTAAGAGTGCCTTGTTCCTTCAACTGTATTCAGTGGGGAAAAAAATTCTCTAAAAGTGTCAGATCCGTTAAGGAGTAATAACAGACGCGATTTGAACGGAAAGACCAGGTCTTTCTCTTTGCCCAAGTTTTTCCGTGTCCGACGATTTGAGTTATAAACGTTCCCTCACAGAACTTTACCTGCTTTGCACATGGATGTATCCACCTGGTGTTTCCTTCCTCAAGTGTTTTCTCGGGGCAAATAAACTATGCAACGCCGGGCTCCTGCCGCCGTGTTCCTGCCAGATGTACGCACAGCATCCAAACTGTGCGCGGAAGCCCTCTCGAGGCTGTTTCTCCAGGACCCCTGTCGGGCGGTTCCAAGACTCTGAGGTGTCTGGGCCGGAAGCCCAGGTGGAGATGGCAGTGGAGACCTTGTGAAGGAGCAAAACCCCAGTCCTGCCCGCGGGCGTCCACCCTGACGGAACCACGTTGTGTAGAGGGATGAGGGTGGGTGGACAGGTACCTGTTTCCGAGCGATGTAATTTCACGTATCATAGCCAATGCAATGGTCGCGTGCATGGGGTCACACAGACGCAGCGAGGTGCCATGGCTGCTGAGATTGTTCCCCCTCTGTCTTTGCAAAGGGGTCTCCGTGGCTGGTCCTGCCCCCCCCCCCGGGGGTCCCTGGGGGCACAGGCAGGTATCTGGGGCTGGGTATCACGGTCTGTGCCCCGCTGCGCCCAGGGAAGAGGCCGCTGACCAGCCCTGCCAAACGGGCAACAGCCGGCAGCTGATGGCCGATTTCCTCCCCATGAATAATTGAGTTGGTCCTGGGTACACTCAGACCCGGCTCGGGTGACTTTGGCCCGACTGCACAGGGCGCCTGCCGAGCCTGGTGTGGGGCCCCCTGAACCTCCGTTGTCACTCGCTCGGCGGGGCGGCTCCGGAGTCCACGGGGCTGAGCGGCCAGGAGGGGCAGAGGCCGGACCTTTGGGACCACCACCTGCGGCCCCTCTTCCGCTCTGCACTGCTCTCAGAGCCGGCACAGCCTCACTGCAGAGCGCGGGTCCCTGGGGTCTGGGCACTGAACGCCGGTCATGCCTGACAGGGTGGGAGTGGGGGGGGGCAGCGTCCACCCCCCCACACAAGGGCTCCGGAGCCTCCCCAGTTCCTGCTGCCCCCAGCCAGGCCCGGCTGCAGGGACGCTGCAGGCTTGAAGAGGCCACCCGATCAAGCTCGTGTTGCCCTAGGGAGCCCAGAGAGAGGTGGTTTCCGTCTCCCCCCGGGACGAGCAGCTGCACCACGGACATGTCGGGGACAGAGAAGCACTCGGAGCCAGTGCCGTGGGTGTGGGGGACACCATCCCCCAGGTGGCCCCCAGAAAGCCTGCCCTTATGGGGTCCCTCCATGAGAGTGTGGGCGGGGCCCCGCGTGCTTCTAGCCCATGGGACATGGTAATGGTGAAGGGGTTTTTGCACATGTCTGTGAGGCTCCAGATCAGGCGACTGGGAGTTGCTCCTGGGACACCTGGAGGGACACTCTAAACTACCGTCCAGGGATGTGTACAATGTGAGGTCAGCAGAAGTGTGGCTCAGAAGTGTGGCCCCTAGTGGCTCAGAAACGTGAGCTATGGCATGGGCACACGCATTCCCATACCCCTTTTTATTTGCTTTTGTTAAGGATTTGATTTATTTATTTTTAGACAGAGGGGAAGGCAGGGGGAAAGAGAGGGAGAGAAACATTAATGTGTGGTTGCCTCTCCAGTGCACCCTACTGGGGACCTGGCCCACAAGCCAGGCATGTGCCCTGACTGGGAATCAAACCAGAGACCCTTTGGTTCACAGGCTGGCACTCAATCCACTGAGCTACACCAGCCAGGGCCCCCTACCAGTTTTTATTTTAGTTTATTTTATTTTTTCCATTACCATTTCACCCCCTTATACCTTCCTCCTCACCCCCTACAATCCATGTGCACGATCCCTACTCCTTTCATCATTAAGCCTTGAACATAATTTATTTGTAGTTCTCTTTATAAATGACTCGGTATTTCCGTGACCACATTTTGGGTGATATTTAAGGCAGAGCACGAACACTGTCACGCAATTCCGTGGTACACACAGACAAGAAATTCTGCTTTGGGATCCCACACACGTGTGTGTGCGTGTGTGTGTGAGCTCCAAAGCAAGGCGGTTCCCCAGCTCTGATGAGGCAGTTGGGGTTCCCCCCAGGGGAAGATGCACGCTAAGAGATTTACTGTAAGGAACTGGCTGGCGCTGTATTGAGGCGAGGATGAAGTGTGTGGAGCATGCCATTAGGACCAGCTGAAACTGCTGTCGCTAGAGAAGTTCCTTCATTTTCCACGGAATCTCGGCCCTGCTCAGAAGGCCCCCTCCCTGACCTCCCGCGGCCCACCCAGAGGGTGCAGGCTCCCCTCCCTTGCTCCAGGCCCACTGATTATCGAGTCTGCAGAATGCCTGCTCAGCCACACCTAGATCAATGCGTGCGGTGGGTTGAACTGGGTCTCCCCGCCCCCATATGGAACAAAAACAGATATTGAGTCCCTGACCCCTGGTACCTGTGAGAGTGACATTATGGTTATTACTTTTAAAGAATTTATTTATTTGTTTTTAGAGAGAGGGTGAGGGAGGGAGAAAGAGAGGGAGAGAAACACCCATGTGTGGTTGCCTCTGATGAGCCCCGCACCGGGGACCTGGCCCACAACCCAGGCCTGTGTCTGTTGACTGGGAACCGAACCGGTGACCTTTTGGTTTGCAGGCCCATGCTCAGTCCGCTGAGCCACACCGGCCAAGGCCCTCAGAGACTTTGTAAGATTTGTGCGTGACCTGCCCACATATCTGATCTTGTAGCAGACGGCTGTGATCTTGTAAAAATGACAGCCAATGAAGGAAGTCCTGGCAGAGGGAATTCCTTTCCGAATCAGTGTGTGCCCCGAATCTGCTGGCTTTTCTTTTTTTTTAAAGATTTTATTTATTTATTTTTAGAGAGGGAAGGGAGGGAGAAAGAGAGAGAGAGAAACATCAATGTGCGGTTGCTGGGGGCCGTGGCCTGCAACCCAGGCATGTGCCCTGACTGGGAATCGAACCTGCGACACTTTGGTTCACAGCCTGCGTTCAATCCACTGAGCTAAGCCAGCCAGGGCTCGTTTTTATTTTTTTAAGTCAAATTTATCGAGGTATAATTTACACACGGTGATGTTCACCCTTTTGGAGTTGACTTCCACAGGCTCTGCCCAACGTTCGGAGGCCCCAAGTCAGGGTACGGAACAGCGCGATCACCCCAAAAAATGCCCCCATAATTCTCTACAGTCAAACTCACACCTGACGGCCAGCCCCGGCATCCAAGGATCCGCGTTGGGCCCCAGAAGTCTGGCCGTTTTCAGCACACCCACGGACATGGAACCCCAGAGCAGGCTGCGCCTTGAGTCAGCTCCTCTGACTTTGTGGTTGACCTTGGAGGTCCATCCCTGACTCTGCCCGGGTCGCAGGCCTGCTCCTGGCTGGGGGCTGCCCGGGCCCCGCTGTCCGCACAGACCGAGGCGCCGTCACCTGCCCCCGCCTCCGTGTCCCCTGCGGTGTGCCCGGGGTTGGTGGAGCAGGAATAAAGCCGGGTGCTGACAGATATTTGCTTGGGCCTTTCCTCTCATTTCTCTCGGGTGCTGGGGTGGATTTGCCCATGACATGTGTCTGACCTTACGGGGGCTGCTCATTATTATAAAAACAACATCAAAAAGGCTTTAGGACACGGGCATCAGAGGAAAATGCAAACGTTCATCTGCATTTTTCTTTTTTAGGAGGGAAGGGAGAGAGAAAGAGAGAGAGGGATCATTTGTTGTCCCACCTATTCATGCACCCACTGGCTGATCCGTGCATGTGCCCGGACCGGGGATCGAACCCGCAACCTGGGTGCATCAAGACTACGCTCTCACCAACTGAGCTGCCCGGCCAGGGCTCACCTGTGCTTCGCTCGAACCTGCTGGATTCTCTCGGTGTCACTGCAGCACAGAGCCGCCCATGTGAGAGACAACCTTGTGCAACAAGGCTTCGTAAACATCATTCCCCCTCTCCTGGCTCCCTCCGGAAGGTGAGCCTTAAGCACGAAATGCACAAGCAGAATGCAAAGGGAGAAGAAAAAAATCACCTCACTTCTCGCAATGAAATACAGTTTGTGTCTGAAGAGAGAGGGAAAGGGATGGCCTGTGAAAATTGTAACCTCCTGTTATTTTGTAGCTAGACAGCCGTGTGCTACTCACGGAAACCGAGACTCTTGCCCCCGCCCCCCACCGTGCACTTGGGGTGAAAGCAGGCAGCATTTTCTGCCAGGTTTTGGGGTACTGCGGGGTGGACAAACTCTGAGATTATTTTCCGGGGCAGAGCAATGATGTCCTGCTGGAAAGCCCACGGTTTTCCCAGCTGGATTTGCGTGGCACGTGCCCCCTTCGGGGGTAAGACACACTACCAGGCCAGCGCCGAGGGCAGCATGCGGCCCCTGCACACACCCACAGCTGGGTGCCCTGGAAGCTGCGAGGTCACCTTCCCCGGTGGCGGCAGGGACTTCGAAGATGTGACTACATTCTGAACCTTGCGGTGGGGAGATTGTACCATTGTACCGGATTGCACGGTCGGCCCAGTGTAACCTCGGGAGAGTGGAAGAAGGGGGTGGGAGAGGAGCAGGCAGGGATAGGGGGCTGCGGGAAGGACCCCTGCCAGGGAACGCAGGCCCTACTCACCCAAGTCCTGCGAGACCCCGAGGGAGCTCTGGCCGCAGAGCAGGCAGAGAATGCAAGGTCTGGAGCCAGTGAGCATGCAGTCATCTGGGCCCGCCGCAGTGCAAACTCTCTGGGGCTCAACCTCCCTCCTGTGCAAAATGAAGATGATCACCCTACACCTGCTCCACCCCTTCCGAGGTTGCTATGACGACAGGGGAGGTCATCTTGGCGAATGTGTAGGCAACCCTGAGGAAACTGTGCTACACAGGAGACACGTAGTTACTATCCCTTTACTTCGGCCTTTGCTCACCAGCGTCTGCTCCCGTCACAATAGTCTCCTGATGGCCTGGACCCTCCCTGAGCGGGTGACGGCCAGAGTGCCCAGGCATCTCTGCTCTGAGAGCCCCCAAAATGTCCCAGGACGAAGTTAAGCTACCTGAGCAGCCATCCTCTAGAAACCCCGGGCCAGCGTGCTATCCTCAACAGGCCGCAGGGTGACCGGGAGCGATGATTCGGGGGAGGGCGCTGCCTCAGCCACCTCACTGCTGTGACAGAGCGGTCACCAGTGAAGGACCATGGGCTCCAGCCTGCACCTGCCCCCTCAGCAGGAAGGTGTTCCCTCCCCCCACCACCGCAGGGATTGGGGGGGCAGGGGGTGGAGGTGCGTTGAACGAGCTTGGGGAGACCCCGCAGCTGTGCGGCCACGAACCCCTAACTGGAAAGCGGCGTTTGTGACGACTATGCACACGGAGAATGGCAGGCAGCGGCACTCACGGTCTCTTTACTTTGTTACCAGTGGGTCCCCAGCAGGAGTGGGACGCAGGTTCAGAGCAGGTTACAGTTGCAGCGGGCTCTGTGCCGGGGCATCCTCCCTCTGCAGAGGCAGGAGTTACCAGAATCACCTCCGGAGCTCAGCACAGGAAGTGCTGAAAGGGAAGCACACACTTCACTCCATTAGACTTCTGGGAACATTGGATGGCTATGTAAACACAACTGGGGTTTGCTGGGATCCTGGGTATTATTTTGCATTTTTGTGGGGAGGGATTTGGGGGGAGCATCATTTTATGCATTTAGAGACAAGAGCCCCTACATTGCCCAAGAAGGTGCCAGGCCCACAGATGGCCACAAAGCCCGTCCCTCAGTATTTGTAAGCACTTGGGGCCAGTCTGCTCTGAGTATCAGAGGTGAAAGCGCCTGCCCTCCCGTATTACTGGGAGGGTCAAGTTCAGCGCAGTGCCTGAACACCCGCACGCCACCTGCAAGGTGCCTGCGGTGTCCACGTGATGTGAAGTGAACGGGACATTCCAAAGGGAAAAACACCAACAACTCCCCCTGCCTTAGTCTCCTTGGGGGCGGGGGGGCTGCCACCACAAAGCACCACCACCAACTGGGCGGTTTAAACGACAGAAACCGACGTTCTCACAATCCCGGAGGCTGGAAGCTCCAGGGCACGGTGTGGGTGAGCCCGTGGTGTCCTCCTAATCCGCGAGAAGACCCGCGGGATTCTCGGGACATTTTTTCAAACAGGCAAGACAGAGTCTGAGCTCACCTGCTCTGTTCCTTGATGAACAGCCGCAATTGGGAGGGACGATTTCCATCATTTTCCCACACTTTAAATCACCGGCGTCTGCCAAGTAATCAAAACAAACAAAGAGGCCTTAAAGCAAGTACACTTCGCAATTTCCAAGCCTCTTAACGTTGGGCAGCGCTGGCAGGCCCACTGGGCCAGTTGTGTGTTTTGTTTTTTTTAATTTTTTGCTGCGCGGCTACTCGAGAGTGTGCGGTAGCCGCGAGCCGCGTCCGGGTAAAGCCGAAAGCGGTATTGCTGTCAACTTGTTATTTACTTTCCAAATCTGAATGACTGAGCAAGGCGAAAGGAGAATCAATCAACCACAATGTGACCCTACAGGCGGAAAAAAACGCGGCGCTGCCATCCGCCGGCGGTGGGGGGAAGGGAAGCACGTGTAACCGGGGCAGGGTTGCATCATGAGCTCGCTCGGGCTTTCCGTTGCACCCTCCTCGGTTTTTTCGGTGGCCTGTCCCACCTCTCGGCGTCCGCCCGCTCGAGCCCAGGGAGCCCGGGAGCAACGAAGGGCAGGCTCCGGGGAAGGCCCCCCCGCCACGTCCTTTGGGGGGGGCCTCGAATGGCAACCGATAGGTGATAAGACACAATCTATTCTGCTGATTCACAAGTATGGAGACTGTGTAAGTGTGTGTGCTTTTTATTGATGTGCTCTATCATAATGGCGTGGCAACCGTCGCGTGGCATCCCTGACGTTTTGCAGCCGCCTGTGGCGGGGGAGTTGTTGGGTCCGCCTTTCTGATGCAGGGCCAGCCCCTTCGGAAACTCACCTCGGGACCCCTCCCCCACCCCCAGCCCAGCCCCAAGAACAACAAATGGCTCAGTGTCCCAGAAAAAAAAGAGCAAGTGAGGTTACAGTCTGAAATGCTGAGTGTACTGGGCTCTGAACGCGAAGCTTATTATACACCCGGGGGGGGGGGGCATTTATGTAAAATATGCAACAAAGCCGCCTCCAAAGGTGGGGGGGGCGCGGATGTCTGTTTCATTGAGCCGAGGCCACCTGGGGGGGGGGGTCGTTGTCACCGAACTGGAGGGGAGGAAGGGACGCTGGGGACCCGGGCGCTCCAGGGCCGGGCCGAGTCAGCCATTGCAACATAAACACGCTTTGCAAATGCCCGAGGTCTGAAACCTGTGGGGGGTGGCGGGGGGGCAAGAGGGCGGGGGGAGGTTCCCCCCAATCCCCGGCAGCCCCCAAACCCCAGCTCCTGGCCTCCACCCGTGAGCGTCGTGTCTGAGTGTCCGTCTCCCCAAGCATTGCTGGCTCCAACCAGGAGGTGTTTTGCAAGCATGGAGGCCCCCACTTTAGGGGGAGGGGGAGAGACCATCGGGGTGTCCTCAAGGCCGCCGACTGGGACGCGTCGCCCCCCACCCCTCCCCGCCCCCCAGGCCGGGTTTCGGAGGGTTTGTTAGGGCACTAGGGCGGCTTTTTCTTTGAGGGGGGGGAGGGGGGCTAACACTCCAGGACTGGCCCGAGCTCCCCGGTCCTATGGGAACCTTGGGGGAGGGGGCGGCCCGGGTTCCGGTCCCCTCGGGAAAGTGGGAGGAAAAGGCTGGGTTTGGGACTGGGTGGGGGTAGGCCCACGTTGCCTTCCTGCCCCCTGGAGGCCACGGGAAGGGACAGGGTTCCCCGCACCCATCCTAGGCGGTGGGGGGCAGGGGCGAGCGTGCGGTGAGGGACTGTGGGCAGGGTCGCAGGTTCCCTAGGTTTGGACAGGGGCTGGATTGGGACCCAGATCCTCCCCACAGGCCTTGGGGGAGGGGCCGTGCAAGGGCGCGGATTCCCTGCCCTGTCGCTGGGGGGGAGGGGCAGGCCTGGGGGTCCCTATCCTCCGTGGGGGAGTGGCTGGTTTGGGACATGGTCCCCCGGGGCGCAGGGGAGGGGCCGACTGGGACGCTGGGGGCCCCTCTCCGAGGGGGGGGGTTGGGGGAGGGGCGGGCCAGGGCGGCCGAGGCCGCCCCCTTCGGCAGTCCTCCCGGCCGGGGTCGGCGCTCTGGCGGCGGCCGCTCCCCCCGGAGGTCACTGCCGGTGCCCGTCCCTCCCGCCGTCCCGCCCTCTGTCGCCGCTGCCGCTGCTCCCGCCCCGGCCCCCCCCCCCCCCCCACTCTCCGCGCTCGGGAGCGAGAAGCCGCCAGCGCCCCCGCCCCGCCGCCGCCGCCGCCGCAGCGCCTCGGCCGCCATTCGGCACCGAAACTTTCCAGCGCCCGCGCCTCTCGGGACTCGGCGGCGGCGGGGCGGGGGCGGCCCAGGGGCAGCACGCCGCTGCTGCTCCGGGGCGCCGGGCCCTCCTCGGCCGCGGCTCGGCCCGGCTCGCCGACGGCCGACCGGAGGGAGGCTCGGGCGCGGCGGCGCCCCACAAGTTGCCCTGCCTGGGGCGAGGTGAGTGCGAGGGGCCGGGTGGGCGGGAGGGCGCGGGGCCGGGGGCGCAAACTTCTCGGGCGGTGGGGGGGGGGGGGCCCGGCCGGCGGCTGAGGGCGCGCGAACGCTCCGCCCGCCGCCACGGCTCTGGAGGGGCAGGTCCCCAACTGTCGCCGGGGCTTGGGCGGGGGTGCGGCGCGCTCTCTGCGGGCTGAACAATACCCCAATGTGGCCGCTCCCCGAAGTGCCGGCGCGAGGGGCGCGGGCGGAGGCTGGGTGGGGGGGGGCGCTCCTTTGTTTTGGGGAGGGGAGGCGGCTGGTAAGTTTGGGGAGGCCCGGATCTGCCCCCCCGGTCTTCTTTGTCTGCCGCCCCTGGGGCTGGTGGGGCGGATCTGCTGCGCCGCGGGCGCCCCCGTGGGGGAGGGGAGCCCCATTCATCCCTGGGCGCCGGCCGGCCCGCCCCGGACCCAGTGGCTGCTGCTGCGCCGCCGCGCGCGGTGGAGTGCAGAGCGAGGCCCGGCGGCAGCTCTGTTTCCGGGGCGCAGAAACTGTCAAGGAAGTCGGGAGCCCCCGTGCCCGAGCGCAGGGAACGGGCGGGGCGCGACCTTGGCGCATGGATGGGGGGAGGCGCCCCTGTTCTGGCGCGGCCGGGCAGGGTGCGGACCTGTTGCTCGCGGGCTCGGGGGAGGGGTGACCCCCAGATCCGCTTCCCCGGCCCCTCCTACCTCGGGGACTTCACCCGCTGGGGCCCAGTGCTCGGAGCCGGCAGGGGCTGCGTTTTCGGGGGTCTGTGGCCGCGGGGGCGTGTGACACTTGGGGGTCGATAGAGGCCGGCCCGGGCTGGGATGGGGCCTGCGCCGCTTCACGTGCCTCGCCTGTGCGCGGTCGGGCCCCGGCCCGGGCACGCTCCCTGCACGGCCTCGCGTTGTGTGTCTCACCCAAGTGCACTGGAAGTTCCACAAAGTTGAATAAGTCGGGGGGTGCCTCCCCCCGCCCCCAGTGGAGCAGAACCCCCCAAAGAAACAAAAGCGCAGCCCCCTCTGGCAGCTGCAACTGTGGCTGCTTTGCATGGTCCCATGTGACTTGACCTGACTTGTGGGTGTTTTTCTCTCCTGACGCGCCCCGCGCGCGCGAATCCCTGGTTTAACCTGGAGGCCGGCGGGAGGGCGGGACTCCGGGCTCAGAGGGAGTGGGGCGCTGAGCTGGGGGGGGGGGGGCCCAAGCCTTGGCCTGGGGGCATGAATGCCAGTGAGGATTTTATGAAAAGTTTACCATGAAGTCATTCCTCGAAAAGATGTAATGAGGGAGAGGGGGGAAAAAAAAAAACAAAAAACAAAGAATGTGGAGTATGGAGCCGTGAAGACCTTAAGATGATGTTTTGTTTTTTTATTGTGAAAGATGTTCATGTGTCAAATGAGCTGCAGATTTTGGTGGAAAACCACCTCGCTGGGTACGCTCATCAGGGCAGAGCTGCAAGTGCAGCCCGTGACCCAGTTACGAAAGCCGGCCCCTCGAGGGGATCGCAGCTGGTACGCGCGCGCGCACCGCCTGTGGCAGAGAGGGAGAGGTTTAGTGGTGTTTCCTATCTGGTGGTGCGTGTTTCGCCCCCCTCGGTGGGCTCAGCGGTTTCTGCTGTCAGCCGCGGCAAAGAAGAGATACTAAGAGTGATGCTCGCCTTACGCAGATCCCAGAAAGCGAGTATATCAGAATTTGGGGTTGTTCCGTCCGTCCGTGGTATTGGTGGCATAGTGGCACATGTCGGCGGCTCAGGGAGGCGGTCCCTCGCGTTTTCTCGGGATCATTAGATAGATATTGGGGAACAAATACACCCAGGGACTCTATCGGGCCCGCAGGACACCAGGAGGGAAGTTGGCCTCGCTCAGGGAAGGGCAGGTGGGGCCCGCGACGGGGCCCCGCCCCCAAAAGCAGGGCGTGTCTCACTGCAATGAGGCGGGGCTGGCGCTGCGCGTTTATCCACGTGGGATCCGCACCCCCGCTTAAATCTCACACGTGCGTTGGTAATTCTCCCGACCCTGATCCCTGCGGGAAGTCTAGGCGTTTGGGTAGGGGCTGCACGCGTGTGGGCAGCGTTTTCGGGGGCCTGGTGTCTTCGTGGGACTCCGTCTGCCGGAGCTGCTGTTCCGTCACCTGGGTGATGCCATCCCGAGTCTGTCCCCAGGGCTGTCGGGAGAGTTTCAGGGAACCCCCCCGCCCTGGGTGGCCAGGAGGCGCCCCGGAGTCCAAGTCCATTTTGCCAGGTGATGCCAGGCCAGCCAAGCAGCCTGTGCCCTTGCGCCTTGGACCTGAGCGGGCGGAAGAGACACTGCCCATCCGTCCTCCACTTTGACCTTGAAGTCCCGCCCTCTTCCCCGAGGGCCGTGTTCTGCGTCTGCGAAAAGGCAAGGGGAGCTAGCCCAAGGTGAGGTCCCCACTGGGGCGCCGGGAGGAGGCCTGGAGAGTGTCCGCGAACGTTTCGGAAAACTGCAAAGGCGCCTGTCCGTTCTAGCTGCTGTTGCTCTTGTGGGCACTGGAATGCCGGGGCCGAGGAATTGACAGGCAGGGTCGCCCTGTGGGAAACGAGGATGGTGTCCTCTCTGCAGTGGGTCTGCCGGGTGCCGAAAGATGCAAGTGGCCTGCTGGTGCCTGCACAGCCACAGCGGCCAGCCGTAGTGGCCGGAGGATCTTCTCACTCCCAGAGCCCAGCTCCTCAGCCCGGGCCTTCTCTCGCCCGCCCGACGCCCGAGTGTGAATTTCCCCGTCTGGAGACCGAAGCTCTTTATTAAAGCACATGCACATGTCCGTTGAAGTCTGCGTGTGCGTGCAGACGCCTCTGAACACAGTGGGGAAATGCCCCCCACAGCCAAGTGACTGTCCGCCTGTCTGGCTTGGTCGTCCTGCGTGGGAGGCACTGACCTCGGGCGTGTCTTCAGGTTCATGTTGGTTGAGATTCAGCAACACGAACCATTCCGCCCTTTCGGTGGTTGGAGCTGTAGCTGTAACACCCGTGTTGCACGGTGCAGGTGTGGGGTGGCACAGAACTTACAGAAAGCGCTGTGGGCGGGTGCTACTCTGTGGGCGCTGCAGGGGTACAGACATTGCTGAAGGGATACAATGTAGCAGCCCTGGCCCCGTGGCTCGGTTGGTTGGAGCGTTGTCCTGTACACTTGGAAGGTTACGGGTTCGATCCCTGCTCAGTGAGTGTATAGCAGGTAATCAGTCCGTATTTCTCTCTCCCATTTGTGTTCTCTCTCTCTCTCTAAAAGTCAGTGAACATATTCTCAGGTGAGGATTAAAGAAATAAAAAGGAAACAGTTTTATGGGGGGGACAGGGTTAGGTCATCAAAGATTGAGACACTGTACAGGTAGACCTGAAAAAAAAAAAAAACACCCTGAATTTCAGCCGCTTACCCTGGAAAGCAATTTCAGTGAAGAAACTCGATACCTGAAGTGGACAGCTGTGGTCGTGCGGGGTGAGGTGCTTTGCCATAATTTTGAACCCCAAAATCAGATCTCTCTGCTGGAGTCCCTCACTGACCGCTTCTCCTCGGGCAAGGCCTTTCCTGTCTTCGTGCCTCAGTTTCCCCCATCTGGAAAATGGCGCCGTCGGTCCCCGAGTGCCCGCCTGAGCGGAAGGTGGTGAGTGTGGCTTGGGAGGGTCAGAGCCCCCGAGGTCTCCGTCCTCGAGGCCTGAGGCTCAGGCCGCTGCTGCGTTTCGGTCCTTGCTTGCCGTGTTCCCACCCCCCGGGGCTCCCCTCCGCCCTGGAAGTTTAGGTCCTACGTGTTACGGTTCAGTCACTGGGTGTCCAAGTCTTTTGTACAAAAATGCTGACGAGGCATCCTTCCGACAAAGCAAGGCTTCCCAAGAGTCACAGGGGGTTTTTTGTTTGTTTTTGTTTTTCTTTTTCAATATTTTATTTATTTATTTTTTTAGAGAGGGGAAGAAGGGAGAAAGAGAGAGAGAGAGAGACATCAGTGTGTGGTTGCTGGGGGCCATGGCCTGCAACCGAGGCATGTGCCCTGACTGGGAATCGAACCTGCGATGCTTTGGCTCGCAGCCCGCGCTCAGTCCACTGAGTTACGCCAGCCAGAGCTGTTTTTTGTTTTTCTTAAACGGCTGAGTGCTCTCTGTTTCCCGTCTACTGGGTGCCCGAGGCAGGGCGTTATTTTTTATTACCTTTGCCCTGGTTTTGTTTTTAGGGCGACAGGTGACAGGTTGTCTTTGTCCCCGAGGAAGAAGAGGGAAAGACCCCCTTCCCTGTCTGTCCACGGAGCGACTTCCCGGGTGGCTCCTGGGCCGTTTGTGCCCCCTTTTGCTGCCCCCTCGGGACGGTGGGGGACCTTTGGCTGAAGGACGGGAACCCCTGGGCTGCAGGAGGTCCTGCTCCGGGGTGGGAGAGGGTCCCTGCAGAGGGAGGCCAGGCCCGGAGGGACCCTGTCTTGTAGGTTCCCTAAGGAGCATCAGGAATTTGCGGGGGGAGAGAGACACTCCATCGAGAAGTGAACATTTCACCCCCAAAGTCATGTTAAAAATAGTTTCAATCCGGAAGCAAGACTCCAGTCTGTTTTATAAACCCTTTTTTTTTTTAAGTGAGAGAGATAAACTTTTTTTTTATTTTCCGTAACTAATTTTAGCGGGAAGGAGGTCCCTGGCCTGGGAGCGGACACTGGATGTGACCGTCCCCTCGGGTCCTGCCCTCCCTCATCCGTCCCCTCCTCGCCTTGCTTTCCCTGGAGTTGACCGAGGGCGGCCGGAGGGGAGCCACCGAGACCCAAACGAGAGCTGGGTGTGGGAAGGGACGCCCACAGTCCGCATGTTTGTAATGCACAGGGAGGGCCCAGCGTGAGAAAGAGCTTGGCGTCCCCAGGGGGGCAGGCAGCCATGGAGACTGTGCTCTCTCTGGGCAGCTGCTAGACCTGGGAGCGGGGCATGACTAAAGACCAGGGTGTTCAGAAAAGCGGCGGCCTCATCCCTGCGATCAAATATTGATGCAGAGCCCCGCGGCCAGTGGCAGCCGTGAAAACACTAGGTTGCAACAACTGTAGCGTTCCGACGGGAGAGGCAGTTTGCCTGCGTCTCGGTTCCTTTGCTTGCGTTGGTAGCAGGTGGAGATGCAGCACCCAGAGCAAGCCTTGAAAGGAAGGGGTGTGTCTTAGGAGGGCAAGGTGGGGGAGATGGGCGAGCATTGGGACTGTACTCTGCACGTTGAACTCTGGAGTTTGGCTGTCAGCGATGGGTGCTGGGTGGGCAGTTTGGGTTCCTGCTGTTAAAGAGCATGTGGCAGTGTATGGAGACATTTTTGGTGGTTGCGGGGTGGGGGAGGGGGTGCTCCTGGCCTTTCGGGGCTCCTCCACCTGCTGCCAGGCATGGGACAGGCCCCGCCGAAGAGAATGAGCAAGGGCAGGTGGCGTCCGCATGGACCAGCCACGATGCCTGATGGCACGGTCAACTCTGCAGGCTCTTTCGGGGAAGGCCGGCAGGTCCCAAGGCGGGAAAAGAATACCTGTGTCTACGTACCCGTCTATGTCAAGGTGTGTAGTTCTGCAGGCACTGGTGTGTTATGGGGGGTCCAGGCACAGTTTGGGGTGCTCCCGGAAGGTGGGGTGTAGTGAACGGACTTGGAAGACCCGTTAGAAACCGGGCCAGGAGGGGTCGGGGGAGGAGGGAAGAGGGGCTGGTAGTTGCTGAAAACTCTGTCTCGACACACGCAGTGCAGAGCCCAGGCACCCGTGCACCGTGAATGCGTGTTTCTGGTCGGCCCCCTTTTGGTTCTGTCGGTGTCATTGCATTCGTCCTGCGTCTTCCTGTGGGTCAGCATCTGGGTGCCGTTGGGATGTATCAGGGGACAAACCCCCAGCGAAACGGGCCCCTGTCTGTCCCCAGACGTGTGGCGGTTAACCTGGATTTGGGGCCTCCCCACCAGCATGCCGGGGGGGGGGGGGGGGGGCGGGGGAGGGTGCAGGCAGCTGAGGGGAGTTTGTGCTGTTGACAGGAGTCTCGACGTCTTCCTATGTCGGGGTGGCAGCTGGGCACGATGTGCACCGAGGGTGGACAGGGCTGGTCCTGCTGGGAGCTGGGGTCCCCCTGAATCCGCCGGTGGCCCCAGGTCCTGGTGGCCCCCGGAGCAGTGCCAGGCATAGCCCTGGCTGGCTGGCACCTTCTGGCTCCTGGTGGGGCATGGTCCGGTGACCATGTTGGCAGCAGCTGCCCAAGCACTGGCTACAATGTGGGGCGAGTCCATGACCTTCTCTCAAGTTAGTTTCCTCACCGAGAGAGAGAGAGACACGCAGTAAGATTCATCCCTCGGGCTGGGATTCCAGGAGACGGGGCTGGACCCGTGCTCGGAGCCCAGTGTGCTTGCGGCTCCCCTCTGCTGTGCGGCTGGGCATGGGGCGTGGAAATGCGTCTTCCTTAATAGTCAGGAGGGACCAAAGTCTGCGGCCCGTTGCTTGTCTCTTTGTATCTTTTTTTCCCCCTGTAAAGTTACACTTCAGGGCTGGCATGGGTGGATATGCAAATCCACACACATGTTCCTGTTCTATTTTCTAAATGACTGTGTGATCAGTCATGAACTCGGACACCCGTGACACCCCATGAGCTCTGCCCTCCTGTCCTGGACATTGCATCTGAACTCCCAGCAGTGAGTCCTCTCCTCTACCCTTCCAGAACCTTCCTGCACACGTGGGTGTCCCCCTTGGGCGCACCGGCACCTCGGGGCTTTCCTCAGAACGCATGTGCGTTGTGGCGACAAGCAGGAGTAAGCTGAACCGGTCCCTTCTTCGTGTTTGCAAGACGCCGCGGTGGGCAGACGGCAGCCGCCTGGCAGGGGGCTGTCGGGGTCGCCAGGTTAGCTGAGGTGGGATGTGTTTCCACGCCCTTGCAGGGAACGTTTCCCGAACCTTTCAAGACGCTTAGTATACGAAATGGATCGTCAGGTGGTAGGTGAGACTCACGCCTGGGGGACGCCTTCCGTGTCCGACAGGCTGAGAAACGAAGTGATGTTCACATGCGTTCGCTGTGTGGACAGGAAGCGGATTCCGGGGCCTGGGCGTCTTCTGGGTTGTGGGCCCGCATTCCGCGTTGGGCCGCCGTTTCTGCTTGCCAGGATCTCCTGAGGGGCGGCCTGTTTTCTGGAAGAATCCGTGACCCCGCAGTGTGGCTCTCGGCGGGGGTGTGGTGGAGGGGGTGCTGCCTGCTTGTGCGAGGCCTTTCTCTTGTGCGTGTCCCCAGGCGTGCCCCGAAGGGTCGGTGAGCTGAGCTCTCACGGCTGCCCCCACCTCTCCAGTGCGAGTTAGAAAAGAAGTAGGTACTGCTTAGATGTCGGTGAAAGTTTCTGGCGGTTTCCCGTGAGTTAACATGTAGGTACACTAGCAGGTTTTCGTGCCCCCTGCTTTGGCTCATGTATTCCCTGGGATTAAAATATGCAATACAGCCCTGGCTGGCGTAGCTCAGTGGATTGAGTGCCAGCCTGCAAACCAAAGGGTCACTGGTTCAATTCCCAGTCAGGGCACGTGCCTGGGTTGTGGGCCAGGTTCCCAGTAGGGGGCGCATAGAGGCAACCACACATTGATGTTTCTCTCCCTCTTCTCCTTCTCTTCCCCTCTTCTGTCTCAAAAAAAGTAAAGTATTAAATAAAATAAAATATGCAATACAATATTTAACCCATCATGGGTAAGTTGATTGCATAGTTTAGTGTTAAAAAAAACAGCCAACCATTGAGAAGATACGTACGCTATTGGGGGCTTGGGATTCCTTCTTGTGTGTGTTGTAGTTTCCTGATCTCACGAGACCTTGTCAAGTGATCAGAAACGGTGCCCAAGGCCAAGTTCACAGGGCTGCCGCTGCTGTCTTTAAAATCAGGAAAGGGGACAGGGAGATGGACAGCTATAGAAATGTCGATCTGTGGTTCCACTTATTGGTGAATTTGCTGGTTGAGCTTCGCATGGGCTCCGGCTGGGGATCGAACCTACAGCCTTGGTGTGTCAGGGACAACACTCTCACCCACTGAGCTGCCTATCCTGGACCGCAGGGCTTATTCTCCAAGACAGCCTGTGCCCTGGAGCCCTGTCATGGGTCCTGTGAGTCGGGTGTGGCTGGAAAGCTTAAAGGAACACACCGCCGTTTTTGCTTGCTTGCTGGGTCCCCCTGCCTAGCCTGCAGCGTGGCTGCCCTGGACCGCGTGCCCCCAGCCCCGGGCAGCAGACAGGGGCAGGGGCAGCCGGTCCGCAGCCCGCTCCCCAGGACTCGGAGACGCCCTCGGGTGCACCGAGGGCTGGTGCCAGCATCACCCGTGCTGCAGCGTGGGGGGCGCACACGGCCCCCTTCCAGTATAATCAACGTGCCCCGTGAGGCCCTCCAGTCTGTGCCAGCGGGCGGTACCCCAACACAGTCTGCTTTGGGGCCCCAAGATGCTGACTTGCCTGGGAGGCGGGTTTATCTCCGAAATCGCCAGCAGCCCACGCTGTCCTGCGGTCAGCCCGTGGACGTCATGACGTCATCGGAAGAGCTGGAGGGAGGCTCGGCGCGGCTGGGAGCCGGGCAGGGCGCCCTTGGGGAGCCCCCGCGCGCGGGAGATGCTTGGCGCGAACCGGGTCAGCTGCGACCCTCGCGGCGTCACCTGTGAAGGGCGGGCAGGTCAGACACGCGGAGGAGGGGGTCTGCGGGCGGCGTGCGTACAGGTGCGATGGAGAGCGACAGCACCCTCGCTGGGGGTGGCAGAGTTTTATGTCGTCCCTGGCAGAAGCAGCTGGGCAGAGAATCGGGGTCCCTGCCGTGTGCTGCCTTGGGGGGTGGATTCAACGCAGGTCCCTGCCTGAGGTGGTTCTTCCAGCCGGACCTGACCCGGCGTTTGAATCCCCCACGACTTCAGTGCCAGCGTGGCGGGGCAGGACTCGGGGTCCGCCGCCACCAGCTTGAAAACCACGGTGGCCCGTGGCTGGCGGTCTCGGGTGGGTCCACGAGACACGGTTCGGGGTAATTCCTACTCTGGTCGTGAGGGGCGACCACGTCAGGTTCGCGTTTGTAAGCTGCACGGCAGACTCCGTGCCCGGGCCCACGATTTCCAGGCACGGGGAAGGGCGAGGCTCAAAGGGCCCGGCCACAGGGGTGGCGCTAGAGATGCACCCAGCACAGCGGTTGGAGACCTGAGAATGTATGATGTCACGTGTCCACTGCATGACAGACATGACCGGAGACCCCTTGAGTACAAGGGGAGGGGCCTGCGGGGGGTAGAGTGGCCGTGAACATTTCTCGGGCTCCCACTGCACAGGGGTCTCTGCCTCTTGGGCGTGTGTGCGTGCACACTTTTCAAGGGGAGAATTCTCGTGTCTTGCCGTCTATAACACACGCTGTTTTCGCCCCAGTTTTGGAGGGAAACGTAAGGATATGCGGTATGCTGGGTATAAAAATTGAATCCAGTCCTGGCTGACATAGCTCAGTGGATGGAGCTCGGGCTGTGAACCAAAGTATCGCAGGTTCGATTCCCAGCCAGGGCACATGCCTGGGTTGCAGGCCATAACCCCCAGCAACCGCACATTGATGTTTCTCTCTCTGTCTCTCCCCCTCCCTTCTCTAAAAATAAATAAAATCTAAAAAAAATTAAAATTGAATCAAAAACTAAAACAAAAGAATTTTTTGTTCCTGAAAGTTTGGGCCCAAAATGTGGGTGTGCATGATCCACAGCGAAAAGTTGTATCGGGCAATTTGTAGACGGGAAAGTTGTCGAAGGCTCCACTCCCCAAAGTGGCCTCCTCAGGCCCAAGCAGATGTGAGTCTGTGGCGGGTCCTCAGCGGCATTCACGGGAGCCCAGGGAGACACTATTACACCGTCCCCTCAGTTTTTATCACATACTGACGAAATGCCTGGTTTTGGGATGAGTGGATCTATTAGCGTGGATCGTGGGGATCTGGGGGGGGCGTCGGGGTCATGTTCAAGTCCCGGAATGTAAGTGGGACACGGACAGATTCCCTGTCCCCTGCTTCAGTGGCCGCACCGTGTCCATGCGTGTCTGTGTGTGTCCACACGTGTGCCGAGTGACTCAGACCTGTCAGGGTCAGAGGAGATGGTGCCGTTTCCTGCCGGGACTCCGGGAGCCGAGAGTGTGCAGCGACGGGGCACGCCGCCCATGTTCGATCCGCCGCCCTCGGCCTGTTTTGAGTGTGGAGGAAACTCATGTGAGGGAGCCGGAGGACACTGGGTAAGCGGTGGGTGCGTGAGGGAAGCGTTTCGTGTCCACGGGTTTTCTTCATCGCCCCATTCCGTGTGTGCGTCAGCTGCCTCCCTGGATGCGCACCCTTGGGGCTCTCAGAACTGGTCCTTTGTGGAAGAAGAGACGGCAACTTGAAAAGACCTCGAGGCCAGAGCGTGTGGGAGCTGGGCTGCCCCACGAGTCTCTGGGGCCCTTCCGTCTGCCGGGGTATGGGATGCCTTTTTTTTGCAGACACACGTTTCATTCACCGTGGTGGTTACTGATTTATTTTTTTCCTCCTGCATTCCACCTGAGAGGCTCTGAAGAAGAGGGAAGTCTGTCACTTGAGTTGATACTCTGTGCCTGGTGTTACAGTAACTGAACGCAAGGAGATGGATGGAGATCGTGGTCTTCGTGAGGAGGAGGGGAGGGCTCTGGGTTGAGCCCTTTGCGGGAGGTTTGGATTCCGTGAGAGACTCCGCATGCGCTGCCTTCACTGCTTGTTCATTTCACTTGTTTGTTTCACTTGTTTGTTTCACTTGACCCTGGTTGATACATTGGCTTTGGGTTTTGTGTATCCCTCTGGGTGTCCGCCCCTGTGGTTCCCTTTGTGACTGTTGAGTTTGCAGGGTAACTTGGCATGCAAAAGGAAGGTAACAGCGGTACGTTTCTAAGGAGCGCGAGACTCCCAGTGTCCGGCATCATTCACGCTGGTCACAATGTCCCCGAACACTGGCCATGACACTCACCATGTGTCCTTTGGTAAACTGGCATATTTATCTCCTGATCCAAAGTAAATTGCTTCTCTTTAGGGTGGTATTGAGACGGCACTTCCTGTGGCAATAGAGCAGAAGCAGGAAGTCAAAGGTTTTGTTTTGTTTTAAATCCTAATGTGAGGATTTTTTGATTGATTTGAGGGAGAAATATTGATCGGTTGCCTCCTGTATGCACCCTGACCAGGGATCGAACCTGAAACTTTTTTTTTTCTTTTGGCTCCAAGCAGCAGAGCCCCCCATGGCCAGGGCAGAGGGTCTGATGTGTTGGTCTTTCTGTCCTGCACCGTTGTCCACTCTCCGGAGACCAGGGGGCTCCAGGGGCACACTGAGTTGCGAGGAGTGCCTTTGGGAGGGTGCCGACCTGCCCCAGCCCTGCCCCAGCCCTGGCCCAGGAGAGGAAAGGGAAGTTCCACAAGGTATTTGGCCTCGGTGCCGGAGCCTGGCTCAGGTCTTCTCGACCTCACATTCCCGGCGGGTCAGCCAGACGCCCGTGAGCCGCTGCCCGCCCGCACCGGAAGCCTTCACGTCATCGCAGCCCTCATCATTCCCGCGGACGGATTAGCCGGTGGACGGGCCCTGGGTGGAGGTGGCAGAGCTGTGTGTCCAAGAACAGCTCCGCACGGGGACTGTCCCCGGGAGCCCTCACAAAAGCCGATTGGGTGTTGCACCTGCCTGTCCGGTGTGCACCCAGCGCAGCGAGGTGTGTGGTGTTTCTGGGGGCTTGGCCTGGCTGCACGCAGCGGGGGTGGGGAGGGACCTGCAGGACCCACCGCGAAGCCGGCGGGGTCATCCGTCTGTGACTGCACTCAGCTTCCAGAGAGAAGAGAAACACAGACACGTTTACAGCATCATCGAAGCGCCGTCTGCATAATTTCCATCAGGGAAGGCAGTTCCTTCTCGTTAGGAAGATGGGGGTTATTAAAATGAGCCGTCTTCCTTTTTTTTCCCCTCCCCACACAACTAAAAAAGCCAATTGTCGTCCGACAATGGTACGCGAGGCTTTGTAATTGGAAGCGCGAAGCTGGCAAAACGATATAACCCTGGTTAATTACAGTAGTCGACTCGGGCTAAATATAGAACGAGATTAGCTCATGGAAATAGTTCCCTTTTATCTCAGTTCGTGCAGCTCATATTTCTAGCTGCGTTTTGTCATTTTTTTTTTTCGCCGCCCTGGATGCGTTTTCCAGGAAAGGGAGTTGAAACGAGATGATGTTTTCATTATTCCCCCCAATTCGTGGGTAGCTCTCCAATGGCGCACAGGATAAACCGTCTTTGGTGGGTTTTGATTTTCTCTGGATGCTTGTTATCTGGGAGACCCACACAGTATTATTTATTACCTGTCTGCCATCCCCGATGGGGGAGCTAGGGTCCCCCTTTTCCTGCGTGCCTTTTCCTGCTTGAAGGGAAGTGTGGGCACGGCTCGTCCCATAGCTCCCCGTCTGCAAGTAGATGTTCAGCCTTCTCTGATTTTCTGTCGTGTTTGCTTTTGGCACGGACCGCTCTATGTTAGGACAGCAAATGGGTTTTTCTGTACGGCTTTCTCCCGGCCCAGACGTGCACCGGGGTGGGGTCACTTTCGGTGTGGGATGCAGTGGCCAGCGCTCGGTGGAGACTGCTCCTGGGGTTGGGGTGGACGCCTTGTAGGCTCGGGCCGGGCACCTCTGAGCTGTGCGCCCCTCGGTTTTACCGGCACCTGGCACGGATGTTTGCTTTGCTTTCGGGGTGCTATCGGCTGCCGCTTAGGTATCAATTGAGGTGTAAGTCATGTACCATGAAAATCACCTATTTTGTTTATTCTTAAGATACTTTTAAATAAAGATTTTACTTATGTTTAGAGAGGGGAAGGGAGGGACAAGAGAGGGAGAGAAACATTCATATGTGGTTGCCTCTCACGCGCCCCCTACTGGGGACCTGGCCTGCAACCCGGGCATGTGCCCTGACTGGGAGTCGAACCGGCGACCCTTTGGTTTGCAGGCCTGTGCTGAACCCACTGAGCCACACCAGCCGGGGCTGTAGTGTAGTGTGCTGTTTCATCTCTTGTCTTTCCCTTGCTCCCTGGATGGTGCTGCTGGTCTCCCAAACACACCTATCAGGATGCCAATGGTCTCCACGCACGAGAAACTGGCTCGTGCCTTTCTGTGGTGTCTTTGTCCCCCTGCGGCCAAGCCCTGGTCCCCTGCTGTGGCGAGACGGGGGGCACCGCTGTTTTCCAGCATTCAGCTGGGGAAGCCGCACGCTATTACCCTTTATCAGCCAGGCTACTTCCCTCGCCCGTGACAGTTTGCAGCTGCACCCGAGGGGTGGTCTGTGCCTCTGCTCCGTCCCCTTTGTCTCGCTGGGTAGGACTGCTCTGCGGTGTTGGAGGCCACATAGGTTGCCTCCGCCATGGGGCCGTCCTGCGTCCCGCCCTGACGGATGGTTCTGTGGCCGGGGCGGTGGTTCCCAAACCCCCTTGTGTGCAGAGCCCTGGGGAAGGTTGTTGGAGCCACAGGCTGCCGGGTCCTGTCCCCACAGTGTCTGTGCTGCCGGAAGCCGGTGTGGGGCCCGGGACGCTGCATTTCTGACGGGTTCCTGGGGCCGCCGATCTAGCCTGTCCCCTGCGCTGGGGCAGCCACGAGTTACCCACAGATGTTTTCTGCCGTGAGTGGTGCGTTCGTTATGACTATTGTCATTATTTTCTTTAAAGGTTTTATTTATTTTTAGAGAGGGAAGGGAGGGAGAAAGAGAGAGAGAAACATCAATGTGTGGTTGCTGGGGGCCGTGGCCTGCAACCCAGGCATGTGCCCTGACTAGGAATCCAACCTGCGACACTTTGGTCTGCAGCCCGTGCTCCATCCACTGAGCCACGCCAGCCAGGGCTTGATTATTGGCATGATTATTGTGAGTTTGATGGGGGAGAGGGCTATGCTGCTTTGACTTTGGACGGGAACTGGAGTGCCAGCTGTTGTTTGGCCAAAGCATCGTGCTGCACTTGGCCGTGAACCCTGGGCTTCTCACGGTTGCCCCTGAGTGCGCCCCATCGCACTGCCTGGGTGCCCCTGACCTCGTGGGGCGTGTGCTGCAGCACCCCGACCCGGGGCAGTGGGCCGTGCCCGGCTGGGCAGCACCCCAGGCTCGCCCTGCAGCCTGGCCCCCTCCTCGGCGTGCGGAGTCATCTACGGGTCTGCGGTGACGGCATCATTGGCTGGCGCCCTCGTCCCTTCCTCTGCCGTGTCTTGAACGTGACAGCTTGATGGAGACGTAATTCGAGTGGCACGCAACCCACCCATCGGGAGAGTGTCATTGAGCACTTCCCTGCCTGGCGCTTTGACAGGGAGTTGTGCGGCAGGGGAGCAAGCACGCTCTCATTCTACAACAGTGTGTCACCTCCAAAGAGACCCCGTGCTCCAGAAGCCATCCCTGCCCAGCCCCTGGTGCCCCCAGCCCCCCCGGTGCCCCATCCCTCCCCCACCCCTCTGGATTCGCCTTCCCTGACGGTTTCGTGTACAGGGACCCAGGCAGCGCGCGGACTTTGCACCTGGCGTCTTCCGAGGGGCATTGTTGAGGCTCTTCGTGGCCGTGGCAGCGCCCGGGGCCGTTTCTGGCTGCCCTCCTGGGGATACTGGGGGTCAGGGGGCAGGGCTTGGGGTCAGGCACGTGGAGTCGAGGCGGAAGGATGTCGTGGGCCGAGGAAACCGGACCCGGCCGCCCCTCTCTGGGGACACGGAAGGTGGAAAATGCTGCACAGATGCAGCATTGCTGTGACCGCCGGTTTCCGTTCAGCTCTCATGTGGGACTCGGGGGTGACCTCGATCTTGAGTTTTTCCAGCCTCCCCCGCAGAGAGGAGCAGAGGGGACGGCTGGGGCCCATGGTGGCCACATCTGCGGCCTCCTGCTGCCTTTCTGGGTGAGGTTTCCGGACGGCCTTTCCCGGGACCAGGGGCGGTTGGATTCCCCTAAGGGGTCCCATGTGATGATGCGCCTTCCAGCCTGGGGGTCGTGGGGTTCCCACCAGACGCCACAGCTCCGGCTTCCACCCCCACCAGATCCGACAGGTGTTATGCTTCCCTGGATTTATAGAAACCTTGTGTTTGTCTCTCTCATCACCCACGGGTCCCCCACCTTCTGACGCATCTGAGCCACGAAGGGCTCACTGGGAAGGCTGGCATCTCGGGCGTTTTCTCGGTCAGTCTTGTCATCAAGGGTCACCCTCCTGTCCCTGCTGCCACAGATGACCCCAGAGGGACCCGAGGGGTCTCTGTCCCCATTGAGTGTCCTACAGCCGTCGAGCACAGAGGCCGCAAACGGGTCTCCGCGTGTTGGCTGGGCCGCCACGCCCTGTTCCCGAGGCTCTCAGGGAGAACCCGTTTCCTTGGGCTTGTTTGCCTTGTCGTCGTGAGTCAGTTTCTGCCTGCACTCCTTGGTTCTCGGTCCCTTCTCCCATCTTCAAAGCCTGCACGGTGTAGCTTCTCCCCGACCATCCCTCCAAAGTGGCAGCCCCCTGTGGCCGAGGCCTGGAAAGCTGTCCCCCTTCTGAGGGCTCCTGGGGTGACATTAGGCCCACCCCCCCCCAGATGACACAGGGTCACCTCTGCATCTCCAGAGCCTTAACTGCAGTCTGTCTGCCTCGGAAGGCCCCCTTTCACCGTCCCAGGGGCTGTGTATATGACTCTACAAGGAGAGATGCATTCCCTTTGAGTGTGAGTCTTTGCTGCTTCCTCTGAGGCCCCAGGGCCTTGGGTGTTCAGTGAGTGGTCGCTGTCTACTCCGTGGACAGTTCGGTGCTCTGGGACCATGGGATTCGGGGGCCTGCCTTTCCCAGGGGTGCAGCCCCTCACAGAGTGTGCCGCACCCCAAGCACCTCCTGGAGTTGTTTTCCGTCTCGGAGAGGACGGGATTGTCGGGGCCACTTGTGGAGAACGCTATTGTATGTGCGGTTTCTCTCTTCTCTCTCAGGTACCCTCAGTTTTGGGGGGTGTCTTGGGGACCGTGGGCGTAGTGTGTCCGAGACCGAGTCAGGCGTGGGGAATGCAGCATCCCTGGGGCACAGGCAGGCGGCGGGTGGGGTGCGCCCCACGCCCAGGACTTGGAACATGCCCTGTGTTCCTCCTTCGTGGGGCCTGAATCAATGGATGAGGGCTCGTGGCATCACGAAAGAGTGGACGAAGGTGGGTGGGCACAGACACCCAAGAGTCATCGTCGTGCCCACTTGTTCATGAGCGTTTTGGTTCAAACATATTGCAGGAGTGTATCAGTCAGCTTTCTGCTGCTCTGCTGGTGCGTAACAAATAGCCCTCTGATTCAGAGGCTGACAGAAACAGGCACACATTTCTTGCTTTTATTAGTTTGCTCTGGCTTCCCAGGGCTCAGCTGGGTGGGATCAGGAAGGCCACACTGGGGTCTGGACTGGGTTTAGGGGTGAAACACGTTCATGTGGAGGCCAGAGGGTTCCCGGGACGTGCCTTGTCCCATCTGGCATGAGGAGAAGCCACGTTAAACCAGGCAGGCTCAGTGAAAACCTGCTGGCCACACTCCCTAGCAGGCTGTGGACTGAAGCAAGGGACAGATCCAACATCCACCGGGCGGCGAGGGGTGGGCAGGGACGTCCCGCACAGTTGCATGGCAAAGGGAGCAAGTGTTCATTTGTTCTTTAGGGAGGGAGGGCGGGAGCGAGGGGATTGGGAGGGACGATGGCCCAGAGCATGGGACTGGGTTCACCCGGCTGCATCCAGGAAAAGGAGCCGTGCAGGTGTGTGTTGGGGGCACAGGTGCTGGTCCGACGTGTGGCCGCCTCAGTTCCGCCTTAGAATGGTGGTTCGCACCTAGGGTGGGCGTGGGGGGTGGCGTTTGGCAGGGGGCCATTGGCAACGCCTGGAGGCATGTTTGGCAGTCCCAACCAACCAGCGGAGAGGGAGGGAGGTCCTGGCCGGCGGGGGGCGGAGCCTAGGGGTGCTGCTCTGCCTCGGAGAGTGAGTGCATGGGGGCAGCCCCGCCCCCAGGGATGCGTCCAGCCGGGAACGTGGGCCAGTCCAAAGGATTCTCACGCGCTTTGAAGTTTTGGGCCACGTTTCTCGGGATGGCCCCAGCTGGGCGGGGGACCTGGCGCTCCTTCCCACGCACAGACACGCAGGCAGCCGGGGAGAAGGGCGCCCACCACATGGGGTCCCGTGGGTGCCTCTGCAGACTCGGGCGACAACGCAGCGGTCTGGGTGCGCCCTCGGGGATGTCTGTGCTTTGTGTCGTTGGCTTTGTACTGTGTTCGTTCTTTAAGTTTTTATTCATGCTTTACTCTTGCTCGGTCTCGTAAATGGACCATTTATTTGGTGTTGAAAAATGTGTTTTTTATTAGATTTCCATTACGAGCTTAGTGTTGGGTTTTTTTTTTTTTTTTTCCTGCTCCAGGTGGCCCTTTGCCAACTCTTTCTTTCAAGTGCATATTTTCTTTCTGCCCATGAGCAAGGTCATCATCCCTTTTTTTTTTTTTGAAGACTTTATTTATTTATTTTTTTAGAGAGAGGGGAAGGGAGGGAGAAAGAGAGGAAGAGGAACTCAATGTGTGGTTGCTGCTCACACGCCCCCTACTGGGGACCTGACCCGCAACCCAGGCGTGTGCCCTGACTGGGAATCAAACCGGTGACCCTTTGATTCACAGGCCTGTGTTCAGTCCGCTGAGCTACACCAGCCAGGGCCAAGATCAGCGTTCTTGACAGCAAAGATCATGCCTCGTGGTTCGTGCCTTGAGGGTGTGCCTATGGTCATCCATCGGCTGCGACTGGTGTCCACCGCCATCGTGCTGATGGGTCATCTCATGTGTCAGCGTGCCACGCACCAGCCTTCTACACCTTGCTGTGAATCACGCTTCCGGTCTTCCGGGCCAGTGCGTGGCTGGTTGGGGCTCGGTGCCCGCGTGGCAAACAGAAAGCTTCGAGCTGTGTGGCGGAAGGGCATGCCATGCCACGGAGAGGCCCCCTCAGGCTCAGTCCCCCTCCTGGGCGCATTGTGCTTAGTTTGGGGGATTGCCACGTTGGCGGTGGGAGAACAATGGGGGGGGACCACTTGCTGTCTGGACAACCGGAGAACAAAGCTGCAAGGTGAGGCTCTGTGCCTCCCCTCCACGGACCACGGATAACTTTCCTTTGAAAACGTAGCAAGGGAGCATTGGTCTCACGCAGCAACTGTTCACGGGGGTGCCGCAAGAATTTTAAAGACATGCCCTACTTGATTGTTCAGTCAGGGACATTGACCTCTGTTCCCTGCGATTGCCAGATGGAAAAATGACCTAGCTGGCGTAGCTCAGTGGATAGAGCGCGGGCTGAGAACCAAAGTGTCGCAGGTTTGATTCCCAGTCAGGGCACATGCCTGGGTTGCAGGCCATGGCCACCAGCAACCGCACATTGATGTTTCTCTCTCTCTATCTCCCTCCCTTCCCTCTCTAAAAATAAGTAAATAAAGTCTTATTTAAAAAAAAGAAAAATGGTAACAGCCAGCACAACCATAGCTGTCTGGTGTGAATAAATCACAATTACACCTTTTGGGGGGGTCAGGTCGGCAGAAAATAAATTTTCTGGTCTGCCTCAGGACTTTCGTGGTGACTTTTCCTCTCGAGTCTGCCGGGAGAGGTCAGAGGTTGAACATGGCTGTTCTCGAGCCTGCTTGGTCCCTAGAGTTGGTTGGGACTTGCTTGCCAGGGATGGAAATAATTTTGTCATAAAAAAACTTCCTTTTTCCAGTTTACTCATGACTAATTGAAATGGTTCTCTAGGGTACGGTAGTTGTGAGCACACGGCTCTTGTTTGTCCGGAATCCACCTGTGGGGGTTCCGGCTGGTGGGATGCGGGGAGAGGGGCGTGCTCACAGAGGACTTTTCCGCCCTTGGGTTGTTGCTTCCTTAAAACGGCGTTTCATGGAGAGCCCTGGCTGGTGTAGCTCAGTGGACTGAGCACAGGTCTATGAACCAAAAGGTCGCAAGTTGGGTTCCCAGTCAGGGCACGTGCCTGGGTTGCAGGCCAGGTCCCCAGTAGGGGGCGCGTGAGAGGCAACCACACATTGCTGTTTCTCTTCCTCCCTGCCTTCGCCTCTAAAACTAAATAAATAAAACCTCCTAAAAAAAGCTTTTGAGATGTAATTAACACGTAATGTATTAGTTTCAGGAGTAGAACAGAATGATTGGATACATGTATTCATTACAAAATGATCACCTAGCACACACTGTTGCTACTTGTTTTGTTTTGTTTATTTTTGATGAGAACTTTCAAGGTGTCCTCTGCGCAGCACTGAGATGTGCAACAGTGTTGGGAACTGTAGTCCCCATGCTCTGCATTGGATTGGATCTCGGGGACTTGCTCCTCTTGTAACTGCAAGTTTGTTCTTTTTGAACCCCCCCCCCCGGTTCTGCCGCCCCCACGCCGCCTCTGCACGCACCCGTCTCTCCTCTGCATCGACAAGCTCCGCGGCTCTTTCCCAACACCCTGCCTCCCCGGACACCTCCCTGCCAGTCTGGACACCGCACTGGCCTGTCCGACCAGCAGACGACCTAGAAATGCGCGTGGGGTAAGAAAGGAGGTGGAAACAAGCGTGTGAACTAGTGACGTGCGGGGGCGGGCTTGGCGTCAGTCGGCACCGCGGGGAAGCCCCGTGCGCGGAGGGATATGACCCGCAGCCGCGCCGCGTGCAGGTGTGGCCACGGCAGGGGTGGGTTATGCTCCCGGCAGGGTCGTTTCCAACCCTGTGTTTGTCGCGAGTGACAGTGACATGAGGATGTAGAACTCGAGCAGTTAGGAAACCAGGGCCCGTTTGAGGGGAAGGAACCCACGCTTTGCAGGTCTGTCCCTCCTGAAGGTGTGTGGAATGTCCCTCGTGCCCCGTGACTGGAGCTAGACGCCACGTGGGAAGACATCAGACTTCTCACCCTGTTCTGCTGGCCTGTGTCAGGGCGTTCTGAGTCAGGGTGGCTCGGCTGGTTGGACGGTGTGGTGCAAAGTGAAAGGTCGCCAGTTCCATTCCCGATCAGGGTTCGTGCGTGGGTTGCATGTCCAGTCCCCCTGTCGGGGCATGTTCAAGAGGCAACCAATCGATGTTTCTCTCTCCCGTTCATGTTTCTCTCCCTGCCTTCCCCTCTCTCTAAAAATAAATAAATAAAATGTTTTTACCAAAGTGTCGCAGGTTCGATTCCCAGTCAGGGCACATGCCTGGGTTGCAGGCCTCAGCACCCAGCAACCGCACATGGATGTTTCTCTCTCCCTCTCTTTCTCCCTCCCTTCCCTCTCTAAAAATAAATAAAATCTAAAAAAAATAAAAATAAAAATAGTACAATATTTAAAAAAGAATGTTCTTACAAGAGTCGTTCACAGTGAACGGATGCCCTGAGTACTGATGGCTCTCCCACAGCAGAAGGGGCTCCCTGTTGCCCTGTCCCACGGAGAGGGGAAGGTCGCCAAGGTCGGGAGGAGGGATGGATGGACAAGCCCCTCGGCCGTGTGGGGCCGGGGACAGAAGATGTGCTTTTGAGGACACACAGGAGCAGCCGGGCCATCGGCCGGGTTGGCGACCCGTGACTCCAACGGTGTGATCGAGAGAAGTCCGAGTGTCCCCTGCCTGCCTCCTGCCACGGGGTGGTATCTCAGCTCAACCTGACCGCCCGGTCCCTGGACACTCTCTGCTCAGCCGAGACGCGACTCTTCTTCTGGCTTCGCTGGGTTTTCGGAAAGTGGGAGCCAGCGTGATGGGACAAGCGGTCTCCCAGTCCCTCGGACAGTGCGGTGTGTTGTCCGTGCTCAGGTTTCCGGCATTTGCCTGCCGGCTCCAACGCCTCTGCAGGGTGCCTGCCCTCGCCTCCCACCTGTACCTGTGTGCCAGGTACAGCAGGAAACGGGGCTTTTGGAGATACGCCGATTCCCCTGGCTTGGAGGGTGGGGGTCCTTTGAGCCTGTGGAAGAAGCTGGTAGAACTGTGATTGACTGGATTGCATCAAACTAGACCTGCATCGTTGCAGGTAATCAACCGTCTTTTGGGGTCAAGGATGCAGACCAGGGTTTTTTCCGGACAGGGGCAATGAACGGGAGGAGAATTACCGAGCGTGCGTCCTCAGGCTGTCGCTAGGCATGCGTGTGACAGTGGCCCCGAGAGAAGAAAAGGGTGGTCTTGTTTCTCCTGGCAACAGAGACCTCAGGCCACGTGCTCCCAGGTCGTTCCAGCCCGACATGCTCCATCGGCTTTCAAGACAGTCCACCGCCCCTTGTTCGAATGCGTGGGGGAACAGGGGGGTAAAAATGGCGCAGGGCACCATCCAGTGCGTGGTGTGCTGCGTCTGGGGTCTTCTCTTCTCCGTGCAGGGGATTCTCTAGAATACCTGTGCCCACAGCACCTTCTAGTGCCTGAACGGCCTTGAACTCCAGCCTTCTAGCCAGTTGTACCCAGCAGGGTTGTCTCATGAGATCTGAGCACGCTTCTTTTTTTTTTTCCAAATATTTTAATTACATTATGACTTTTAAAAAAAGATTTTATTTATTTTTAGAGAGGGAAGGGAGGGAGAAAGAGGAAAGAGAGAGAAACATCCATGTGAGGTTGCTGGGGGCCGTGGCCTGCAACCCAGGCATGTGCCCTGACTGGGAATCGAACCTGCGACACTTTGGTTCTCAGCCCGAGCTCAATCCGCTGAGCTACGCCAGCCAGGGCTTGAGCACGTTTCTTGATTACGTGGCCAGCTGCATGTGACAGAACGGAAGGCTGGTTGGCACCGTGTTGGGAAAGGAAATTCAGGCACTTCGCCTGAGTAGAGGTGAGAGATACAGTTAGCTTTTCAATCTCTCACAGCCTCAGCGAGTTCTGTTTGGGAAGATGTGCAGGCTCGTACCACAGGTAGAGGATGTTTCCACCCCATCAAAGTCCCTGGAGAATCAACCCAGAGGCTATTTAGCCTATTTAAAAAAAAAAAAGAAGGCAAAACAAAAAACATAGTTAATTTTTTTTTTTTGCATTGGGACACTGTGTAGCTTAAGATTCTTGACTGAACTGGCCATCCTTTGTGAATTTCCTCAGGCTTCGGGGCCTCTTCAGAAAGTCCCCCCCTTCCTGCCAGATGCGCTCGGTGGGTTTTGCGTGGGGGTTACAGCCGTTTGGCAGGAAGGTGGGCGTGTTCGCCGGTGTTAGGGTCACTCGGGGTGCGAGAGAAGTGTGTCGCTGTAGCCCTTGTTTTTGCTCATGCTGTCTTGGGAAACGCTGCCACGTCTGGTCTTGGAGGAGATCTTTTAGGTCGACTTCTCTTCCTTTCTCTCTCTCTCTCCCTCTCTCTCCTCCCTCCCTCTCTCTCCCCCTCCCCCTCTCCTCTCTCTAAACTCTATAAACATAGCCTCGGGTGAGGATGCTATCTCTCTATCTGTCCGGCTATCTGTGTATCTATCTCACTGAAAGCGGAAAAGCCCTCTGTGAGCCGCTGGGAGTGTGCCTGCCCGGCTCACCCTGGGGGGCTGCGGCATTCTCCTGTGGAAGGCAAGAGCCGTTTCAGAGCCCACCGACTCGCACGAGCGCCCGGTTCCCGAAACCCTCCCCAGAGTCGCCGTGCATGACCCTTGGGCCGCCCGGGACGATGCTCCCAGCAGCAGAGCCCCCAGCCGCCGGGGCGTCCTCCCTGTGTCATTGGCAGAAGGGAAGGGTGACCGATGGCATGCATGTGTGTGCTTCAGTATCGGGAACACGTGGTAAAAAAGAAAAATAGTCACCGAAGGAATTCTTGTTCCCTCGTGCTTGCACTTGTGCATTGCAACGGCTCAAGGTGGTTCCCGTGTCACCTGGGACCATTGGGTGCTGATGCGAGACCCGCTTCCCCACGGTGGCGTGGCCCCGTGCAGGGAGGCGTGGGGGAAGGGGGACACGGCCACACGGAGCCGGGCTCGGTTCCGGGCTGGCACCGTGAGATGCGGTGAGGCTGGAAGGTGGAGCTCCCTGTCCTCCGGGCCAGGAGCCTGTGAGACGTGTAGGGAGGCCTGGGGACTACGTCCAGAGGGCGTCGGGGTTGCCTCAGCCTGCGGTTTGGGGGCGGGTCTGCGTCTGGGGCTGGGGGCGAGGTTCCGAGGCTCACGTGCGGAGGGTGGTCGCACCGCGCTCTGCCTGCGCTGAAACCAGAAGCGGGGAGCGTTCCAGCGGGGCCATTGTACGGTGTGCGATTTGTATCTCAGTGAAGCCGTTCTGAACGGGGCACGTGCACGCTGCTCTTCCGAGGCCTCGTGGGCGCGCCCGTGGGCGCAGCTCTTTCTCATGCGCAGATGTGGGGCCACTTCCCGTGGGCAGAGAGCGCGTTCAGAGCGACCCGGTCCAGAAACCGCGTCCCTGTCTGCCATCGCCCGGCTGCCGGGATTAGGAGCCCGGCCTCTCCTCCACGGGGAGCCCTGAACACGCAGCTGATGCTGGAAGAAGTAGGTGTGCGTGGACGCCTTCCCTCTTCTCTTCCTCCCCAAATAAACAAATGAAGAGAAAGTGAGAGACCCAGCTGGGTTTGGAGGGACCGAGCAACACTTCCTGGAGGGAAATAAGGGCGGCACAGCTGCCTGCTGCCTCTCAGCCTCGGACACAGAGGTGGAGGTGGGGGTGGCAAAAGGCAGGCTCAGAGGGCCTCCATCTGACGCCCAGAGTTGGGGGGGAATTGGAAAACTCTGGCCCCTCCAACCACCCGTGATGTCTTGGATGCAACTGATGGGCGGGGGTGCTGGCGTCACCAAGGGCGTCTGGGGAGGGGGCAAGGGACATGCAGAGCCCTCCCGCGTGCTCCGTGCTACCCTGTGTGCGCACCTCACCCATGAGTCCTGCTTGCCCATGGTCAGAGCTCCGTGGTTCTCAGTAACACGAGCCTCTCCCCAGCCCCGTTTGTCAATGTAGCGAAATAAAAATCACACGCCTGCTGAAGAAGTGTTTCTTTTCTTTCTTTTTTTTTCTTAAACTGCCGACATCCGGGTGGGCGTGGATGCTGTGCTCCCCCTCAGCAAGTTTCGCCCTGAGCGTCCGTGGGACGGGCCTGATGCGTAGATAAACTAAGAACGCGGGCTGAAACGGCACAGCCGGTTACAAACCATCACGGGTTAGTTTCCACGTGAAAATGAAAAAGAACAAGTTATCCAACCAGGACTCTTTTGCTACTTTGTGACTGCGTGTGGTAACCGCGTGTTTGTTACCGGCTGTGAATGCTACATAGTTGCGAGGAAGACAGAGGAAGGCTGTAAATGCTACATAGTTGCCAGGAGGACAGAGGAAGCGGGGTGGGATGCAGAGTTGATACAGTGCAGTGTCCCAGGAAGAGGCCCCAGGAGAGCCAGAGCGGTGGGAAGGACTGAACCGCACCCCCTCCAACCTGCCTCCCCTTCGTGTGCTAGAGTTGGAGCTGCCGGAGCTTCTGGGGCGGGGGGAGGGACTTGTTTGTGACTTCCCGTGCTGAAACCCGAGTGGCCTGTCCCGCCGTTGACCTTTCCGCCTGCACTGTGGACTCATTCACACGGCCCTGGTTCATTCTCCCTGCCGGGGTCACAGCCCTCGGCTTGACACCGCACCTGAACTTCGGGGGCACGGGTAGGATGGGATCTTTGCCTGCAGGGGAGAGAAGGATGAAAATCATAAGGAGGGCGGCCGGCCCCTGTGGGGGTGTCCACTCTCTGCTCTCCACAGAGCAGTGTGCTCGGTGCTCAGTGGAGAGCTTTGGAGGCTGCACGGGACATTCGAGCCCATGGCAAAGGCCCTTCCAGCTTTGCAGGTGGAGAGACTGCAGCCTGGACGGGAAACCCAGGTGCCCAGCTGTGCGCTGAGTGTGGCCGCCTGGAAAGTCCCTGTGTTTTTCCCCAGGGCACCACCGTGCGTACCAATGCTGGCCAGCAACCCCCCACCCCCGCCCCACCCCTCCACGCCCCTCCAGTGCGTGGCACCGTTCAGCCATAGGATTCCTCTGGCCCCCCGGGAGCGTGCCCGGGAACCCTGGGACACTGGCGGTGCCTGGTCCCCAAACCCGCCGCGGGCCACAACTGCCACCTGGCTGCCTGGGAGGCCGGCCCACCATGTGTGTGTGCGGCCTGCACGTTAAGACCAGTTTTCTGGTCTTGAACGGCCGGCCGAGAAAGAGAAGACTGTTGCCCTGGCTGGCGTAGCTCAGTGGATTGAGCGCGGGCTGCAAACCAAAGTGTCGCCGGTTCGATTCCCAGTCAGGGCACATGCCTGGGTTGCAGGCCACGGCCCCCAGCAACCGCACATGGATGTTTCTCTCTCTCTCTCTTTTTCTCCCTCCCTTCCCTCTCTAAAAATAAATAAATAAAATCTTTAAAAAGAGAGAGAGAGAGAAGGCGGTTTTGTGACACACAGAAAGGGAACGGGATTCAAATGCCGGTGCCCGAGACACTTTCCTGGGACTGCCACGCCCACCCGTGTGGTCTTGCTCCATGTGGAGAACGTGGCCCAGGGAAGCCAATGCCATTTCCTCTCCAGCTCCTGGCAGAAGAGGAGCCCCGTCCCCGCCTGCTGCGAGGCACACAGCCCCCTGCCAGGCATGGCTTACGCTTCCTCGTCCTCTCTCCTGTCCCTTCTTGGTCTGCACCCTGCTCCCCCAGTCACCTTCCGGCTTGCTCTCCACTATTAGAGAGTTATTTCTTTGACGTGACCTTTGTCCCAGGTAACGTGCCGACAGGCCCCAGGCAGCAGGTGGTTCGAGGAGGCTTATCGGTGGTCCCTACCGCAGTGTCGGAAGGGGTGGGTGCTGGCCTTGACGGAGCACAACGGGGCGGCTGCCTACAAGGAGGGGGCATGGGGGGGGCGCCCCTGTGTGTGGCTGGAGGAAAGGGGAGGTGGGCTGACCCACGAGGGACCTTTGTTTGTTTGTTCTTCCATGCCCTGCGTCGCCCCCGGACCTGCAAGTGCTGCTGGGTAAAGTCTGCAGTTCAGCTCGTCCCAGGGAATTGTGGGCTCCCCAGCGACGCCACCGGGGCTGCAGACGCCCCGGCCCCACCACGGGAGGGAGGGGGTGGCAAGACAGGTCTGAGCGGACCTGCAGGGCGGGGCCCCCCCAAGAGCCCGTGGTGGCTGAGGGGGACTGCTGCAGCCCAGCCCTCCTCCCGCCGTCCCGGGGAGGTTATCTGCACTCCGGCGCCTTCTGCGGAATGCGTCCTGAACCTGCTGGGGGTCATGACCCGTGTCTGCCTGCGCCGCCACTATTTATAACGGTGGCATCTGCCTGAGCATGGGCGGGGGTGAGGCGTGGGGGGGACGCCTCTCTGGGTTGCAGTCCCTGGCTCCTCCCCCCCATACACAGGGAAAACTGCAGTCCCCCTGCACCTACCTCTCAGAAACAGCATTAGGATAAACATGCCCCATGCTGCGGGGTACGGTGGGCCCCATGAGGGCGACCTTCTGGTGAATCTGTTGTGACTGATTTGCACTCCAGCCCCGATGGCAGGCGTCTCCAGGCTCTCCTGGGCCGGCGGGGGCTGTGCCTGTGTTTCTGTGGCATTGTCCTGCAGCGGGGGGACATTTCCGAGTGAGACGCCGGTGGACACCTAGACTTTGTCCTGCATCTAAGTCCTTTGGAGGCTGCTTGGATTTCCAGGCCTCTCCTCGGGACTCGGGCTGTTCTGATGCCCGTGGTCCTACGGCAGAGGGTTGCTCTGCCCGTGGGCCTTGCTTGGGGCAGGCGCGCTCCTTCTTGCTGCTCCCGTGGCTTCTGAAAGCTTTCTGAAAGGATGCTGGAGGTGCCCACCCCTTGGGGGGCGAGGTGGGGACAGGGGGCCTGGAGGAGGAGGGGCCCAGGTGAGCTGGAATTGTAAAGCAGCTGGTCAAACCCTGGCTGGCGTAGCTCAGTGGATGGAGCGCGGGCTGAGAACCGAAGCGTTGCAGGTTCGATTCCCAGTCAGGGCACATGCCTGGCTTGCAGACCACGGCCCCCAGCAACCGCACATGGATGTTTCTCTCTCTCTCTCTCTCTTTCTCCCTCCCTTCCCTCTCTGAAAATAAATAAAAAATAAAATCTAAAAAAAAAAAAAGAAAAGAAAAGTAGCCGGTCGTTTTGGGGGTCACACGACCCCACTTCCGAAGCTGCCGGCACATGTGTAGCGTGGAGGACCCCGGGGGTCTCCTGGGGGTGTGTCTCTGTGGGCATGCAGGCCCTCGGGGACTTGGGGGCATCCGTGGGTGCCGAGACCTTGGAGTGGGTGGGTTCCCATCATTTTGTTTCATCAGTTCCTGGCTTTCACTTCCCGCTCCTGTAAACAGTCCCTCCCCCACGCCCTCCTGGCGTGTCACCGCAAAGTGGAGTGTCGCTACGGACCACCTTTATGCCAGACGAGTCGCACCTTGACAGTAAGCTTTGTCTGAAGTGGGCTGGATTTGGGAGGGATTTGTGGAGAGCCTTCTGTTGTAGGATAAGTAGGGAAAAAAAGTCTTGCACTGCAAGAGCCGCGGGGGTTTGGGTGGGCGTTGTGACGGCAGCCCCGGGTTTCCTGTCTGTGGAGATGGAACTGGACGTCGCTGGCTGAGGGCTGGTCCCCGTGCATGCGCGGGGGCGGGGGCGGGGCGGGGCGGGGGCGGGGCTAGAGCTGGAGATGGAGGAGGGGCCAGAGGAGGCCTCCCAGCCCGTGAGGCACGCAGGGTGTGTCCCCCGGGGCCCAGGCAGTCGGGAGAGGGGCGAGGGGACCCCGGAGCAGGGGTTGTCAGCCGCGCACTGGTGGGCTGGCAGCGGACAGCTGGAGAACCCACGTTTGGGTTGGGGCGAGGACGCGGGATGTCTGGGGCGGGCCGAGGGTGGGATCCTGCATGGACGGTCCAGCTCTGAAGGCCGGGCACGAGGCGGGCCACTGGGGGCAGGCAGGGAGGTTCGCGTGGCTGAAGGCCTTTGCAGAGAGAGGGGGGCAGGCTTGGTGGTCCCGCGAGGACAACGGGAGGGGAGGGTTTCCGGAGGTCAGGCCCAGGCCTGGGGAAGGGTTCTCCGAGGAGGAGGATTTTGTCTTGGAAGAGGACGAGGACAGACATCTGTTCTCACAGGCGCAAAGACGGGAAAGCAGGTAGAACTCTTGGAAGCAGAAAGGGAGAGGATTCTTTTTTTTTAATTTTGAAAGATTTTATTTATTTATTTTTAGTAAGGGAAGGGAGGGAGAGAGAGAGAGAGAGAGAGAGAGAGAAACAAACATCCATGTGCGGTTGCTGGGGGCCATGGCCTGCAACCCAGGCATGTGCCCTGACTGGGAATCGAACCTGCGACGCTTTGGTTCGCAGCCCACACTCCATCCACTGAGCTACGCCAGCCGGGGCGAGAGGATTCTTCTGAAGAGATTCACGGGAAAGGGCCAAGTGTGGCCGTCTCGGCTCCTGCAGGAGGCAGGGAATTCTGACTCAGAGACAGCTCCTGAGGATGCAGGAGACCCCCCGGGGCTTTGAGACTCCCTGGGGTGATAGGACGTGTGATTGGGAGGGGAGCCTGGTTGCCAGGGGTAACGGCCCTTCCTCCCGCTCCCCCCCCCCCCCCCCCCCCCGGTCACCGCTGCTCCTTAGTAGCCCTCGTTTAGTCTGCAGGGTATTACAGTACGTCAGTTTGGTGTCTCACGAGAAGGCAGGGTGAGGCGACGTGGCCCCCCTGAGCAGTGGGGTCTGTCGGCAGAGTCTGCACGTGCCGTGGCCCGGTGGGGCCGGACGTGGCCCCGGGGGCCATGGCCGAGGCAGGTGAGGGCACAGAAAAGCAGAGCGGAGCTCCCTGGAGAGTATCCACATCTCTTTTCCATCCTTGCATCATGACGGTTGGGGACCAAGCCCCCACCCCCTGTTCCCCGGGACACTGGTCCGCCCCGGTGGCCCTGTGGTCCTCGAGCATCCGTCCCTCCCCCGTCTCAGGGGCTGGGCTCGGGGAGGGCGAGAGGACTCCCCTGCCTTGTCCATCCAGCTCTCTGTGTCATCCCCCCAGCTCTGACGAGCCCTCTCACCAAGCCCCCCACCGGCTCCGCCGACTCATGCCTCGGGGAAGGAGGAGACCACCGTGTCCCTCTGTGGGCGAGGCAACCTGAACGGGTGCACAGCGTGGGCTCCCCTGGGTGAGCTCCGCAAGGATTCATGGGGCAGGGATCTATGAAGAACTGGACGTTTTGGAGAGCCAGGCGCACTTGCTGTCTCCCCTCTGTGTCTGCAGACGCCTGCCTCTAGTCTGGCACGGAGAACGGAGGCAAAGCCTTGCCCCACATCGACGGGACCCTGTGCATGATCGGGCAGCTCACTGCTCTCATTGCCTTCTGCTGCTGCTGCTGCTGCTGGTGGGGCGTCTCCCAAGGCCGGCTCCACAGCCCGCAGGCCCGTGAACTTGTGCCTGACTGCAGGACCCCAGGCTCTCCCCGCCCCCCGGGCCCCTGCCCTTCCCCCTCTGCCCACTGCACAGCTTTGTTGCCTACGTTTCCAGTGGAATTTGGTGACAGCTTTAGTGAATGTGAGGCTGCTGGTCTCTGCCCTCTCACCCCCAGCCCCAGCCCAGCCCCAGCCCCAGCCAAGGTCACTGACCCTGCCTCCCCGTGAACTTGGGCCCGCCCGCACCTTCCAGCCACATGAGGAGACCAGCGTGCGGGAGCGCACGTGGGGAGCTTCTGGCCTCTGTCGCAGGTGGGGACCCTGTTCCCCCCTTCCTTCCTCTGTGACCATCCACGAAAGTCCCGCCCATGGAAAAGGCTCTGTTAGTCGGTGGCTTCTCTTCCCTCCCCACCTGCTCATGCGTGCGTCTGCCCGGCAAATATTTGCTCAGCGTTGCCTGCTCCGGGCGGCCCCGGGCGCTGGGGAACGACACGGAGGAGGCCGGCGTTGCCATGGCGAGCAGGGCGCGGGCGGGAGGGGAAGGGTCAGAGAGACGGGCTCAAGGAGATGAGTGTGTTTCAGTGGGGAGGCGTTTCCCGGGGAGAGGCGGGCGGGCGGCCCTGAGACGGGAACCCGTGGGGGGGGGCAGTCACTGAGGGTGAGGACACACACGCCACCCGGGACCTGGGCATTGGCGGGGGGGGGGCAGGGGTGCCTGGCCCAGGAGCCGCGTGTCCCCAAGGAGCAGATGGGGAGAGGGAGTCCCTGTCTCTTAGCGGCGTTAAGAAGGCGGCTCATCTCCTGAGGGTCTCAGGCAGCAGCCTCGGTGGACGGAACGGCCGGGTGTGCACCTGGAGGTGGGCTCTGGCAGCTCCATGGAGAACGCCGTGCAGGAGGTCGACAAGGGGGCTGACCGTGGGCACCTGCTGGAACATTCCAGAGCTGTGGGGCCTTGCACTGGGGCGTGGTCCCGGATGTGGAGCAGAGGGCGTCCATGACAGGCAGGACTGCGATTTTTTTTAAAGACATGGTTTCTTTTTTAAAGATTTTATTTATTTATTTTTAGAGAGGGAAGGGAGGGAGAAAGGGAGAGAGAGAGAAACATCCATGTGCGGTTGCTGGGGGTTGTGGCCTGCAACCCAGGCATGTACCTTGACTGGGAATTGAACCTGCGATACCTGGTTCGCAGCCCGAGCTCCATCCACTGAGCTACGCCAGCCAGGGCTGGATTTTTTTTTTTTTTCTGAGAGAGAGGGGAAGGGAGAGAGAACAAGAGAAAAAGAAACATTGGCTGGTTTTCTCTTGAATGGGCTCTGAGAGGGGACTGAACCCACAACCCAGGCATAGGCCCTGACCGGGATCAGAACCGGGGACCATCGACTTAGTGGTACTGCATTCAGCCACCTGAGCCACACCGGCCAGGGCAGGCCTGGGATTCGCTGGGTTTCTTGAGTGCCACCAGCCGTGAGAGACTTTCCTCCCCTCTCCTTGCACGACCCCTCACTTGCACACACCGCTGTTCCTCTCGTAAGTGTAGCAATCAGTGTACCCAGGCAGACTTGAGGTCAGATACTAAGCGCTTCGAATATTTTCAACATTATTCCTAATTGCCGAAATGCACGTATGCTTTTATTTATTTATTTGGCTCCCGTGTGCGTAGGTGTTTGGACCAATTTCTCAGAAATACGGTGAAAATGTAACTGGAACATTTGAAACAGCATGCTGTGTGGGAAGCCCTCTGAGCCAGCTGCCAGTATCCAAATGCTACATAATTGCTTAATTAGGAGGCGTGTTTTTTTTTTTTTTGCCGAGATTTACATTGTAACGCTTTGCTTTTTGAAAAAGACATTCTCTGCACAGGCCATGGGAACATTGTCTCCAGAGTGGTGTTCTGCATTCCCTCCTGCCCCTGTCTTGGAGCTGCTTGCTGGAGAGCAGGAGAAAGACAGCCCGTTTCACCTGCAGCAAACACACACTCGCATTTCAAGGATGATGCACCGGACGACCCCGACTTGGCCCGCGTGGACAGCCTCCCACTGGTCACGTCTCCCGGCATGCACACTGCTCACCGTAGCTTTCCTCGATTGCACAGAGAGGAGAATGTTTCCCCGAGAGATCTGGGGTTAAAACGGGCTGCAGCAGTGTGGGAAGGGAGAGAGGGCTTAGACGGACTTTTCTGCTTTTTAGGCTGAGAGGGTGCAAGGCTCAGGAGGTTCTCGGTGAGGTTGGGCACGGGCGCTTTCTTGCCCGATTTCTCCTTCCGGTTCTGTTTCCCGGGTAAGAAATAATACTAATGAGGGCACCTGCAGCCCAGAGAGAGAGAGAGAGAGAGCTGGAGAGGGAGGGAAGGAGGGGGGGGGGGTTGAATAGAGGGAGAGAGAAAGCCTCTTTGTCCAACCCAGCTGCTTTATATTATTTGCTTGGAGATATATACATGCATCTGTCTCTGAAGTTGCATTATCTGGAAGTCTGTACAATGTTGCTGTGGAAAGAGTAGGTAGGGTGAGTCATGTGCACGGAACTAGGCGCACAGGGTGACAGAGTGATGCTGTGGCCGTCCGACTGAGTATCGGTGATGAACGTGGGTGCAGCTATGTTCCCCGAGCTTTCGTGGGTGAGTTGCTCTGTCCCCGAGGGGAGGCTGAATGAGGCAGCTGGGGCTTTGGCTCCACGTCCGGCCAGGGAAATGCACAGTGGCCCCATGCGTTGTAATGACCTAGGACGCCTCGAAGTACTCACCAGTAGGCGTCGTATGCTGTGGTGCCTTCTGCATGCACGCTTTATGTTTTTCAAAGTCCCTTATAAAGCCTGCATTACGGTAGGCAGGAGGCCGGTCCATGCAGCTGGGGGCTTTTCAGTGTCTCAGATGGACGAGCCTTGTTTGGAGAGGCATCAGAATCAAGCAGTTTCATCCTGGGAGATGAGCATCGTGTTGGCAATGCTGTGTCCAGCTGAAAACATGCCACTGGTTACGCACAGGGGATGGTGAGGAAGCGATTTCCGTGGGACCCGAGGGTAATAAACGCTGACCCAGCGGCCTCGTCCGCTGGGCTGCGAGGTCAAAGCACAGCCACCTCTGGAGCGGCGAGGACACAGGTGGTTCTCCCCAGCCAGATGCCGTCTCCGACCGCCGGGGGCCTTTCCCCGCCCTGGACAGGGAGCGGAGGTCGGGGGTGCAGGGCCTGCCCTGAGGCGCTGGGCAGCGGCCACCAGCGGGAGCCTCACGATAAAGACGACATTTCCCCGGCAAGTGACTTTGGTGTCTCTTCTGCGGCTGGGACGAGGACCCCCCTCCCTGCTAGAGACCTGGGGTGCAGACACGCTTTGCCAGAGGCCTTCTCCAACTCGGAATATTCCACGTGGTAGTGCTCATCCATTTTCGGTCTGGAAGCCGTTGCGGGCAGGTTGGTCCACGCATTCCTCCTGGAGTTCCCGGACAGGTTTCGGGGCAGTGGATTCGAGGTTTCCTGGAGCACCTACTCTGGTCCAAGCGCCGTGCGGCAGCCGGGTGGGTAGGCGAAGCGACCCTGGTTCTTTGGATACAGACACGGCCTGTCTTCACTAGTGCGCCTGCCCGCGGTAGCAACCGCGAGGTGCTGGCATTCTTGTTTGCGCGTCTGGAAGAATTTGCCGTGACAGGTGAGGAGGACGCGGAGGGGTCACCGGGACCCGCCTGCCGTCTGTACTGAGTGTGACACCCTCCACCTCCCTTCACGCTTCCTGGACGCTGCGAGGTGGTGACGCCGGTGGTTCCCCAGACACCTGCGAGTTTTGAGTGTCTCCCAGGGTCGTCGACTTGGTCCGCTCGGGCGGCAGAGACGAAAGGAGCGTCCACCGTGTGGCTTGGAAACGACGTTTCTTCCTCGCGGTTCTGGAAGGTGCGCGTCCAGGCTGAATCCGTGCGCGCAGATGCGGTGCCTGGCCAGGGCTGGGTTTCTGGGCTGTGCCTGGCCAACTTCTCGTGGCGCCCCCACACGCTGGAAGGGACTGGGGCTCTGTGCGTGGACTCTGCGCACAGGGCGCTGATTCCGTTCATCAGAGCTCCACCCCCATGACCCAGGCACCTCCCGAAGACCCCCCGCCTCCCAATACGGTCACGTCGTCTGTTAGCGTCCCGCGGAGGGATCTAGGGGCGGGCACGCTCTCTGCGGGGCCCGGGACCCGCCGGGCGCGCAGTCTCCGGGGAGACAAGCCCAGGATACACAGGACTGGTTCTCCGAGTCCCGGCTCCAACATGCGTCTGTGCCGACCCGCGGTGGCGGCGATGGCTGGTGAGCGAGGCGGGGAGGACCCTCGTGCATCCTGCCTCCGACGCCGCGTGCGCAGCCGGAGCTCTGGTCCGTGGAGGACACCTTCGTGGAGCAGCTGCAGCGCGTCCAGCGGCACTCACCCGCGGTCGCCGCCGCCTTCGGCTGCAGGGGAGGGAGGCTGGGGTCGGTGTGGGCGTACAGTAGGGTCGCGGTCCCTGAGGACCAAGGCTTGGGAGCCCTGGTGGTGTTGGCCCTGGGGGGCGGCTGTGGGCCGGGAGCTGTGGGGGAGGAGATCGCACCCCAGGAGCCGAGACAGGGCGCAGCGCCGGCATCGGAGACATTTGCGGGTGCAGCCAGGGCAGCCTGCACGTTAGCAAGGTGGATCGAGGTCGTGAGGGCCGCCGTACAAGCAAGAGACACGTTGTGGAGACCGAGGGGAGACCTCGGAGCGGGATTATTTGGACAAGGGGGTGGGGGGCAAGACTAGAGGATGGAGCGGAGACACTGGAACCCAGAACAGGCGGGAGGCCGGGAACCACGTCGGCGAAATCTTTCTGTGGGACGGTAGCCTGGGGCCCTGGGTGCAGACAGGGAGCGGCGGGGTGGAGAAGTGGACAGGGGAGACCCCCAAGAGACCTCAGGGCAGCGCGAAGGGGGCGGGCAGAGGAGCCAAGTCCCAAGACAGCAGTGGGGACCCGCTTTCCATCCTGATTTCTGTTGAATGAGTGAATGAATGAATGAACGAATGAACCAGGGCACAGACGAACCAGCGCTCAACAACAGGCGGGCCGTGCCCCTTTCCAGTTGCACGGGTTCCAGTTCCGTGACACGCCAGCCAGGCGGCGATCCTCGTGCGTGGGCACGTGGGAAAGGTTCGTGCCCGCCACCCATGTGGGGGCTTTGAGGTGGTGCCGACTCACGCCCCTTTTCTCCTGGTGACTGACCTCACCAGGCTCGTGCCTTAGCACGTGGCTCAAGGGTCCCCAAGCCCGGGGAAGCCTCTGTGTCCCGCCGATGGTCTGTCCTCTGCCGGGGGCAGTCTGTTGGAGTGCTTCTGGGTGGCTTTGTCATCGTCTTCGGATGCATCTCTCTCCTCACCAAAAAGTCCTGTCTGTGTGGTGGCCGGGCCAGGGGACAGTCGTCCTGCAGCCCTGCCGGTGGCGTGTGCTCAGGCAGGTGGGGGTGAGCACCAGGTCGTCCCGGCTTCCCGGCCTCCCCTGCGTCGCCAAGTCACCGGAAGGGCAGGCACCGTCCGTCACAGACACTTCCCGGGGACGGGGGGCTGGAGTTAGAAGTAGGCGGGCGTGGGGGGCTCGGGAAGGTGCCAGGGCACAGACAGGGCTGTTCTGCGTGGGTGTTGGGAGACTTCCTCCACTGCCCGCAGAGTGGACCGTCCAGAGGGCGTGTCCATGCATGGCAGGTGCTCCATGCGGCTCAGAAAGAAGGAGACAGCTTCGTCGTGCACTTGCCGCGTGCCAGTCTGCATTCGGGTTTGCCGGGTCTCTGGTGTGCTTGGCGAGTGACCACACGGAATCAGGCATGGAGGCCAGGCTCCCAAAACGCACACTCCGGTGGCCGCCGAGTCACAGGACAGAGGCACTCTGGAGCCGGGTCAGGGTCAGGGTCAGAGCCAGACAGGCAGCCAGGCTCCGAGAGGCCCCCACACCGGGGTCGGAGTTTGTTCCATATGCTGTTGGGGAGATCGTGTGTCGGGGAGAGGCACGAAGCAGAGAAGCTGCGATTCTGGTGGTGGCGCCTTGGTGGAGGAGGGAGCCTTCCCGCCGTGTCTTGTCGAGAATGAGGCCGGGAGGAGGGAGTGTGTGTCTGCATGCCCCGCTGCCCGGGGGTGCTTCGGGAAACCCTGCAGTCTAGGGACGCGCCCCACGGCGTGTTACTAATAGCCACTCTGACATGCGGTATTCTGTGTGTGTGTGAGTGTGTGTGTGTCTCTTGTTGCCAATTAAAGTGTGTAAAGATGGAGTTCCTATCGCTTGTTAAAAAAATCCTCAACTGAGCATGTTTTATTGGTTTAGAGAAACGGTAGAGAGAGAGAGAGAGAGAGGGAGAGGGAACTGTGGGCCCATCTCCAGGCCACACCAGGGTGTGGAGGACACAGCAGGGGGTCAGCTGGAATCTGGCGGCCACAGCCGTCCACTCTTGGCCCGAGTGAGGCCCTCCGCTTACGTCCCTTCTGAGGGCAGCAAGTACGCTGGGTGGGGTGGACACCCATCCACTGGTGTTTTCCTGCAGGTGAGCTCAGCTCCCTCCTCCTCCTCTTCCTCCTGCTTTCCCCTGCCTGCCCACAGCCGGGGAAGGGCTGTTCACACCCACCCGGCAGACAGAACGCCAACCCCGGGAGGCCGGGGAGGCGGTGGAGGCGTGCAGAGGCGCCGCCTGCAGGCCGGTGGCGGGAGGCCCCGCGCCAATGCCTCCGCGGTTCTCGCGGGGTGTCAGCGGTGATCAACGACACGTGTGCAGACTCGGCATTGAATCCGATTGTTTTTAATCCTCACCCGAGGGTGTTTATTGATTTTGTTTTTAAGAGAGAAAGGGAGATGGAGGAGGGAGAGAGACAGAGGAAACAGAACATCAATCGCTTGCTTCCTGCACGCGCCCGGACCAGGGACAGAGCCCAGGCCGTAGGCCTGTGCCCTGGCCAGGAATCGATCTTGCAGCCTTGTGGTGCACGGGATGATGCTGCAACCCGTGGTGCCGCGCCGGCCAGGGTGCGTGCGAGTCTGATTTTTAAATGACCTGTTCGGTTGAACTTTTCTGAAGTCTCCTAGGTGCCAGGTGTGCATGGAGAAATGGAAAATTCCCCACAAATGCAAAATTGGGATAAAAAATGGACAGCCGCATGCCCTCGTCACGGCTTTGGGTCTCCTAACTCCCACGCAGAAAGCTCTTGAGACGGCGTCTCCTTCAACCAAGTGCAGGGAGCAATCCCGCTTTCTGAAAATAAGGCACCAGCGAAAAAAAAATTTTTTTCTTTTTTTTTTTTTTCTTTTTTTTTTTTTTTGCTCATCTGGGAACATTTAGCGTTCAAGCGGCTCACTGTGCTCCTCCGCGAGGGCAAGGGCAGGAAAAGGCAGAGGGGGCGCACTCCGCGTGAAGCGGGAGATTGCTCCGCCTATGGGAAAGGAATGCACCCACGTGGGGGCGTGGGCGGGGCAGCGGCAATGCATCAGTCTTCTCACCAGGGGGCGCTGCGGTCATGGGGCTTCGTCTGGAGCCTGGGTGTCCAAGCCTCGGGCGTCTTAGGGCCACTCGCAGGAAGAAGAGTTGTCGTTTCCGGCCACACGTTAAACGGAAACTGATGTGCAAAAAAAAAAAAAAGAAAAAAGAAAAGAAAATCCGTGCGTCATTTTCGTGATAATCCGCCACCACAGATCAGCAAACACGGCCTCACAAAATCATCCTGATGATGCGGCAGGCCCTTTGATAATCTTTGAAAATCATCCAGCAGGTCCCAAGTTTGTGATCGCTAATATAGAAAATGTGCATGTCTCAGTAATACATCGTCACTGATTTTTCTCAAAAAATTTTTTAAATAAAAGTAAAAAGAGGACAGCGTAAAACTAGCGGGGTGTTTGATGTTGTCTTTCAGAAACTAATGCATCGGTCTGTGGTATGGAAGTAGTTACAATTCTCTGCATGTTCTCAAGGTGCGCATCAGATATTTTGGTTCTCATTTTACTCTTTTTTAATAGAAATATCTTCTTTTTTAAGATTTTATTTACTTATTTTTAGAGAGGGAAGGGAGAGAGAGAGAGAGAGAGAGAGAGAGAGAGAGAGAGAGAGAAACATCCATGTGCGGTTGCTGGGGGCCATGGCCTGCAACCCAGGCATGTACCCTGAATGGGAATTGAACCTGCGACGCTTTGGTTCGCAGACGGCGCTCAATCCACTGAGCTACGCCAGCCAGGGCCGGTTTGGTGTTTTTCTATTCCCGTTCCTTTCCACTGGAGATGGATTCTGTCATTTGAAGCCCGATTGGCTCGTGTGACTGCCTTATCTCATACCCGATTTACACGCGACGAATTCTGCCTTGGTCTTGTTAGGCAGAGTTTATTCGCCGTTTCGAGGTGCGTGTTGGCAAGTGATTTTTATTCGTGGCGTGGGGCCAGCGACTCTGCTGGCGTGGGCTGTGGGGAAAGGCTGCACGTGTGTGTCCTATGCACACAGACGCATCTGCCCCCATCCCTAGGGATCGATTTCGCCACTGCCTCAGGCGTGAGATCCTCGTTCTCCAGCCGTGTGACCCATTGCAGGAGAACTCAAGCTCCTATGAATGTCTGGTTTCGTGGCTCTTTTCCGTGGCTTTTTGAGTCGCTCCTCCTTGTCCACTGAACCATAACACTGACAAGCATGATCAAAACACATAATTTTCAGGAGCCAATGGGAATGAACGGACTTACCTGGAGAACAGAGAAAGAAAAGGTGTCTTCTCATGTCTGCCTTCCCTGCCGGCAGGCTGAGCCCCCTTCCGGGCGGAAACACAGGTGGCGACTTTCCCTCGGTTCGCGGACTGCTAGTTTTACTCGTTGTGAATGCTCCCCTGCCGAGCGCCTGCCGTGGGTGGGGCTGCACGCCGGAGGGAGAGTGCGTCGCTCCCAGGGAGTCCACCTCCTGCTGCTCAGGGTGCAGGCTTGTGGTCGTTGCTGGAGGAATGAATGAATGAATGAATGAGTGGGTGAGTGAATGAGCCAAACCACAGGGAGGGGCCCACGCCTTTCTAGTTTCTGTCCCCTGGAGCGCCCGCCCCGCTGCCTCGGGGTCTGTCCTCCCACACCTGCGGGAAGATGTGGGAAGAAGTGGGTGCTGGGGGCCCCCCCTCCCGGCTCTCTGAATGCAGTTCTGGGGGTGGGGGCTTCACGTTTTCAACGCTCTGCTTCTGGTTCATTCGGTGAATGTTGACAGTATTGTGTCACAGATTCCTGTTTTGTGTGGGACACTCTCCTCTCCACCCCCACGAGAGGGCAGGGCCCTCGGTGGCCCCATTTACACGCCGGGTGTAATACAGCCCGTCCTCAGGGACAGAGGGGTATTTGTGCTTGTGTCGCGCCACTGTAAAAAGTCCTCCAGTTCTTGCCCTGGCCTGCTGTGGCTCCACGGCTTGGAGCTTCCTCCCATAGACCAAAGGTTGAGGGTTCGATCCCCGCTCAGGGCACACACCTAAGTAGTGGGTTCGATCTCCGGTTGGCGGGCGTGCATACGACAGGCAGCCAACCCATGTTTCTGACTTGGATCGATGTCTCTCTCTCTCTTTCTCTCTCCATTCCTGTCTCTCTCAAAGCAATGAAGACATGTCCTCGGGTGAGGATAAAAAAAAAAAACAAAAACAAATACAGAGCCCTGGCTGGCGTAGTTCAGTGGATTGAGTTCGGGCTGCAAACCAAAGTGTCCCAGGTTCGATTCCCAGTCAGGGCTCATGCCTGGGTTGCAGGCCGTGACCCCCAGCAACCGCACATTGATGTTTCTCTCTCTCTCCTCCCTTGCCTCTCTAAAAATAAGTAAATAAAATCTTAAAAAGAAGAGTATATTAAAAAAACCAAATACATACATACCTACATAAAAAGTGCCCGAGTTCTTACAGGGGAAGAGTCCGCGGGAGGTAAATCTCAGAGGCTCGTATCGAAAGTAGTAATGGCGGAGGAGTGCCCCCAACGCTTTATTCTGCACCATGTATACTGACTGTCGTCTTAGGGTCAGAGTGAAAGCCACTGCTTTTCCTTTTTTATCCCGTTTTCTTGCTTTGGCAGAACTGTGGGCTTGTGCTGCTTGATGGCAGCCAGTGGCCAACGCATGACTGTTTAAACTTAAACCGGTTAAAATCCAGCGGAGACCTAAAAGTCATTTCCTCGGTGGTACGAGTCCCGTCTCCAGGGCCCGGGAGCTCCCTGGACCGTGGGGGTACGATGGTTTTATCAGATGGGTGGGAGGTGGTCACTCAGACGCTTGAGGAATGCTCATTCCAGGGAAGGGAGGGAGTGGTCTTAACTCTGAAGGGGGTAGAAACTGCTCGTCAGGTGACTGGATCAGTGAATGAAAATTAAGTCCACCAAAAACACTTTAATTACGCGAACATTCATAATCACGTCATCTTGGAATATTAGGGCCAAAGCCAGTATGTAAGCACTTTCCTGGATTACAAAAAAAGCCATAAGAAGTATCTAGAATCAGAATAACATCAAATTTCTCTTTTTTAACATTTTATTTATTTTTAGAGAAGAGGGAAGGGAGGGAAAAAGAGAGGGAGAGAGATATCCATGTGTGGTTACTTCTCAAGCGCCCCCTACTGGGGACTCAGCCCACAACCCAGGCATGTGCCCTGGCTGGGAATCGAACCGGCGACCCTTTGCACAGTTCACAGGCTGGCGCTCAGTCCACTGAGCCACACCAGTCAGGTCAGAATGACGTGAAATTTCTTAAGAGCAACACTGGAGGCTGGAAAGCAGCCTGAGCCTAGAAGTCTGGAAATAATTTCCACTCCGAATTTGGAAGTCATTCCTTTACCAGCTGTGAATTAAAATACAACAGAGTCATATGTATGTACGAGGTGGGGCAGAAGTAGTAGGGTTACAGTGTGAGTCCGAGAAACACAGCGTTCATTGTTGTATTGCTACTTACCAATTATTGTACTTCCCCATGAGCCGCTGTAAACGTACTTTGGCCGCACCCTGTATTAAGGAGATCGGTTAAACTGAGTTTTTCACACTCCATCTCTCAGGAGACTCCTACAGAATCTGTCCCACTAAAGTGAGAGTAGCCCAAGGAAAGGGGCATCCAGGACCCCGGAAACAGAAAGAGACAGAAGGAACCCTCGGGACGCTTGAGTGGTTTCAGGCTCGTCAGCAGCCCGAAAGCTGGCCAGTACGGAGCGGGGCAGCAGAGACGAGAAATTTCTGGGGGGAATCCCTGGTGTGTGTGGATTTGGGCAGAAAGGCACGGCATCAACAGGTTATCCGAGAGGTTTGGTCACATGAAGGAGCAGAATGGAAAGATTGTGGAGATGGTTGGGACAGTCACCAAAGAACACAAAGAAAATGACGGAGTAAAAACAGAGGCAACTACTAACCCAGGGAAACCCAAAAGCCGTGTAGGAACGGAGTTGTCATCATTTGTCATCATACTGCACCCCTAGTGTCCACTCCACTGCCAGAGCAACCCCCAACAGTCACACCATTGGAAAGTGGGGGAGTCACATCACTGGGTAATGAGCTTTAAAAACCAAAAGTCCTCGTCTGGGTACGGGAATATCAAGTCCGTCGCACCTCCAGTGGGTGGGGGGAGTACTGTGACCCCAGTCCTTTGTGGACGTGCGAGTCTGTACCAGGGAGCCCTGCCGGTACTAGAACCACCTGTACGGGCTGAGAGGGGTTGCTTTGGGAAGGAGAAATGGGGGTACATGATGCTGAAAAGCTTATAAGGAAAAGGAGGAGCCTTTTGCCTCGCCTGTGTTTTGCTTTTGAAAACCAGGTACACGCATTGCTTGGAAATGAACCAAATGATTTGGAGGGTGAAACTATGTAGGATATATATATTTCCTGTAAAATTGCAGAACTTTTAGTGTGGTGAACCTGGACGATAACTGATATTTGGGTCAGACAGTTCTTTGTTTGCGGGGCATGGGAGGGGTCCCTGTGTCTCGTGGGAGGTGCAGAGTTCTTCCCACCATCCTGACCGCTAAAACCAATACCGGTTCCCTCGGAGACCCGCTGATGTGAAGGGTTTATACCCTGCCGTCGAGGGCGTCATCCCAGACACGCATTCGGGCCGTGGGTGGTCCCGGGAATGGCAGCTGCATGGCCAACGTCTGGAAGCTGAGCCAGGGACGGGGTTCAGGGTCTCTGCATTCTGCACCCTCCATGCAGTGCCCGGCTCAGCCCCAGGGCGCACCCCACGAGGAGGAGGACTCAGGAGAGAACCACAGCTTCTCTCTGTCCTGCTGGTGGTTCTGAAAAACACGCTTTAGCTTTTGCTCGTCAATTTGCATGATGGTACAGCTTGAATTCCAGCGGGGTGGAAATGTGCATCGTCGTCATAGCAACGGGGGTGGGGAGAATCGTGCCCCCTTTTGCTGTACTCCTGTGCCTTGTCCCTGCGGGACAGACAGACAGCCATCCACCCCTGATCTCTCCCTCCCTCCCTCCCTCCTCAGGCCCTCATGCTTTTGCGAGTCCTTGGTTCCACTCTTGGCGAGTTGTGTGGCCTTTCATTTTCGAGAGAAGTCGGCAGGAAAACAGCTCCTCGGGTTTTGGGATGCGCAGGAAGCTCATCAGTGATTGAAGACCCTCATTTCACAGCTGAGGAGTCTCTGTCCAGAGAGACTTTCTTCCAATTAATGAGGAGCAACGTGAGGCTTGTTCCTCCGCGCTTTTTTTTTTTCCTTCTGAATGCAATGTCCGTGCACAGCGAGGCTTTGCACCCCGGTGGAGGGTTCTGAGCGTGGTGCATGGCCGGGGGGCGGGTGGGGGCTGTGAGGTCTCGTAAGCTGAGAGAAAGGGAAAGGACAGGAGGTGGGAAAGTCGTGGCTCTAATCTTCCCGTGAGGGGCCCCTTTGGCCCAGCTCCTGCTAGTCCCGGCGGGACCGTTCTGGGGGTAGAGGCTGGGCCCGGGCAGTGCAACGCAGAAAGGTCTGACTGGGGCCTCTGCAGCTGTGGACACTGTGGATGGAAATAGTGAAGCCCCCCAGTGTGGAGGTCCTGCCTCCTGAGTGGCCGGCCCTGCTGAGGTGGGGGCCCCGGTTGCTGCTTGGGTAGAACTCCACAGGTTGTCCAGTATGGGGGAGTCACCCTCGACCCCCAGGAGTGTGCCATCTGCAGGGTGGTGGTGTCCAGGCAGCCCCTTTGTCCCCCCGCAACTGGACAGGGCAGCCCCACTCTGTCCACCCACCAGCCTTCCAGGGCGTGACCCAACATGGTTAGAAATTCCAGAATTCTCTCTTCTTGTCTCTGTGAGTTGCCGCCAGCACCACACAAGATGCAGCCCCTTTCTGTTCCTTCTTGCCTGACTTTGGGCGCCAACGGGAGTGCCGCCGCCTCCCAGAAGCCCCTCTAGATTTCTCCCCCACGGCGACCATAGGAAAAGGAGACCGTGGGGTTCCTTGCAGTCCTGTTTGTGTGTCCTCCTTGGTCCTTGTGAGTCCTCTCACGGCGGTCACTTGCACGCCTCTTTATGGTTTCTGAGAGGGTCTTGTCGCTAGATTCTGCCAGGGACACCGCCACCATGCTGGACTGCCACCTACCTCCCACACACTTCCTGTCTGTGTCATGGGCCAGGTCCTTCTCTTGGGGTCCCATCCTGTGCTCAGCAGGGCAGCTGTGCCGTGCAGGGGACACGTGGCCACGTCTGGGCTCCGTGGTGACGGTCCCAGAGGCAGCGCATGTGGATCGCTACGAGCATCTCGTGGGTGGAGTCCAACGGGGGCCCCCCCGAGCAGCCCTGAGCTCCGTGTCCGTCGTCCACGAGACGACGGGGGGGCTGGGTGCCGGTGAGCGATTGCCTGCTGACGCTGCAGACACCTGCGTGCACTGGGCGCGCTTCGGGCTGGTGGAGAGAAATGCATCTGCCGTGAGAGCAGAGTGTCGTGCCGTTGAGACGCTGGGATCGGTCCTACGCTCGTGGGCGTGTTGCACGGATGTGTGTGTGCACCACGTCACCGGGCTCTGCAAACAGACCTGAGCCTGGAGTTCGCCAGTGACGGCTGTCCGCCTGCCGACCGGGTTGTGTTTCAGCTCCCGGGGTGCTGACTCGGGTAGCTTCCATCCTAGGGAACACTGTCGGGGACACACCTGTGTGTGTGCGTGTGTGTGAGTGTGTGTGTGCCGACGGGCGAGCCTCACTCTGGGTGTTTTCCCTTCACAGGTAGCAGAAGGCGGGAAGGCGGCGTGAACACGCCCCCTGGAAGGAAGGAGGGACCGGCTTCCCCCCTGCGTGGCTCTGAGTAAGTGACGTCGTGGAAGGGGTGCCGTCTGGCGTCCTGCGTGTTCCGGCGACCCCTTGCCATTTCCCGTGTCCAGGCGTGGAATAGTGCCTCCAGGGCCGGGAGCCCCTGGCATCGGGGACGGGTCGAGGTTTCTCCTGCTGGGTGCTTTTGCCGGCTTCCGCAGGCAGTCATGAACTTTTTTTTTTAAGATTTTATTTATTTATATTTAGAGAGGGAAGGGAGGGGGAGAGAGAGAGAGAGAGAAACATCCATGTGTGGTTGCTGGGGCCCATGGCCTGCAACCCAGGCATGTGCCCTGGCTGGGAATCGAACCTGCGACGCTTTGGTTCACAGCCCGCGCTCCATCCGCTGAGCTACGCCAGCCAGGGCTGCAGACTTTTCATGTAGCTTCTGGAAGTCAGAAGTTTGGGGAGAGACAATGCGGGGGATGGCGACAGGGTGTCCGCATCCTGGAAAAGGGCTGTTTCTCGTTTCCTTCCCGCCTCCCCCTGAGGCCCTGGCTTGCCCTCAGGAGGCTGGTTCCGAGGAAGCATCCAAGGCTGCCTTGCGACAGGCCCCTCCTGTCTCAGGAGCTGCTCTCGGAAGGCATGTGGGGGCAGGACAGGCAGCGGCGTGGCTGCTCGGGGACCCGCCAGCACGGTGCGTGCAAAGCCCGCCTGGCGCCCTCCTGAGGCAGCGGGGCCTGGGAGGTGGCCCCCTCCATCGTGGGAGCCCTGCGTGGGGCGGCGTCTCAGACCTGGGACGGGGCCCCTGGGGGTGTGGCCTCCGTGGTTGTCCGAGGCTCTAGTTCACGCCGCTGGCGACGAGGCCGGTTCTCACCAGGCCTTTTGAGAACGCGGTGCGGGGGGGGTCTTCCGTGGGGCTGTTCTGGGAACCGGCTGCTCCTGGGGCTCCGGGGGGCAGAGGGCAATGAGGTGTGGCGGCTGCGTGCATGAAGGGGGGGGCACCAGGCCATGGCATGGATGGGTGCCCCCTGTCTGGACGGCCGTTCCAGGGGTGGCGTGGACTTGTTCTGCCATGGGGATCCAGAGGACGGGCATGCTGGCATGCACCAGAGCCACCAGGAAAGGCGGAGCCTCCTCCAGGAAGGGGGACTTGAGTGGGGGGTCACTGGGGTGGCACTTTGACACGTATTGAAGGAGTGTGTTCCGGAGGGCAAAAGTGAAGAACCAGGGGTCAGAGGGCATTCTTTTTCTTTCTTTCTTTTTTTTCCGGGAAAAGTGGATAAACCAGGTCAGTGGCGTAGAGGGGAATGACAGGGAAACAGAAATGACATTAAGACAAGGGGAGGGCTTTCTTTACCCTTGACCCTGCCCAAAGGGTCAAGGGCTTTCTTAAAACCTGCCCAGAGGAGACTCCTGTGTGACTCTCAGCCCGAGGGCCGCCACCTGGGTCCACCTGGACGCACCTGACAGGTACAGCCCATCAGTAACGCAGGGGCCGAGCGTATGTTGAAGGAGAACCAAAGGTGACCCTCATATCCAGCCCCCACAGGTGAAGAACCCAGGAAATTGAAACAATATACATAGCGTGGAATACAACACATTGCCATATTTTGATAACGTCAACTGAGATGTAACCCACGTAGCAATAGCTCACCCATTGGAAGGGTTTCTTTTCTTTTCTTTTCTTTTTTCTTTTCTTTTCTTTTCTTTTCTCTTCTTTTCTTTTCTTTTCTTTTCTTTTCTTTTCTTTTCTTTTCTTTTCTTTTCTTTTCTTTCTTCCCTTTCTTTCACGTTGGCTGAGTTGGGCAGCCATCAGCGCCGTCGATTCTGAACCACTTCATTACTCCCCCTGAATCATCCCGCAGCCATCGGCCACCCCTGCCCGTCTGGGCTCTCGGCGCCTGGCCGGCAGCCAGTGGTCTGTGTGTGGATCCACCTGTTTCAGGTGTTTCCGAGGCGTGGAACTGTGTTCTTCAGGGCTGAGTCCTTCTACGGAGTGTCCTGGTTTCGGGGTCCACGCACGTGGTTGCTCGAGGCACACTCTTTCCTTCCTTCCTTCCTTCCTTCCTTCCTTCCTTCCTTCCTTCCTTCCTTCCTTCCTTCCTTCCTTCGTGTTGCCCGGTCCTACCTGCTGTGTGAACACGCTGTGTTTTGCTCACCTGTCCGTCTGTGGGACCCTCTTGTGTCCGAGGCTTCTGTGGTGAGATCATGGGAGACCCACCAAACGCGGCAAAAGCAGGAGTCCCGTGAGCCCCAGAGAACCCTGCCCGCCTTCGTCCGCCGGCGGTCACATGTCACAGGGGCAGACCGCGTTTTCCGGAGGCGGACGTTGACCCCGGCCCGGGTGGCTCGGGGGATTGAGCGCTAGCCGGCAACCCGAAAAGAAAGGTCATTGATGCGATTCCTGGTCAGGGTCGCCCTGTCCTGCCAACCACTGGGACTGCCCGTGTCCCTTAACTTCCTCCTTTTTTCCGAGACTGTTCCACGAGGGCGTTCCTGCAGCGTGCGGCCGCTGGGGAGTGCCTCTGTGCCATGAACCTGAGGCCCTTGCGCTCCAACCAGGGTGTGTGGAGCACGGCAGCTCACACCTGTTCAAGGCTGAGCAGTAGCAGAGCGTATTATCCCCGCCCTGTGGGAAGGGCGTCAGGGGTCTCTGCGTGTGGGCCACGGTGCAGGTGCGTGCACAGGTTCCCGTGGGACCGCGTGCTGGTTTGAGTCTCCATGGGCTCCTCACCCAGCCTGCGGAGGCTGCTGCTGTTTTCGCCTCCGCCGTCCAGCCCGGGAAACTGTGGCGCTGAGAGGCGGAGAGCCCCCCGGGGGGCCCCTGGGAGAGCCCCCACCTGTGTGCTGCCCGTCCATGGTGGGCGCGCTCTGTCCCCGGGCACTCTCCCCGGAAGAGCCCGAGAACCCACGAGAGCCCAGGTGTGGTGTGGGTGCCGCGGGCTCTGAGCACCGGCCTTCTGCTCTCTCTCTCTCACTCACTCACTCACTCACTCATCTGTGCTTGCTGTTGTTTCCCGGGGGCTGAGGAGCCGGCCCTGGTGGCCAGTGCTCACTGCTTGTCTCAGTTGTAATTGTTACATTAGCGCTTTGTTTCACTTTCATAATATCCCGTATCCCGAGCAGGCTCCACTAATTAAAACAGCACACTTCTTCGAAGCATTGAGTGAACACGTGGAAATTCTCCGCTGAGAGTTTTCCAGCATTCTCCTAGTATTGCTTTGTATTCGTCAAGTCCCCCGCAGGGCACAAGGGATTCAGGTCATTGTCCTCAAAGGGTGCTGTGACCCCGAGGGGGCTCGTGCCTGGCGCCTGGAGGGCATCCCCTCAGAATCTGTCAGAAAACTGCATTGTGTGATGAGGACCATGTGCCGACAGACGGGTCTCAGCGGGACCATGTACCGTGTTAAAGACGAAACCACGCGTGGGGCGCGGGGTTTCACCTTAAGGTGGTGCCCCAGAGCGGTGGTGCCGCAGTCCTGGGTGCAGTGGGGGTAAGTGGGGTGTTGCTGGTCTGTCTTATTGAGAGCACTGTCACTTGTGTGAGCTCGGGGCACCGTAAGCTTGCTGATTCAGAGACGTGAATTCCACGTGGATAACTGGATGGACCGGTTGCTTTGAGGGAGAAGGGACAGTTGCTTCTCGTGGTCTCCCGCTGATGGGACGCACCTGAGGAGGTGCTGTTTGTCCACTCACACGAGTCAGCTCCGTGTCCTCCCTGTCCACTCTGCGGGTCAGACTTGTCCGCTGCTCTTTGCTTTCCCACGGTGTGTGTGCCTCACTTCTCTCTCCGGTGCCCACCGTGCTGGGAGGTTCCCAAAATACTGCTCTGTCTCGATCTTGGGCGGTAGTTCCCATCTGGGTCCATGTCTCCTCCGAGAGACGTGTCCGATTGTCGGGTGGCGAGTGGGGGGAGGACAAGAGTCCGAGGGCCAGAGGGTGGGGACACTGAGGGTGGGGACCCAGGGTGCCTCGGAGCTGGGCGCCCTGTGGTGCCCCAGCCAGACTCCGCCACCCTTCCCCGGCACGGAATTCTTGGGCCCCAAACCTCAGTGGTGCAGAAGGGGGAGCTGGTTGGCAGGTGCCCAAAACGTTGCATTTCTAAAAGATTTCCCGCCCTCCCCTTTCATAGTTGTTCAGCGGCTGTGGGAGAGCAAGTGCCACAGTAAGGAATGACATCCTTTGGGTCCTAACACACTGGCTTCAGTGCCGAAAATAACTAGAAATTTAGGAAAGAGTAAGGGTATAGACCTGCATTTCGCTCCTAACTTGGCCTGCTTGCTTGGTTTGTCTCTTTCTTTCTTTCTTTCTCTCTTTCTCTCTTTCTTTCTTCCTTCCTTTCTTTCTTTCTTTCTTTCTTTCTTCATCAAGAAATGCCGCATTTTGCTGTGTATAATACGCACCAATGTTTTTTGGCCCAAACTTTCAGGGGGGAAAAAATCTTTTGCTTTAATGTTTTAATTCAGTTTGTATTTATATTTAGATACTTGTGTTTTTTTTGTATGATGAAGGGATTTCGGCATTTATTTTTTAACATACTATGGTAGGAGAAGTTTTATGTAACAAATAATCACAAAGCACAAGCGTAGATACAAGGTATTTCAGGTACCACCCGTGTATAATGTGCATCCTTATTTTTCCCCCTCAAAAATTTGGGCAAAAGTGCTCCTTGTACACGAATAAATATGGTCTGTTTTTGATGGGATTAGATGTGTAATTCATAGGCATCAGTTGAGTTTAACTTTATTCAATTTACATTGATTAAACTTCTATGAGGTTAAACAAGTTGTTTTGATGGGATTTAACTTCATCAAATCATTAACTTCATAAATTACTGAATTTATTGCAAAAATGGCATAATAAATGAATAATAGCTTATTCATTTAATGTAAATGAGCTCATGTATTTATATTAAATGCCCATTAAGAAGAGAAACAATGCGTGGAACTTGGGTGTTACGTGGTCAGTAGCAATTCTGAATTGAATTACTTACCGTAATTAGGGACTTCTCCAAGTTGCCGCCTGGATGAGACACTGGTAGGAATAAGCAGCCAGTTTTTCATGGGAGCCACAGCAGGACAATAGTCCCCAAAAACAAGGCTGCACCTGCAACATCGTGACTTTCGTGAATACCTGTCAAAGTGAGATTTACAGAGGACTGTGTGTGTGTGTGTGTGTGTGTGTATGTGAGAGAGAGAGAGAGAGATAAAACTCACATTGCATACAATGTGGCGTCTTGATTGTTCTGAAGAGCACAATGTTGTGACATAGTTTTTCAAGGGGGCCCTGAGGACATTGACGTTGTCTCCAGAACTTCCTCGTGTCCCCACACTGCAACTGCGTCCCCACGATACCACTCCCGGTTCCCCTCTCCTGGGCCCTGGCCACCACCGCCTTCGATGTCCACTTTGAGAGGTGGACTGCCCCAGGGACCTTATAGAAGCAGCTGCTCAGCTTTTGTCCCTTGGGGCTCCCTGTCTTCCCGAGTCATCCGTCTCAGAACCTCCTTCCTGTTTCAGGGTCAGTACTGTTCTGTGGCGTGGGGATGCGCCAGTTTGTGCCGGCCCTGACTCGCTGGCAGGGAGCTGTGAGGTCTGCAAAGGCACACGTGGGAGTTGGACCCCGCACGTGCCTGGCTTGTGACTGCTGTGTCGACATGGACCGTGGTTCCCGTGGGCGTGGCTGGGCTTGCGTCGTGTCCGCCCTCGAATTGCACAGCCATTCTGTCGTACACGGTACATGCCCTGCCGTCCCATCAACCCAGCGCTCTGGGACGGCGGCGAGAGCTTCCCGTGCCTCCCACCTGCTGCTTCATCCCCATGAGCGTCCCAGGGAGAGCACAGTGGGAGAAACAGCGGAAGGAGAGCTGCAGTTTCCAGAACGGCCCCTTGTGCAGCCCCCTCCCCTCGGCGTCTCCCGAAGTGAGCTCTCAGCCCGCCACTGTCCCCTCTCTCGTTTATGGCCACGCACCCCTGTAACAGGCGCACGGAACAGCCCCCTCTCTGTGCTTGAGTGTGCCTTCCTCGTTCCCCCTCCCGGAGCTTGACTCCTGGAGTGTGTAACCCTCAGAGACCCTTTACAGTCAACACTGTACAGTCTTCTCTTTGTGGGAAAGGACCGTCGTCCATGGTCCCGACATGTGACTTGGGTTTTTGGACCCACAGAAGTCAGAGGTGGGATCTGATGTCGTCCTGGCGTGGGGTGGTGGTGTTGTCATGGGCGTCGGCGGCTTCATCATCATCATCATCGCTAGTACTACACTGAATCCTGAACCAACCTCACGTACCCGCCGGGGCGTCTTTCCGGGTCTGATGACCTTGTGACTCGACTCAGCAGAAGACTCCACGGAGCGCACGTGCCGGACCGGTTGGCGGGAAGCTCGACACCGAGTGGGAGTGGGCTGGCCTGTTCGCGGTGTGGCGGAGAGCCGGAGCCTCTCGTGTGCGGGCTACACAGGCTGGGAGCGCCTGTGGCGTGGTGGGTGGCCGCCGCACGCACAGCTTGGGTTCGCTTGTGGATGGGGGCCGGAAGGCCTTGGGGGCAGACCTGGATTGTGAAGGTCAAGACTGTTCAGACCCCGTTACAGAACGGTTCTTATCTGGGTTATGATTATCTGTGGCCCTGCAGGTGCTCACTCTGGTGACACTCTCCAGCCCTTCCAACCACCCAGCTACCTTGCCATTACTAACGCCCCACTCTCGAGGGCTCTGCCCTCCCCTCTGGGCTGTGCGACCCGGAAGAAAGACTCCGGGGTCGGGCCAGGGCTGGGGGCAAGAGGACTTCCTGGCAGACTCGAGAGGCTGCCTGGGACCCTTCAGTGACTGCAGTCCTGGTCGTTTCTTTTCAGACTCATTGCACGCCGGGTGCTTTCCTTCTAGACCACCCCCCGCCCCCGCAGTGGAGGCCCTGCTCTCCGCAGCGCTGAAAGGTGGAGTGTGTACTGACCTTTAAAAGGCTTTTTTTAAGTCTCCTTCAAAGGCGTTTTTCTTAATCAGTCCCACCCCGTTTGCGGTGCAGAATATACACTCCGCCCCCGCAGCACCTTTCAGCCGCAAATGCCATGTTTTTGGCCACGCTTCTTTCACCGTGTTTACGGACGGAGGGTGTGGGTCGTGTTGCGCCCTGGAACCCTTTGTGTCTGTCCGTGGGTGCAGGCGGAGTATTCATCTCGTGTGCCGTTCAGGTCGGCAGGGAGCGGATGGGCGGAAGGCTCTGAGGACCTCGGATCGGCGGCAGCTGCTGTGCTGAGGGGTTGGGCTCTGAGGAAGGACAGGCTGGTTCCGGCTCATGTGGCTCCGCCGATCAAAGGCCTTCCTCTGGACCAAAGGGCCGCCAGTTCGATTCCCAGTCAGGGCACGTGCCTGGGTTGCAGGCTGGGTCTCCAGGGGGGTAATGTTCAAGAGGCAAGCACACATGGATGTTTCTCTCCCTTACTCCCTCCCTTTCTCCCTCCCTTCCTCTCTCTAAAAATAAATACATAATCTTAAAAAAAAAAAAAAAAACAATGAAGAGCCCTGGCTGGCATAGCTCAGTGGATTGAGCGCAGGCTGCGAACCAAAGTGTCGCAGGTTCAATTCCCAGTCAGGGCACATGCCTGGGTTGCAGGCCACGGCCCCCAGCAACCGCACATGGATGTTTCTCTCTCTCTCTCTCTCTCTCTCTCCCCCCCTTCCCTCTCTAAAAATAAATAAATAAAATCTTTAAAAAAAACAATAGAGAAATTGCGCACGGTGCCTTGCAAGGGTGGACACGTTAGCTCCCCAAGGCACCTCCCTGCCAGGCACACATTTGCCCTGTGTCTTCCTGCTCCAGTGTGTGGGCTTTGTGCTCAGAGCCTGCGGCACGGGCCCCCTTTGACAGAAGAATGAGACCTGAGGTGCCTCAGTAGGCCGGGCCTGGACACCTCTCCAGGTCCCCAAGGCCTCAGGTCTACTCAGTCTGTGGAGGTTGAGGGGAGTCTGCCCTTTCCCCCACTGGGGGGCCCTGGGGCAGCAGGTGGGGGTGCAGCAGAGCCCCAGCAGACAGAGCAGGGCCTCCTGGATGCCGACTGTGGGGAGGGCACCCGGCCCTGAAGCCGTGTGGACACGGCGGCAAAATCGACGCCTTTGGGAACCACGCCTCGGACTTGAGCTGGTGGTCCGAGCGCAGAGCGGAGTGTGTGAGCCTGCAGCATGGACCCCAAAGGTCGGGTTGGTGGGGGCGGGGGGGCAAGGAGCCGTCCCAGGACTCGGCGGAAGAGCCTGCCTGTGGGATCACGGGATGGCGTTCTTCACACTGAGCGCTGAACCTGCACCCACTTCCTGGCCCCCCAAACCGAAGTGGTGGAGTGAGGGGTGTCCGCTCGTTTCCCAGCCCCCCAGATGCCCCCAAACCACAGTGCTTGAGTTGCAGATGGTCCCCCCACTTCCCAGCCCCACAAACCAAAGTGCTGCAGTTGAAGGTGTCCCCCCACTTCCCAGCCCCCCAAACCAAAGTGCTTGAGTTGGAGATGGTCCCCCCCACTTCCCAGTCCCCAAGCCCCTCCCCCAACCAGTGGCTCTGAGGCTGAAAAGTGCAAATCCTTCGTGTCCTCTAATTAGCCCCGCCCACACATCTGGGGGGGGTGAGATTCAGACACACTGGGTGGGCGCAGAAAGGACCCCCAGAGTGGGGGCCTGCCCTGGAGCCCCGAGGAGGGTGCAGGGTGGAAAGGGACGCCTCAGGGAACAAGCCGGTGGTCGTCAGGTGGTCTGTCACAGAAGGGTCGCCGTGGGTGGCCGGAGTCAGCCTCACCAGGCACACCACTCTGAGCCGAACTGAATAATGGGATTGCGTCTTCCCCGGACGTATCCTCAGGGTGTGCAGACAGCTGGCGAAACGGACGATACTGATGAGGCTGGGAAAATGACGCCGCCACGCCGGTTTGTTTTTTTTTTATCCTGTTGGCAGAAACCGTGGATTTGAGTAGGACAGATGTGGCCGCAACTTAGCGAGACAGCTGTCCGCTAAGGAGGGAAATGGAAGTCATTCCCCGAAATAAGCTTCCTGGCAGACCCAAGGCTCGGGGGGGATTTCAGATCTTACTTCATGTAACATTCCTTGAAGCAAAGACATTTTGTTTATTGGTTCCCACCGCCCCGCCCCCCAAATAGTTGTGAATGTGTGAATTGCCCTGGAAAATAAAACCACGGGGAAGGGGAGGGCGATGTCGGATAAATCCCTTTCCAGCAGAGCCGTTGTAGCAGCAGCGTGCCCTGGCAGACTGCGTCTCCAGAACAATATGATGCAAAAAGCGGTAACAGATGTGAAATTTGCAACATCGTGTGGAATTCGCAACATCCAGCACTGTGGTGCTGAGAGCCCTCTCTGGCCAGCACTGCTGTGGAATTGGGTGTGGGGGGCGTGTCAGGCCCCTGGACGGTGGGTGGGGGTGCAAATGCACAGCTTGGAGGATTTCAGCATCCCCTGGGGGGCGGGGGGCAGGGGCTGGCCTGCACGTCGTTTGCATCAGTGCTCACTGATCGAACTGGGAACTGGAACCAGGATAATGACACTGGCTGCACGGATGTCATGCATAAGGGAGGACTGGTGACTGAGAAGGCCCCGTCGTCCTGTTCTTCACTCCGCGTCCAGCGGGCCAGGTGCCGGGTGCCCACGCTCCCCTCCTGGGGAATTACAGTGCTTCCTCCGGTCCCAGTGGGAGGCGGAGCAGCTGCACGCAGTGTTGGAAAACCAGAGAGTGGCTGGGCGACAGTGCTGTTTCAGAGCTGTGCTCTCTGTGCACGAAGGCTGTGGTCATTCCTGCCTGGTCGCTGCCCTCCTCGGCCCTGCCTTCCCTGGGCATCACCCCAGCGGAGAGCCCCCAGAGGCAGAGGGCCCCCAGGGGCAGCCTTCTCCCCCGGGTGGGGGCAAGGGCAGACAGGGGTGGCACCGGCCCTCCTGAGGGCCTGCATGTGGCAGCCCAGGTAGGTTCACGGTGCAAAGTCCCCTCTCCCATGAAGCCTGGTGCTGTAGTTATGTCACGGAAAAGACGACTCAGACGGCCTGGGAGTTTGCAAAGTGGGCTTTATTCATGCATGCGGACCCAGAAGAGATAAAAAAAAAAATCCAAGTTCTGGGCACTGAGCTTAAGCTGGAGTTTCCTTATATGCTTGTTACCCAGGCAGAAGGAGGAGGGGAAGGAGTGCAGCTGCTAGAACGGGGGTTAGCGTACGACCTTGAGGGAACGGCTTATCTGGGAACGGCTGCTGGTCAGCTCCTGCCTAAGAGTGGCTACTGCTCAGCTCTGTCCTGTCACAGTTCCTCAGAGAGTGTCTTTGTCATCACCCTTCGGGGCCGCCCGAGAGAACCCGGTTAAACTTTCGGGCTCGTGTGTGTCTACACATCTTTTCTCTTTACCCTCATCCAAGGATGGTCTTTTTATAGCTTTTTTTTTTTAACAGAGAGACACACCCACAAACATGAAAGTGACAGAGAAACAGCGATTGGCTGCCTTCTTGTACACGCCCCGACCGGGGATCGAACCCACAAGCTGGGCGTGTGCCCTGACCTGGACCTGAACCTGCGGCCTGCGGGTGTGTGGGACAACGCTCCAACCCGCTGAGCCCCCCCCAGGGCAGGGGCTGCACGTTGCTTTCTGGGGGTCCCACCCACGTGCAACTGATGCGGCCGACCGGGTCCTGTCCGCGGGGTTGAGTTCGAAGCAGGCAACATTCCCATTCTGCCCCAGGGCATTCCAGGGATTCGGCTCACCAGCGAGGAGTGGAAGAGGCATCTCCCACCCACTCCACCCCCCCCCCCTGCAACCTCACCCCGCCCCCCCGGCAATGTCAGAATACAGGGTCTGCTACAAATAATGCCCCCTTTCTATTGCAGAACCACACACGTGAATCTGTAGCATCCCAGTAGGGTGTGCTATCCACCCAGTGGTGTGTGCACCCAGTAGGGTGACATCCCAAAGGGTGTGCTATCATGTCGAAGCACACCCTTTGAACAAGCTGAGGGGAAATGTTCGAGTGAACACTATACACGACAGCATTCACACGGGTGCCCTGCCGACCACACTCGGGCAGGCGCTACATGTGCCGGACCCTGTGTCTGAATACCTAAACGAGGAGATGAGTCCTTGTGGTTCTGACGCGAGTGCGTTGGTTCCTGCGTGATTTGCTCCCTGCCGGCTCTGTGCGGGTTATCGCCGTGCCAGGGGTAGGGGGTGCACAGAACCAGCCATCTGGGGAGGGGATGCAAGGCCCCGCCCCTTCCCCCGGGGGGAGGGCGGGGCTTCCTCCTGTGGGGGGGGGGGTGCTGATGGATTGGTGGGGCGTACCTGCCACATGCAGGTGCATCAGGAACATGGCAGCTGAGCCAGCACTCAATGACCAAGGGGGGTTGTCTGGAGTTCCGAACAAGACATGCTTGGCTCAGAGTGTGACTTCCTCCAAGGACATGTCTGGGGGGGGCGTGGGCCTTCTGGCGCCGCCGGGACAAGGGACAGCCAATGAAAGCCCAGGGGTCAGGGCTGGCGCCCCGGAGCAGGGGCCGAGAACCAGCCAGGTCCGTTTCACGCGTCAGATCCGGTCACTCGGCCACCTGAGCGCCGTGCCGCTGTGATTTCACATTCCTTCGTCTATACACTTTGGACTGGGGGCATGGCATGAAACGTTGCTTGAGGCAGAGGCATTTGGACTTGGGTTTGTTTGTTTGTTTGTTTCTGAATTTTTGCAAGAGTTCCTGGGCGCCCGATGGAGGACGCGTGCCACACAGCGAGATCGCGAATGCCCCAGAGAGTAATAGCAAGCAGCCTTGCAGCTTCCTTCACGGAGAGTTGGTTTTCTCCACTGTCCACGCCCTGAGACATCTGTTGGATTTTCTCGTTGGTTTTGAGGTCGTGTCCTTGGTGGTGGAAGGGTCCTGTTTCTGCCCTCTAAGGAGCTGTCCTGCACGCATTGGTAGATGTTCGTTCCTCTCCGCGGCTCTGGGCTCCGATTCCTTCCTTCCTTCCTTGGTTTCCATGCATCCCCTCCTCACCTGCCCGCATCGCGGAACACGTGCACAGCGCCCCCTGCTAGTGTTGGAAGGCAGCAGCGACACCTCACGCATCCTTCCTGTCACCGCCACTTTTCACTGGAGGGGCTTTCGGCCCACATGCCTGTGGTGGCAGTTAGAGAAATCTTCCCCCCGGGGACCTTATTTCTTTTTTTTTTTAAGATTTTATTTATTTATTTTTAGAGAGGGAAGGGAGGGAGAAAGAAATAGAGAGAGAGAAACATCCATGTGCGGTTGCTAGGGGCCGTGGCCTGCAACCCAGGCACATGCCCTTACTGGGAATCGAACCTGCGACGCTTTGGTTCGCAGCCTGCGCTCCATCCACTGAGCTACGCCAGCCAGGGCCGGGTCCTTATTTCTATTGCAGGTCACAGAGACGACCCAGGAGTCGTGACAGTGCTCGAGTGCCCTCACACGTTGATCTCTGCTTTAAATAGCATTGTGCATAGTATTACAGTAGCCGTGCATAAACTCACGGTCCACTGTCGTACAAACAACTGTCCATACTGAACACTTGTTTGCCGTCGTCCCTGAAACATTGGACCTGATCACCTATAAGTCGCTGGTCCACGGCCCCTCGCCTGGCCCCTGGTAACCTCTCTCCTAACTTTGCGCCTGCGCATCTGCCTGCCCTGGCCGCTAAGAGTCCACACGAAATGGGTGTGAGTCTCCAGGAATCTCCGCGGTGTCTCTGAGGTAAGAGCGTCTGGCAGCACGACTCTCGAGACCCCAGTACGTGTCGACGGGGTGCTGGTGGAGGCGATGGTTAGTTTTACTCCTCTTCCTCGCCCATGGGACTCAGGAGAAAGTGCATCTTTCCCCAGAATCGCTTTGTCATCATCCCTCCCGGCTTATTTTGTTCTCCCTTCACGAAACAGTTGCCTAGTCCAGGGTCCTCCCAGCCCTGTCCTCCTCCCCGTATCCCTCCAAGTGCCCTAACGTGCATTTCGTCCTCGGTGGGAACCCAGGAATCTGCAGTTTCCACGCTTGCATTTCATCTCGCCACTGTGTCACGGTGTCAGAGGCTTCCCAGCAAAGTCACGGTCAAGTGCAAGGAGGCTCCCGATTCTAGAGTGCCTAGCCCGGGTTGGGCGGACTGCCCGCTTAGCTGAGTCTCTCCCCTCGGAGATGAGTTCCCCCCCACCCGGTGGTGGGGGCACCACCGGGCTTAGCTTGTCGTGAGAGTTTACAGGAAGGAGGTTTAGCGTGAGAATCGCTTCAGCAGCCTGGAGCACAGCAAGGTGGCGGCGAGTCATGGTGGGGGCGTGTGCAGGCAGGCGGGAAAGCCGCCCCCAGGCTGTGAGGTGCACCTCCTCCCCCCTTCCCTGCCCTGTCCGAGACACACCCGCTCACTGCTTCTCCTGCTGGGACACCGTCAAGTCCAGGGCTGGCCCAAGGCCGCGGCCGCTGGGCTGCGGCCCAGCCACCTGGCTGGTGATCGGGTTACCTCCCCCTAGGGAGCCCCGATCCATCCCCTTCGGTGACAGTGCGGTGGCTGGCCACCCCACTGGCGAGAAGGCCCCCCCGCTTCGTTTCCCGCTGCGAATGTGCACACCTTGCTTCAGACGGTTCGGCTAATAACATGGTTCCCCGAGTGGAGGCGCCCGTGGCGTGGCCCTCAGAGGGGCGTGGGGGGCGGGCTGCCTTCCGTGCCATGTGGGCTTGCAGGAGAACCTGGCGGGCGCCGCTGGGAGCAAATGTGTAACCGGCACGGGCATCCCTGGCACCACCGTTCGAGGCTGGAAAGGGGCTGCTGGGTGCTCGCAGGCTGGAAGTCCAGGTTCTTTCTTTACACGCTGAAGTTCGGGCGGCGTGCTCATCCCGGCAGCAGCCCGAACAGCTAGGTCGCCGGCAGGAGTTGGAAACAGAGCCGGTTTGGACAGGGGCGCTGGGTCATATGACGCCACTCAGCTGCCCACGGCCAGCGGCCCACTGGGCGACAGCCTGCATGGCATGTGAGGTGATGATAGTACCGGGAAGTCGTGCAGGAAGCGTCGGAGGTGTCGTCCCTGAAGTGCTGGGTCGTTTTCGTTTTTCGGTTGTTTCCAGCACATCCTTCAACTGAACGTAAGGAGAGCCGCGAAATCAGATGCTCAGGGTGGAGTGAGCTCAGGCTGCGAACCGAAGTGTCGCAGGTTCGATTCCCAGTCGGGGCACATGCCTGGGTTGCAGGCCACGGCCCCCAGCAACCGCACATGGATGTTTCTCTCTCTCTCTCTCTTTCTCCCTCCCTTCCCTCTCTAAAAATAAATTAAAAAATAAATAAAAAACCAGATGCTCGGGAAGCTGGCCCCTCTGGGCTGTGTCCTCTCTGACCTTGGTGACAGCTCACCACACAGCGCCGGGTGAACAAAGTGATGTTGTGAATGCAGTCGAGCGGAGGCAGGCTGTCCAGCCCACGTAGGGGGTCAGACTTGCATTAGCCACCGTGGGCAGATGTCACGGGCCAATGTTGGGCTTCGTCCGTGAATAATAGATGTGGTTTTTTTCCTTTTATTTTCTTTTTTTTTTTCCCTCTTTTTGGTCTTTTTCTAACACACCTCCTGGGAGAGGCGGTAAAGTTCCTGAGCGGTGTTTGAATAATAGACATGGTTTTATTTTCAGTGTCTAAAATGTTCTCAAGAAGGCTATAATGGAGCCCTGGCTGGCATAGCTCAGTGGATTGAGCGTGGGCTGCGAACCAAAGTGTCGCAGGTTCGATTCCCAGTCAGGGCACATGCCTGGGTTGCAGGCCATGGCCCCCAGCAACCACACATTCATGTTTCTCTCTCTCTCTCTCTCTCTCTCTCTCTCTCTCTCTCTCTCTCCTTTCTCTCTCTAAAAAAATAAATAAATAAAATGTTTTAAAAAAGAAGGCTATAACGCAGCTCCTTCCTTCACACGCTCGCAGCGCGTAGGGAAGGTAACACATGTCTGTAGTGAGTTGTGACGTGAGCCAGCCCTCCGCCTCGGAGGGGACATAGACCGGAAAATCTGGCGCCTTCGTGACCCCACCTGGCCCATCAGAAATACCTGTCCGCAAACGCATTGGCGAGGGCCTGCGTCTTGCCTGGACCCCTGCAAATTCAGGGGGTGGCCGTACGGCGTCGTGTCTGGAGTTGACTCGGCGCGGCCTGCACGTGGGTGCTGAGTCTGTCCCGTGGGCCGGGCACCGTGCCGGGCACACAGAGCGGTGTCCCTGTAAAGGACGCTTTGTTGTTAGGTTCCCCAAGCAGGGCCAGACCCTGGGCGTCGTGGGAGCCGAAAGGAGGGTGTGGCCCTGCCCTAGGGTGAGGGAGGCCGAGGGCCGGGGGCCTTGAAGGAGAAGTGGGACTTGATCCAGAGGGGAAGGCGGAGGGTGTCCTTGGCAGAGGGCAGGAGGACCCAGGGACAGGGGCCCAGGGGACTCCTGGAGGGTGGTGAGGGCAGAAGAACGTCATCCGGCGCTATCTTTGCTGGGGTACAGTCGGGGGTGAGCATACCAGTGACACGGGGGCAGCAGTCTGGCAGGGTGGGTGGGGGTGTCAGAGTCTAGACGGTGGCCACCACCTGCCTCCCCCAGCCTATGTGTGTCCTCCCCAGTGGGGGCACCCGGGTCCGATGGCCCTGAGACCCTGGTGGCTGCGTGTGTGTGCGCGGCCTCTGGACGTGCCCGCGGCCGTGGGGAACAGGAACCTGCCCCTCCCACCCTTCCGGCGGTGTTTCCGTGAGCGCCGCTCTGACTCACGTGCACCCGGCAGATAAAACAGCGTGTTTCCAGGAGCATCCTAGCAACTCCCTTCAAGACATAGAGACATTGACCTTCAGGCGTTCCTGCTCCCGGAGCCGGGCTGACCTTCTGCCTCGGGGCCCGGATGAGGGGCCCGGATGACGCACGGCACCCACGGAGTCCCTGGCCTCCAGGAGGGGACTGGGCCCATCGGCACGTAGAGAGCCGTGCTCACCTCTCCCTCGGTCTCCTTGTTCTGTGTCCCCTCCGCTTCCTGGTGGAAGGCTCTGCTGCGATGGAGATGGGGCCTGGGCTCAGAGACGGGGGCCCGCCGTCGTCGGGGCAGCCGGCATCTTGAACATAAACCCCTTTCCTCTCCGTCAGCCCCTGGCTGGCGTCTGCTGGCGTCCAGGAACAGCGTGTGCCTGAGGGCTGGTATCCCCTGGGAGCCCCCCGCCCCCCTGCTGTGCTCTAGGAGGGCCCTCCTTGCACTGCCTGCCCACGGCAGGTGGGGAGGTGCCAGGTCTCAGGTGGGCAGGGTGCACCCCCCCCAGCGAGCGCTGCCACGTTGGGTCTGAGGTCCCAGCCGTCAACGGCTTGCTGGCATTCGGTGGAAACAGTGCAGAGGGCGTCAGACATAGGATGACCCCGTGAGGTCCCTTTTGTCCTCCTCCATGGGATCTGATGCACATGCTCCATGCACGGGGCCACGTGCAGGGCGGCTCAGGGCGGGGCCTGGGAGGCTGGCCGTCAGCAGGTTCCTCGTCTGTGTGTGTGCACAGCACGCTCTGGCCTTGCAGCCGCCCTCGGGGCCAGCGCCCGGCAGCATCCTCTCCGTTCCCAGAAGTCCTGGCTCGCGGGCCGGGCCAGGAAGCCCAAGCAGCCTCGGGGCTGCTGGCCGCTGGGAGGGACCCTTGGCGGCTGACCGCCAGGGTATTTTTAGCTGGTGGTTGATTCATGAGATACAGTGAGGACGTGATTTCTCTCACACCGAGGGGCTGCCAAGCCTTGGGCAGCGTGGACTGGACTTCCTGATGGGGTTTTTCTTTTTCCCTCACGTGCCAACTCAGCACGTGTGAGCGCCTCGTTATCCTGCCTAAAGGATCACAGACTCGGTTTCCCGAGTTCTCTATAAATGTCGGGAGAGTCCACAGGGCTTTTCCCAGCTGCGTGTGTTTTCTGATCGCGAGTCCTGGCTGACGCGGGCATGAGTCATGGAATCCGGGAGTTGTGACAAAGCCAGCCTAGGTCCCCATGAAACCTGGAAGCAATCGCCATTGGTCCGTGCGGCCTTGGCGCCCTGGGGGCCGTGACACAAGGGACAGCACACAGCGTTCCTCAGGGAGCCATGCGCCCGACAAACGTCAGGGCCCAGGAAGGATCCTTGGAGTTCCCGGCGTGCTCAAGGGGCTGGTGTTTCGGCGCCAGCGCGGATTCCAGCCCCTTCTCAAGAAGCCTACCTTTCTCCTTTCGAGGTTTTGTTTATTTCCAGAGGGAGGCGGAGCGAGGGGGACACAGGGAGAGAAACACTTGGTCTGTGACTTCCCGTACGTGCCCTGACCCAGTTGCATGCGGCCCAACACAACGTCCTAAGTTGGCTGGAAACAGCGTGAGATGGTTTTGTTGTGACGTGTCACCGTGTGTGTAATGGGTGGTCCAAGACAACGCTTCCTCCTCCACTGTGGCCCGGAGACGCTGGAAGGCTGGACACCCGCCCCCCCTCCACCTAGGGAGGGCTCCTGTGGCCTGTCTCGGAGCCTCCGCTGCCGGTCAGGGCTGCTCGCTGCCGTTGCTGGGCCTGTGGCCCGTCACCCTGAGCCCTGCCTCGGGGCTCTGCTCCTCTTGGCTTCCAGGCCCACCCAACTCCGCCGTGACTTCGTGTGGGCAACTTCCACCTGCAGGGACCCCGTTTCTTAACCAGGTCCCATGCGAGGGGGGCTGGGGGCTAGGGGCATGGACGTGGCTCTTTTAGGGGACTCGGTTCAATCCCTCACAGTGGTCATCTCCTGTAACACCCCCCCCACCCAGGGCACCCCCAGGGGGCTACCCACCACACATGACACATTTTCCTGGCCATCACACATTTCTACTAGGTGGCTGAGAAAATGCCAACAGTCCACACGCCTTGTTTTTAGTTTTTATTTTTTTAGATTTTATTTATTTATTTTTAGAGAGGGGAGGGGGAGAGAAAGAGAGAGAGAAAATCAATGTGTGGTTGCCTCTCACACGGCCCCCACTAGGGACCTGGCCTGCAACCCAGGTATGTGCCCTGACTGGGAATCGAACCTGCAATGCTTTGGTTCGCAGCCCACCTCAATCCACTGAGCTACGCCAGCCAGGCAGGCACACGCCTTGTTTTTAATAAAATAAAATTTGCGTGTAAATGCACCAAGGCTCCCAGAGCAGCCTTCCATAAAAGGTCAGTGACCTTGGGGTTCCCTCCTTCCCCCCCCCCCCCCCCCCGCCTTCTCTGGGGGCAGAGGTGGCTTTCAAAGGTAAACGGGGCAAGAAGGGTGTCCTGCCACTGAGTCCACCCCTTAGGGACAGGCGTGGTGTCCTGGAGGAGCACCTTCCAGAGCGAAGGAGGACGGGTGACTGTCCATTCGCATGACGGCCCCCACCAGGACCGGCTTCTGTGTTAGCCCCAAGTCCGAGCGTGCCTGAGTGCGTCAGGGCTGGCACCTGGGCACCACGCCCTGCTCAGGGAACCAGACCGACACCTGCGCTTTGGGGGAAGCAAACTCCAAACCCTGTTCCGGGAGGTCGTATGAGTAGTCCGTAGCCACAAAGGGGTTCTTCTCCCCCTCCCCCCACCGTACACCTCTTCCCCGGGGGTGGAAAACAGGGCACACCGCCTCGCATCCTCACCTCAAATATTTACCGAAATAAATCACTGTAGGATTTACCTCCTGGCGAGTCAACAACTTTCAGCAGGAACCCTCTGCTAATCTAATTTTACAAAAACACCGCCTGTACCAGTTGGACGTGGAAATGTTTAGCCGGAGGCGGGGGAGAACGGGTTATTTGCTGAGGGCTCGTTGGAGGGGAAAGACGGGTCAGTCTGGTTTCTGAAGCGGCGTGAGCCTGGGGGGTGGAGGATGTGCCGGCCAGGCCCCCCCCCCCCCCCGCTCCCCCCGGGCTGTGCTGAAAGAGACCTCTGTCGCGGTGGGGAGATAGATGCATTGAGTTTGCTGGCTGGTCTTTGCAAGCTTGCTTCAGAAAGGCTGTGACTTGATAGAATGGGGAGTGTGTGACTGCGTGTGTGTGTGTGTGTGTGTGTGTGTGTGAGAGAGAGAGAGAGAGAGAGAGAGAGAGAGAGAGAGAGAATATTTCCAGGCCTCCAAGCCTAATGATTTCTGGCTGGCTGCAGATTTGCAGCCAGACAAACTCATTACGGGCGGTGTGGTTACAGCAACAGCTGCGGAGCCAGATGGGGTCAGTTTGTTTTTCTCCGTGTGCAGGTTTCCGACGGCGCAGGGGCTGGGGAGGGAGCGACCCCCGGGCTCTCGGGTCCCACCACTGCCCAGCCCCGTGCCAGGTTTCTGGCAGTCGCCTTGCAGGATGGTGGAGACCCGCCCACCGGTGCTGAGTCCGTCGGAAGCACTGGGTGGATGAGGAGCTCATGATGTTGCTTGAAATTGGATTGACTATAGTTTACACTTTCTGTGATGTCATCTATTTTTTTAAAAGATTTGTTTATTTCTTTTTAGAGAGGGAAGGGAGGGAGAAAGAGAGACAGAGAGAAACATCCATGTGCGGTTGCTGGGGGCCGTGGCCTGCAACCCAGACATGTGCCCTGCCTGGGAATCGAACCTGCGATGCTTTTGTTCGCAGCCCGAGCTCCATCCACTGAGCTACACCAGCCAGGTTCGATGTCGCCTGTTGTATCCAGGGAACCCTTCTGCTGTGCCAGTGGGGTTTTGTCACTGCGTCTCCTCGTGTCCTGGGGACTGGCTGGTGTCTCAGCTGCCCGTGTGCCTCCTGGCCCTGAGCGTGTGCTGGAATCCCCGTTGTGAGTTTTGCAGCCTGCCCCTCACTTGGGGCTGAGGCTTTGGCGTGATTGGACAGGGGCAGAAGCGTCTCGGGGCAAACACCCCGGAGATGCAGGGTGCTCAGGGCCCATCACCCGTCAGGGCACGGACTGCCAGCGTGGCTTCCGTCCGGTGAGGCAGCAGGTGTCGCTGGCTGCTTTTATTCTAAGGTCCAGGGTTTCCGTGCAAGGGGACTGACCGAGAGCTTTTTCTTGGAGTGTGGACACGGTCATGGTAGCCCAGGGCCAGTCCTGCTCAGGTACCGCACCCATGGTGCACCCTCTGCAGTCCCCAGGGTTGGTGTCGGAGAAGCGGCGTGCGCGCTGGCACAGGGAAGGCAAAGCCCACCTTAGGGGCCAGGGCACAAGAACAGAAGCAGGTTTGGGGGCCAGGGCACACCTGGGGTGTCCGCAGAAGGCGGGGAACCGGATGGAGCGGATGAAGCACAAACGCCCTGCAGGGGAGGCAGGCAGAGCCAGCCAGTTTCCAAAACAGTCTGTCTCGGGTAATTCAGCGGGAAGGTCAAGTGCAGGCCTGGTGAAGAGCTCTCCCCCTCGCCGCAGTCTTAGAAGTGGCAGATATCAACCGTGCATATTTTATAAGCTGTCTCTAGACGCTGGCCTCGGAAAACTGCACAGAGGGGGGCGGGGAGGCTGGGGGAGAGTGGCTGCCAACCTAGGGGAGGGGAGGCTTTCTCGGCACGCACGGCGCGCCGGGGAAGGCACGCCACCGGGAGTGTGCTTGGAAAACGAGGAAGTCGCTGAGCAGCTTTCCTGTTTATCTTATCCACACTCAGCAGATGAGGGATGAGCGATGATTCTCGGCTTGCCGGGGTTTTGATAACTCCGCTGATTTTAAAAAGAGTGCGCCGTGAGCAGTTTGAAAAAGCAAAATTGAGCATGCCAACACGGGGACCCCCCTGAAGCCAGCCGTAGAAGCTGCTCCTCACCAGAGTGTCGGTGTGTTTTGGTGTACGAGCCTGTGCATACATGCAGGCGTGTGTAGCATGTTCAGCTTTGTACCAGGCATGTTCCCGATCTCATGTCATCATGCACCAGCGTTGATGGCGTGGGTCTGTCCCGGAACTTGCGTTGCACCCCGGTGGGGACTCCCTCCGGTGGCTTTCGGTGTGTGCCCGAGGCTGCCCCGGAGCAAACCCAGGCAGAGACCCAACGGCTTCGCCGAACGGTGGTGCCGGTTGTCTGGTGTTGCCGCGTGGGGTGGGGTACCTCCAGCCCCCACAAACAGCTCTGGTGGTCACTGTCCACTGCACTGAGATATACCAAGGCTCCTGTGTTCTTTTTCTTCTTTCTTTCTGCCAATTCTTGGGTTATTAAATGAGGCAGCACACTTGCTCTCACTTGTCAGTCATTTGCACGCATCTTTCTGTGAATCGGACGTCCTCCCCACTAAAAGGCATATCTCATATCTTTGTTTGAACGTTCCACTTTGTAGGTTTCACTGGAATGCCTGGTTTTTTGTTGGTTTGTTTTATGTTTTACTAATTTTTAGAGAGAGGGGAAGGGAGGGAGAAAGAGATGGAGAGAAACATCGACGTGCAAGAGATGCATCAATCCGTTGCCTCTTGCACGCCCCCTACTGGAGACGTGGCACGCAACCCCAGGCAGATGCTCTGACTGGGAATCAAACCGGCGACCTTTTGGTTCCCAGGCTGGCACTGAGTCCCCTGAGCCACACCGGCCAGGGCGAAATTCGTGTTGTTCTAAAGATGGCGATTTGTTGGCGTTTTCTCTACACGGGCCATGTCTGATGTCCCCTGGTGTGTGGGTCTGCTGACGTTAGCCAGACTCGGCATCTGTGTGTTTGAGCTCCGTAGCCACGGAGGACCAGACCCAGAAACAGGGAGGTGCAGTAGCCAAGTCATTGCTAAGGTGACATGCACACGGGCATGTGCCATGAACCCGTCGACCCCCTCTCCCTAAAGTAAAGGTGCCTCGGGTGTGAGAGTCATGACCACCACCTGTTAACAAGAGGGTGTGTTTCAGCCCTGGCTGGCGTAGCTCAGTGGATGGAGCGCGGGCTGCGAACCAAAGCATCGCAGGTTCGATTCCCAGTCAGGGCACATGCCTGGGTTGCAGGCCACGGCCCCCAGCAACCGCACATGGATGTTTCTCTCTCTCTCTCTCTTTTTCCCTCCCTTCCCTCTCTAAAAATAAATAAATAAAATCTTAAAAAAAAGAGTGGGTGTGTTTGGATGTCTCGAGGCTGCGTGGATGTCTCCGTCTATTTCCCAGGGTGCGTATCAGAGGATAGTGCTGCTGTAGGATGGCCATTGGAGAAGACACAGATGCTCTTGTTGGCCAATAAAGGATGTTTTAAAAACAGAACTACGCATGGGCAGGCTTCTTTGTCACTGCTTGTTGTGAGCCAGAGTTCCATGTTTCCCGTGGGTGTTTGTGTCTGTGTCCATGGGTATGCGTGCCCAACATACGTGTTTTGGTTTTTTTCCTCCTCACCCAAGGGCATTTTTTTTTCCCATTGCTCTCCGACAGAGGGGGTGGGGACAGATAGAGAGCGACAGGCGTGTATGTGAGAGAGAAGTATCAGTCCGGTTGCCTCCTGACCGGGGATCGAACCTGTGACCTCTCGATGCATGGGGTGACGCTCCAGCCAACTGAGCCGCCCGCCCAGGGTCTGCGTTAACGTGTTTTACTACGCAGATGAATTCACTGGCGACCTGTTATGTAGTAAGCTGTGGGCTGTCTCTGGAGCCCTGGGCTGCTGCCTCGCGAGGAGAGAATTGTCTGTTTTCTCTGCTGCTCACACTTCGAGTGAGCTGTTCCCGCTCCCTCCTTCGCTGTTTCGTGACATCACGCGGGAAGCTTTGCGAACACCCTTTCCGGTTCTTGTTTCAGAGTGTTTCGGTGTCATTTTTTTTTTCTGTTCTCCTAAGAAAGTGTCTCCACCTTGGACGTGAAAGGGGAGGGAGAAGGTGATTCAGACACCACTGATGGTGGGTGGAAACCAGTGCTGGGATAATGTCAGGGCGGAGTGTCTTGCTGTTCCCCAACAGAACAGATGTAGTGGCTTCTTAGTGACGGGCGTGTGTTTTTGCTCGAAAGTTACGTGGAGTCAGTGGATGTCTAGCCAGGGCTGGAAGGAAGGATTTCCGGCCGGGTGTGCATCCAGGATCCCCCCCGAACCCCCGCCCCAGGGAGAAATAACCATATTCCTTTCCTGGCGGGCACCTATCTTCTCAGGACTCAGATGCCTTCCCCCCACCGTAGACTCGGCGTTCTCTTGGCGCTGCCGAGGGCCGGACGCACAGAACAACAAAAAAAGGGCTCTGGGAATGCACGGATTTCTGTCCTGCAAAACGAGGCATTCCTCTTTTTTTTTAAGTGCTTCTTTTTTTTAAAGATTTTATTAATTTATTTTTAGAGAGGGAAGGGAGGGAGAGAGAGAGAGAGAAACATCAATGTGCAGTTGCTGGGGGTCATGGCCTGCAACCCAGGCATGTGCCCTGGCTGGGAATCGAACCTGCGACGCTTTGGTTCGCAGCCTGCGCTCCATCCACTGAGCTATGCCAGCCAGGGCTCTAAAGTTGGGCATTATTTACCAGAGAGCAGACACTAACGGTCTTGTACACCCCCCTCCTCTGCCCACCAAAGAGGCGTCTCGTAAAAGCATTGAAATATCGATTGAATATTTTCATGTGTTATTGTGGTGTCTTTGAATTATTGTATAATCTTGAGCCACGTCATTAGAAAGCTAAAATCCATTTAAATACTTGTTTGTTTTCGAGAGAGATGGAAAGCACCATTTCTCTTTAAGCAATCACACTTGGTTACAAGAAAAAAAACACACAAAAAAACAGCGTCGTGTTCCATTGGTAATGAGAGAGATGATAAGGAGAAATTGATTCCTCCTGGGCGTCGGGTAGGAATTAGCAAAGGCAATACTTTTCCCTGGGCGTGCTTGCATTGCAAGTACCGAATGTTTCTAATAGTCACTCGGGAGACGCTCAGCTGATTCCATGAGAAGGCCCCAATTTTGGTTTTTTGTTTTTGTTGAATGTGTTCTGACCCCGTGCGGAGAACTTGGACGGTTTTCTTCCTGTTGCAGTCCTGCTGTTACAATTTATGCTCATGGAACACTTTGGTTATATTACTAAGCCCAGCCTCCCCCTGCTTTCCAGGGAGCTTTTGTAAATGATCGTAGTTATTTTCACCCAGTGTATCCATCCTGACCCGCGGGTCGTGTTACATTTCCATCCGGGGAGAAGGATACTGTTGCATGGAGGTTCCTGCCCAATGGAGATCAGGAGGACGTGCATGCAGACAGATCCCGCTGTGTCAGGGCCCCCTGTACGGTGAGGCGAGCCAGTGCCTCCCATTTAGAATGAACTTTGCACCCCTGGGGAGGTGCTTGTGAGCAGAATTGCTTAGGACGAGCACTGCAGCATGGACTTTATCTGTATGACACTATTGTGGGCAGTCGAGCTATTAAAATCTCGCAGAGCCCTGGCTGGTGTGTCTCAGTTGGGTGGAGCGTCGTCCCCTGCACCGAAAGGTGGAGGATTTGTTTCCTGGTCAGGGCACATACCTAGGTTGTGGGTTCGATCCCGGGTCCGGGTGCCTATGGGAGGCAGCCAATCAGTGTTTCTCTCCCTGCCTCTCCTCTGTCTCTAAAATCAATAAACACATCTTCGAGTGAGGATTAAAACAAATAAACAAACAAACAAAAAAACTCAGGAGCCCTGGCTGGCGTAGCTCAGTGGATGGAGCGCGGGCTGCGAACCAAAGTATCACAGGTTCGATTCCCAGTCAGGGCACATGCCTGGGTTGCAGGCCACAGCCCCCAGCAACCGCACACTGATGTTTCTCTCTCTCTCTCTCCCTCTCTCTCTCTCTCTTTCTCCCTCCCTCCCCTCTCTAAAAATAAATAAATGAAATTAAAAAATTTTAAAAAAAAACCTCAGAGGTAAGGGTGCATGGGGGTGCCGGAGAGCAGGTATAAGATACCGTGTTTCTAACTGGAAGAACAAACGTTTGGCTGATGTGACGTGTGCTACCGTGTGAGGCAGGCACTGCTCCTTGCAGCAGGCGTGGTGAGGAAATCGTGCCAGTGGTGACCGGCCCACTGCCTTGGAGACGGCTGTCTTGTAGTTCCACATCCCGTCTGAGGCCGTCTGAGCAGGTGGCCCTTTTTCTCCCCTCCCCACCCCTCCGTCCCTCCACAGAGCCCGCTGGGAGAACGCACCTGCAGTAGCATGCTGAGGCCCACGTGCAGTGCCCTCCAGGTAGAGTTCAAGGTCAGGTGCATTGGTACCCATGAGACTCAGACCAGCCTTGGGCTGTTTTTGTGGTAATTACGGTGCATCAGGAGTATGCGCGGGCGTGTGTGGTTAATAAAACTTCAGTGGCACATCGGTAGTATTGTGGTCTGCTGGGTTCTGGGAGAATATATTGGTTCCCATGGGAGTTATCTATGGAGGGACCAAGGAGGGGGAGGGGCGTGAGAGGTGTTGTGTTTTTGTTTTTGTTTTTTAAGCTTTGTTATTTATTTTATTTTTAGAGCGAGGGGACAAGGTGGAGAAAGAGAGGGAGAGAAACACACAGATCAGTGGCCTCTCAGATGCACCCCAACCAGGGGACCGAACCCTCAAACCAGGCACGTGCCCGAACCGGGAATCGAACCCACGACCTTTAGCTTTGAGGGCCGATGCCCAACCAACGGTCATGGAGCGTGAGAGTTATTTTTAGGGCAGTAATTTTAGAAGATAGAGCCGTGAAGCCTTTCTGGACTGCCCCCCTGCTGTGAGTCATGCTCCCTGCAGGGATACAGTAACAATGTGAAGAGTCTTTGCATCAGGGAAAGGCACAAGCAAGCTCAGGCTCCTGCCGGCAGAAGGAAGGTGCGTTGCAGGGGGGAAACGGGGTCACACTTGTGTGGAGCGTGAGGACTGGGTACCGACAGAGCCGGGCGGGCCACCGGCCCCGAGTGCGTGCTGAAACTGGGGGCTGGGTCCATTGTGGGATGGTGAGCGGCACCCCTGCCCCCAGCCCAGCAGTTAGAACCATCAGGTATTGCCAGCTACACCCCTGCCCCTGGGAGGAGGGGCAGCATTGCCCCCCAGTTGGCAACCCCTGGAAGAGAAAGGTAAATGGAAGGATTCTTTGGTCTTGCATTTGGTGGGGCCTCCAGAAATGTGAAGACGGCACCTCAGCCTGAGGACACAGGTTCTTCCGTGACAATTCTTTCCTCGCCCGGCAGCCCAAGAGACAATGAAGAGACCACCCCTCGGGGAGTCAGGAAGGCTTGACTTCCCAACTGCCTGGAGGGCGTGAGTGTGCACACCTCCTGGAAGGCGCCGAAGGAAAGGGGAGATGGACTACAGCCAAAAGATCGGCAGGACACAATTTTTAAAAATTGGTCACGCCCCAGAACCCTGTGTTGAAACAAAGGTTTTGCCCTGGCCGGGTGGCCCAGCTGTTTGAAGCGCTGTCCCAGGCACAAAAAAACTTGGAGGTTCGATCTCCGGTCAAGGTACACTCATGGGTCGTGGGTTCGATCCCCAGGCGGGGTGCAGACAGGGGTCAAGCAATCGATGTTTCTCTCTTTCCCTCTCTCCCTCCCCCCCTCACTTTCTCCCTCTCTTAAATAAAAAATAAACACATTCTCGGGTGAGGAGGAAATGTTTAAAAAAGGTTTCAGCGATGCATTTTTTTGAGCTGATCAAACAGATTCACCCAAGGGAAGGACGCCCTCCTTTGCAATCCTGTTGTCGGGCCTTTTCGAACACGGAGAAGCTGGCTGCGGTGAAAACGCTGTCCCTTCAGCTCCGCTCTGCGCTCAGCATTTAGACACCGTGTTTTGTGAAAGGGGCTGCAGAGGCTGGGCTCGCCTGCAACACGGTGGCGGCTTTACTGCGTTGGTTTCGTGTGATACATTGTAGCCATGTCACCTTGGGGCTTTGGGAGGACGCCTCTAGACGGTGTAACGACTATTAGACTATTAACGAGGTGGAACTTCACAGCATAAATGCACAGAGTCCTTGACGCCTGGTCCCCACACAGCTCCAAGCACGGTCCTGAACACCATGTCAGGGCAGAATGTGCTTTTTTTTTTAAATGTTTTTTACGATTAACCTTCATTTCACAAGACCATCCGTCCCGTTTCCCAGCCACAAAGATTAGTACAAATTGAATTCACCAACGTGTGCCTTGCTGCTACCGTGTGGCCGACGTCTCCGAGGTCCGCAGCTGATGTACGGGTTTCGAGGTTTGACTCATCACACTCGGACAGTCCGGCCACGGCCGGGATTCTGAGATGGGTTCTAGGGAAGGCGTCCCCGCCCCTGAGAAAGAATCTGACTTGATCTCCTGTGAGGCGGAGATTTTTCGAGAGCATCCTGCATGTCACAGAGAAAGGCTGGAGCTGGTTTGCAGGAAGAAAGTGGGTATTCACTCTTTGCTTGCTCACTGCAGAGTGAATTCCTGGCCCGAGCTACCTTTCTGAGTCGGGTCTTTCTGAGTGTCTCCGTAACCAGCGGCAGGCTCTTTGTGAGAAATACACCAGAACGTGAAATGTACCACGCTTCACCGTCTTCAGCTGTGCCGGGCAGGGGCATTCACACCACCTCCTGTGTCTGGTTTGAACGCATCTTGTGTCTGAAGTTCATTCTTCTTCTTCAAGATTTTGTTTTTAGACAGAGGGGAAGGCAGAGACATAGAGGGAGGGAAGCATCAACATGTGGTTGCCTCTCACACACACCCCTTCATCGGGGACCTGGCCCGCAACCCAGGCCTGTGCCCTGACTGGGAATCAAACTGGTGACCCTTTGGTTTGCAGGCCGGCACTCAGTCTACTGAGCCACGCTAGCCAGGGCTATTCTTGTGTTTTAATCCTCACCTGAGGATTTTTTAAAAATTGGTTTTAGAAGGAGAAAGAAGAAGGGTGGGGGGAGAGAAAGAGAGAGAGAGATTGATCAGTTCGCCTCCCATAAACACGCTGATTAGGGATCAATCCCGCAACCTAGGTATGTGCCCTGAGTGGGAATCAAACCCACAAACCTTTCGGTGTCCCAGACGACGCTCCAACCCACTGAACCACCCAACCGGGGGAACTCTCATTTTAATTCCTTGTTTCTAGTAATAAACTAATGAATGTTGACATGTTGCATAACCAGAGGAATGTTATTAACCAAAGTCACATTTCCCCGTCTTTTTTTGGCATTGATAACGCATAGATGATGTTCATTACACTTACTGAGTTTGACAACATATAGAAAAGATCATCTTCCATTCCAAGACTCTTTAGTTGTGGGTTGCCATCTGTTTCTGGACCAAAGAATAAGAATTTGATTCTAAAACTGCTTTTTTTTTTTTTTTTTTTGGTGAACAGCTTGTAGTTAAGAGCTGTTTCTATATTAATTACTTATTGGATTATTATGGATTTTCATGTTTTAATTTTCGGGCAATTTGGAGCTCATTGTGGTGACAGCTGCTGATATTTTGACAGTTGACGGGATTTAGCAATTCTGGCGGGAGGCTAGGTCTCCGCCCCGCCCCCCCCCACCTGTCCTCCCCCCTCCCCCCACCCCTCTGGCAGTTCCCAGCCTGGCCCTGCCACCAGGCACTCACTCAATTTGCCTGCTTCAGGTGACTCGAAGGAGTCTGGTCCCGTTCCAGCTCCACGGCAGAACTTTTCTCCCAGTGAAACGTATTTGTGTTTTATAAGCAAAATCAGTGGTCCCTCGTGCCTGCTTTTACTGTGGTTCCTTTGCGTTTTGACTCAAAGAGTGGTAGACAGATGTTGTTTAAATATCATTCCCCCCCGCCCCGGGGGGTAGGTTTTTTTTCCTTTAAATAACACTGCAAGTTGTTCCTTTTACCGTATATACCCTTATGCTGTGTTTATTTCCAGTTCCTGCCCTGAGCCTGCCTGGGGTGGAACCCTTTCCCCTCCCTTTCCTTTAAGCTGCATGGCTCAGGGGCAATGAGCTACGCCACCATCAAGTGTGTTACGGCGTGCCGTGTACTCGCACTCGCAGCGTTGCCCGTGGATTGGAATCATAGTAAACCCTCGTAACTTTTTCTTTCTTTTTTTTTAATCACTTAAAACTATGAAACAAGAATTTGGAGAACATGGTGGGCGTTTCACTTCTTTTTTCAAAAGTGTTTTTAAAAATGTTGTTGATTTTAGAGCGAGGGGAAGAGGGGAGACAGAAATCCCCGTGTATTGCGGCTCTTACCGATGCACCGTAGGTTGCTTCTTGTATGTGCCCGGACCGGGGATCGAACCCACAGCCTTGGCGTATCGGGGGCGATGCTTTGGCCAACGGAGCTACTCGGCCAGGGCGTGATGAAGCTGTTTGGCTTGTTGATAGTCATGGATGACGGGCACTTCAGGGGGCTGGAGTGTCACCCCCAACCAAAGGCGTGTGAGGAGGAAGGGCCGCAGTGTAGTTTCTCTGAGCGAGCGCGGTGGGTACCGGGCGGGCCGAAACACACACACAAGCTGTCGTTACTGTTACGAACACCTCCCGGAGCGAGCGATCTGTAAACCTGTAACGTTACTCTGTAGCGTGATTTCTTGTCCGGGGGCAGGCGGGGAGCTGTGTGTGTGCCTTGGATACAGTCCCTTCCAGATACCCCAAGACACTTGGAGGTTCCCCCTTTGCAGAGAAAAGCACGGACTCTGTGTGACCCGGCCTCTCCATCTCTCAGCAGGCAGGCCCTTCGAGGTGGTACGCGCGCATGCCGGGGAGCCCACGGGTCCGCGGGTCCGCAGATGAAGTCCCCGTAAAGGTAAGCGCCCGCCTGGCTCGCCGCTCCATCCTTGTCCACCGGAAACCTGCTTCGGGAGCAGACATGCGTGTTGCCACCCTTCCGTACCTTCTGTTTGAAAACGTTTTATTTTTTTTTCTTCTTCTTCTTCAGGGTTAAAATTAAACCAAAAAATCCATTGCCGTGGAGCCTATGCATACAGATGGTATTCGGCTTCTCTTTCTTAATGTTACGCTTTCTTGGTTTCTTCATACCGTGCGTGTCTGTTTTGATTTGCTAGTTAACCTTGAAACTGTTAGGAAAACATAGAATAATAGCCTCTGTAGATCTAGTGAGCAGGTGAGGTTTCCAGAAGTGTGAACCAAGCAACCCTAGGTACCCGACTGTTGAGGGGGCGGCCCACACCCCAAATTAGAATGGATACTCGACCCCCACCAAAAAAAAATCTATCTATATATATATATATATATATATATAGATATAGTCCATAAACGTTGTTATCTTGTGGTGGATAGGATTTTAGGGTTTGATTTTATTCTTTCTTTTTGTATTTTATGGTAGTTTAATTTTTTTTTTAATTAAAACCATTTCCCACAGAATGTTTGTAATTTTTACAAGATAGAGGTGACCATTCGGGGGACTTTTTTACTTTATTGTTGTCAGAGACCCAATCAGAACTAAAACGGTGGACCTACAGATTAATAAAAGAAAGAATCTCAGGTCTTCTTTTCTGTTGTTGTGTAAAAACCAGTCTGTAACAGTGTTCTTAACGAAGACAAAACACCGTCTGAAGGCTGTGCCTTAAAAAGTTTGACGACTTGACGTGTGGATATTGGAACGGTCGAGCGTGTTAATAAAAACAAAAGTGCGTGGCACGTGAAGCCTGCTTTGCCTGGCTTTCTCGTGGCCTCATCTTCTCACGGTGCATCCGTGTTGTCTCATCAGCCTTTTTGGGGCGTGCAAATAATATTCCGTGACGCGTCCATCCGCTGGCGCACGTGGACCTGTGGTCACCTTTCCGGTGGTTCCAGGGCTGCTGCTGTGAGTGTGTGTGTGTGTGTGTGTGTGTGTGAGGGGCATGTTGGTGAGCTCCTCTGTCTTCATTTCTCCTGCGTGTACCCCTGGCGGGGCAGGGGGACGGGGACTGTGGGCCGTAAGGACACGTTGAGTGAGGTGCCACTGTGTGTAGGAGGGCACTGAGGTCTCAGTTTATGGGTGCTGTTGGGTTGGGTGAGCGCCCTGGGAAGGTCACCGTGCACTTCATCCGTGCGCATGGTCCTTTGGGTCACGCCGGGGAATGGCACCCTGAGGCATCGTGGGCCGGCCCGTCTCTGCCGATAAAGCTTTATTTGAGCACCCTGGATTGGGATGGCCGCATCGTGGGTCGCAACACATGCGTGGTTTGGCTTTCTTCCCAGTCACTTAAAACAGTCAGCGCCCCTCGCAGCTCTCAGGCCCACACAAGGAAGCTGCGGGTGGGAACCAGCCTGTGCACCCCGATGTAGAGGAGCACCCCCGTTTTATTTCCAGAACCCAGTGAGCACTGTGTCCCGGGGTGTCCCGAGGAGGACATGTGCAGACTCTGGGGCTCGTGCTTTCCTTCAAGGCCTCTGCACGTGCCACCTGCCTGGCCAGCTGTCTGAGGGCGCCAGCTCGGGTGCATATGGGCGAGGGGGCCGGCCGTCTGCAGTCGAGGAAAAGGGACATTTTCCATTGGCACTGATAACTTCATCGATTGGGCTATTTTGGGTATGTTGGCTGTCTCCCGTGAGGTTGGAACTTTGGTTGTTCTCAATGAACGTCTCGATTGGATCGCTGTCCAGGGCAGCTGGTCGACCCGACCGTGGGGCATCACCGTCCAGCGAGAAATCCAGCACGGAACTTCACAAACCACTCGTGACAGGTTCCATGAGTCACAGCGTCTTCTCCGTACGCAGCACAAATCTTTTTTCTTGGCATCTCAGCTGCATTTTTTTAACTTTATGGAAATGATAAAGCAACATAATGCTGAGAATGTTGCATATTTTCTTCCCTCTTCCGTCTTAGAATGGCTACACAAAAACTCACCTATCCTGATAAGTATTTTTGTTTAATGCACGCTGATGGAACAGCTGTGACAATGCAGTCGAACAAAATTGTTTCCAAGGAAGTTAAAGACAACTCAGTGTTCCTAGCCCATCTTACGGGAAAACCAAACAAACTTGTTGGCCAACCCGATACATAGTTGCCTAGCCGCTCACAAATTTCATTTCTCCTCAGTGCTGGGTACGCATGACCATGAGCTTGTCAGTTACACCCTTGTGAGGGAAGGGTGTCAAGGCCACAAGCCTGCCGGTCTACTCGGGAACCCCCCTGCTGTCGGGAAGGGTGCTGAGAGTCAAAGCCGAGTGCGTCTGTCTCGGGCAGCGGGATTCCACTCGTGGCCGTGCTCAAGTTCACGGCCGGCATAACACACACGTGGCTTTAACCGAACAACAAGTTGGCTTGCTTTCCTCTTCTCTTGCCTCCGAGTCTGGCTGCGTGGGCCTGGTGTGTGACCCGACCCCACGCCAGCCTCATAAAATGCAGTAGCCTTTCTTATCTTTGGCATCATTTCACTGGGATATTTGTTTCTTTTTTAGGTAAATCATTAGGAAATTTTTAGGTGACACGCGATCCCACAGTAGGACATGAATCAGACGTGTGTTCGCTTCATGGGAATAACTCCTGGGTGGGGGTTTTTGTGTGTTTGTGTGTGTGTGTGTGTTTCTCGTCGTCTCACAAAAAACGCAGAAGGACGTGCTACGTATGGGGCCGTGTTTGAAGCTCTCTCCGTTTCTCCCCCCACCCCGCCCTTCCCGCAGAGGGTGCCTCCTGCTTCCTGAAGACCTCGTCGCCACGAGGTGAGGCTAAGATGAGCATAACGAGCGACGAGGTGAACTTCCTGGTGTATCGGTACCTCCAGGAGTCAGGTAAGGGGGGGGGGGGGGGGGGGGGGAGTCGCCAGCTGGCCGTGTGCACGGGGCACAGCCACTGCGTGTGGGTGGGCAGGCCAGGCTGGTGGCGGAAGCATGGAGTGTTCAAGGGGACCCCAGCAGGTTCGGGGACCGCCCCGTTCCCGGGGCAGCGTGAAGGGGTGTAGTCTTTCTTCCCCCCACGGTTCGGACCCAAGAGGTCTCCTTGGGAAGGGAGGCCAGGGCGGCTCTGCTGGAGGTGGGCTCGGCCTCGGGGAGGTGGTGCCCCGGGGCTCGGGCGTCGTCAGTGTTGATGGGCCGGTGCGCAGGCACGAACCCCTTCGACGGGGGGCCTGTGACGGACTCAGCCTCCACACGCCCCCTAAAAGGGGCGCCCCACGCATTTCTCCGAGCACACGGCTGTGATGACCGAGAGTGTCCTCCCTGCTGAGCAAGATCCAGGCCGAGGGCACATGCCCTGCCCTCAGAGCGCACCTGGCGTTCAGCAGGTGCTGGCCGGGGGGGGGGGGCAGCGAAGGGGGCCACAGGCGAGCAGGATTCCTCATGCGAGCCCCCCCGTACGTCGAGTAAGGAGCCGTGGTTTCCCCTTTATCCAACATTGGGGTGGAGCCTCACCCCATTTTACAGAACGGCGTGTTGGTGCTTTTTGTTCATCTCTTGATGACTTTCTAAAGGGAATACACCTTTTGTCCCTTGTAAAACGTTAGGATATTTCATTGGCGATGTCAAAACGGCATCACCTGACTTAAGTCACCTGTGTCCAGCTGCCCCTGCTGTCTCCCCGCAGGGGCGCCCGCCTCCTGGGCTTGGTGGGTCTCATCGCCATGGACGTACCCCACAAGGGTGTTGCCCTGAGCCGCCCGGAGTCCTGGCGCCAAGAGGCCCGGGCTGGGCTGGTCACAGAGCTTCCCTGTCCCCTAGTTCTCAAGGACAAAAGTCCGACATCAAGGTGGGGCAGGCCTGGTCCTTGCTGAGGGCTCTCAGGGGTCCGTCCCAGGCCCCTCCCCACAGCCTCACCGGTTCCCTTGGCGTAGAGGTGGGCCCCCCACCCCCTCCCCACCCCCGCCTTTGCCTTCCTGTGGCATTCTCCCTGTGTGTGCGGGCTTCTGCCCACACGTATCAGGTTTCGCCTTCGGAAGAAAAGGTACTCATAGTGGGTTCTCCCTGTACTCCAGTGGGACCGAGGTAACTCATTGTATCTGCAGTGACACTTTTTAAATAAATAAAAAGTCACATCCTGAGGGGGCCCGGGAGAGCACTCCATCCCCACGCGTGTGAGGGTGGGGTACACCGTGCAACCCAGAGCAGCGGCTTCTCCCCGAGCTTACCTTTAGACACTTGGTATCGCAGCGTCTACTAATGCAACTTGATGTTGCAACAAGGAAACCATTTCCCAGGTCCCGCTTCCCAAAGGCATAGTTCCCTGGGACTTGGGGGTGGGGAGCAGCATTAGCCCTGAGCTCCAGCTCTCTCTGTGTCCCCGGCAGGGGAGGTGGGGGGCAGCGTGGCGGCCAGACCAATGGCCCCAGCTCTGAGCCTTGGACAAGTCCCTCGGAGCCTCGCCTCGTCTGCCGAAAGTGGTTTTCCTGGGCCGAGGGGTGAGGCCCTCCTGGCACGTGGCGTGTTGTGAGTAAACCCCTGTGCCTGCCCCAGCCTGGATCTCTGTTCTGGGGCTCCCGGCGGGTGTCATCCGTGGAGGGTGCCCACCCTCTCTGCAGAGAGATGCGATCGTTGCAGTGAGCTCTGTAGTGGAAGAAACCGATACACAAACCAAACGGCAAACTGGGGAAATGACTCCCACTGCTCGGAGCCCGGAACCTGGGAGCTGGCGCGAGTGGCTCACCTAGACCACAGGGGAGCCCCCTCCTGTCTCGGAGCTCGTCCCTGCCCCCGATGTCTGCGGAGGAAGACCCCCACGCACCAGACCTGCTCCCCTGTGCAAACAGGTTGCTCGTGAGACTGTCGTTCCTGAGTTCGTGGACATGGGGACACGTGAAGGGCAAGGGTGAACGTCTCTGGGGGTGCAGCGGGTGCTGGGTCCCAGGGTCCCAGGACGGCAGGGATGCTACTAGTAGCCTCTTTGAATCGTCAGGGGGACCTCCGCTCTCCCTAGGAAAGCCCAGACTTCCCTATTGGGTGCCTTTCATCTCCTTTTGTTGATCGTTCCTGTGACCTGGCAGCTGGGGGAGAGGCAGCAACACATAGAATTTCCTCCAGGCCCGTGTCTGTAGCAGGCCCCCCTTCCGAGGCTGGTGGTTGGTGGGCCCGAGCGCTCGCTGGGGGAGGTGCAATCCCAGGAGGTGAGCGGGCATTGGGAGGTCAAAGTGCACGAGAAAACGTCTTCTGAGCCTGTCACTGTTAACTCTCTTTTCCAGCTCAGGAAATGCAAACTGGTCTATCGGTCATGGTCCCCCTCAGGCCCCTGTGTTGCCTCCTCCTCTTCACCAACGTGTCAGTCACACAAAATCAGAGCCCCACGCTGCAGCCGGCGACGCATTCCTGACTGCCACCAGGCTGGCCCTGTGCCCCGGAAGGGCTGGCAGGTTCTGTGTGGCGGACTCTCGGCCCTGTCTTTGCATTCTGCATAGCAAATGGTGGGGGAGAGGGGTCTGGGGAGGGAGAAGGAGAGATGGCTATCGTTCATCCTTTTTAAGATTTTATTTGTATATTTTTACAGAGAAAGGGAGAGGGAAAAACACCCATGTATGGTTGCCTCTTGCACACCCCCCAGCTAGGGACCTGGCCCACAACCCAAGCATGTGCCCTGACTGGGAATCAAACCCGCGACCCTTTGGTTCACAGGCCGGTGCTTAATCCACTGAGCCACGCCAGCTGGGGGCTGTAGTTCGGTCTTTATTGCTCAGCCGAACTCTACTTGAAGGATATGTGGGGGGCGGGGAGGATACGGAGCAGTTGGCTGGCTATTTTCCTGTCGAAGAGCATTAGAGTGATTTCCAGGTGTTGACGATTCCAACTAAAGGCATCGGGAACGTTTGGGTACAGGGGTTTTGTGTGAATGCAGGTTCGCGTGTTGGGTCCACATCCGGGAGCGGGGTTGTTGGGACAAGTGTCGTTGGAGGTCCCCCTTTATCAGAAGCCACCAACCACATGCTTGCCCTTGTCACAGGGCCTCAGGGCGCCTCCCACACATTGTTGCTTTTCTAGGGTTCGTGGAACGGACTGTACTGGGTCACGCTGGCTAATGAAGGCATATAGGTTTCAGGTGTGCGGTTCTGCAGCTGGTCCTCTGTATATTGTGCTGTGCATTCACCGGCCCAACTCGAGTCTTTCTTTTTTTTTTTTTTTTTAAATATTTATTACTCTCTGAAGTTCATTTATCTACTTGAACATATTGCTATTTAGAGCTTTTTTTTTTTAAGATTTTATCTATTTTTTTTAGAGAGGGAAGGGAGGGAGATAGAGAGAAACATCAATGTGCGGTTGCTGAGGGTTATGGCCTACAACCCAGGCATGTACCCTGGCTGGGAATCGAACCCAGGACACTTTGGTTCCCAGCCCGTGCTCAATCCACTGAGCTACGCCAGCCAGGGCCAACTCGAGTCTTTCATTGCCACTTACCCCCCACCCCTTTCCGCCATGCTGCGTCCCCCCACTCCCTTGGTGCTCCTCTGGGTACGGCTCGGGAGGCTGGGCTGGTTTCTGCTCGCAGCACACGGCATGAGGGAAGGAGGTGAAAAGACATGGGCCCCGGCAGGCGTGGCTGCAGCGTGCTGACGGAGCTTTCTGCCTCCGTGTCTTTACCGTGAGCCTCACTGGGCCTGCCCAGGTCACAGTGCACTGGGCTGTAGGGCGCTGAAGTCGGGCCTTTCCCCGCCCCAGGTTCTGTGGCCGCCTTCCGCCCTCCTCGAGCCACAGGCAGGCGCCAAACGGATCCCACGTGACAGCCGCGGTGCTGGTTTCACGGCAAAAAAAAAAAAAAAAAAATGCAGGGGAGAGAGAGACTTCCGCATGCCTGCAAGCCTGCCATTCACAATGTGGCCGATAGCAGGAGGTGCCCACCCCAACCTTGGATGGTGAAAATGCATGCACCATGGATCACCGACAGTCAGGGCACCGATGTCTTTCTTCCTCGTGAGCACTGAAAGCCCTTCCAGCGTGACGGAAAACTCCTCCTGGCTGGGATTTGTTTCCTGACGCGTACAATGCGTGGTGGAGCGGCCAGCATATTGCATGCAGTTATTATTATTTTTTTAATTTTTAGATCCTGGTTTCCTTTCTTTTTTAAAAGATTTTATTTATTTATTCTTAGAGAGGGAAGGGAGAGAGAAAGAGAGAGAGAGAAACATCCATGTGCGGTTGCTGGGGGCCGTGGCCTGCAACCCAGGCATGTGCCCTGACTGGGAATCGAACCTGCGACGCTTTGGTTCTCAGCCTGCACTCCATCCACTGAGCTATGCCAGCCAGGCATATTGCATGCATTTAACTGCTTCCGTGAACATCCCTGTGTGTGCGTCGTGGACATGGGAGCGTCGGCAGTTTTCAGCACTGACCATCTTCCCTGCGTCCCCTCTGACGGGGGCTGTTTTTCTGAACCCGAGTAGCCCCGTGGAATCAGGTTTCCTTTAATGCACAGGATGGGGACCCAGTTCCAGCTCTGGGCTGTGTATCATCCTTCCGAGAAGGAGGCGTAGGAAACAGCACGTGCCCAGCCCTTCAGGATCTAAAGCAGGGCTTAGCAGGCATCTCTCACTCATTGTGAGGAGCCTCAGTGACCCAAAAAAAAAACCAAAAGCCGCAGACTTGCTCGCCATTTGGCACCGCCTGCACCGTCCGCCACGCCTCTGAGTGTCCAGTGTAGCGGGGGCGTCAGAATGAGACTTGGAAGGCCTTTTGCGCCCACGCACAGAGCTACAGGCCTGTTCTGTACCTTCAACGCACGGAGCTTTGACTTCTCCGGAAAGATATCCCAGCAGTGCACAAGCCCGACACGCCAGCTCAGCCGCCACTGGGGCCCGGCGGGAGGGAGGCCTGTTTGGGTCGCAAACAGCCAGGCTGCCGTGGGTGAAGGAGCGACATCCCGGGAGACCGGGGAAAGGGGCCGTGGGGTTGGTCCGTGTTTTCCAAAAGCTGCGGTCACTGCCAAGCTATTTGGGGGGGTTGGTTTGTTTGTTTTTCCCAGCACTTCCTCAAAGCAGCCAAGAAGAGTTCCTGGGCATCTCTTCATTATTGCTTTAGAACCTTGCATCGTTTCAATTCCCCTAAAAATAGACACGCAGCCCCTGACATTTCTGTGGGTTCCCGACGGCACAGAGGTCAGCCAGCAGAAAGCCAGCTCCTGCACTTTTTCCTGCTAAGGGACATTGTAACAGCCTTCTTATTCCTTCACCCTTTCGTCTTCTGATTCCTGCTGCCGCACAACTCAAATGAACTTAAATAGCGAGCACACTGCAGCCCCTGTTTTTACAGAATGTTGCCGGGTGCTCTTGCCCCCCTCCAGGAAGGCGGCCGTGTGCCGAAGCATTCTCGGGCAGATCGCAAAATAGCTGGGAGTCGCAGCTTTTTTAATCTGATTTTTTTTTCCTTCCAGCAAGAAGGTTAGAGAACCAGGAAACGGGTGTGACGCTTAATAGTTGAGAGTCGTTGCATCTTCCAAAAATAATCAGGCGGCTTTGCTAGCTTCGGCTGAAAAACGACCCAGCGGGCTCCGCTGTGTTCCCTGGGACCGCGGAATGCCTTCTCATGCGAGACACGTTTCCTCGGCTCCGGGAAGTCGTTTTCATGGTTCAGCTCTCTTTAATTTATACAAAAGTTCGGGGCTTATTGTTTAGCCGAGGCTCTAAAAATAACTCTCGGGCGGCACAAGCCTCTTTTCCATTGCTAATGGCTGTCCCTGTTTCAGAGGACGGTGGTTATGAAACGGCGAGGCATGCATTTCTCTGACGTCACCGGTGGCCTCTGCTGGGGAGAAAAAACACGAAGATGTTAGTTTCAGTAAATAACCAGTCAGGCAGACCTGCCTGGTCTGTCCATATGACCAGAGGGCAGAAGCGCCTTTCAAATCTTGCAAACAGTAACATCTCGTGTTCTAATAGTTTCCAGTAGCTGTAAGCCGATGTGTTTTTGGTGGTGTTGCAATTGTTGGGGGGGGGGGCTCCCTACCCTGAGGGTCTGCCATTTGCTAGAGAAAGACTCCCGGGGCTCAGCAACTGTGACACTCACAGTGGGTCAGAAGCAAGAAGATACTATGTTGTAACAGACAGCCCTGGACTATAGCGCGGTATACCTGAAAGTTGCAAAGAGAGTAGATCTTAAATGTTCCCACCACTAGAAAGTGTGAGGTGATGGGGCGTTAACTCACCTTATTGTGGCGGGTGTTCTGCAGCAGGCACATGCATCAAACCAGCTGGTCCAGCTCAGCGTACACAGGGTTGTATATCGACTGTTTCTCAGTAAAGCAGGGGGTGGTGGGGTGTGGTGGGGGATACAGGTTAGAATCAGCAAAGGGGAAAGGTGCTTAGGGGACCGTGCTGGAGAAAGCACCCATGCACTCACAGGTGTCCACTCCAGTGGAGTTACCTGCAAGTGGTTGCTCCTTCCAGCATGGATGTACCGTGTGCAGTGTCTCTAAGCACCCGACCTTTGGCGTCCCGGGATTTTACTGGGGGTCAGTCACAGGGCCTGCAGCACCTGCTGAGGGGCCAGAAGGACAGCCAGGGAAGGACGTGGCTGCCCTCACTGCGCAGGGGCCGCCCCGGTGTCCCTCTGGGTTGTGGTCGTGCATTTGTGTGCATCTTGTATAGTTCGGTGTCTGAAAAATAACTTGAGCCCTGGCCAGTGTGGCTCAGTGGCTTGGCTTGTCCTCCCAATACCTAAAGGTCGCAGGTTCGATTCCCAGTCAGGGCCATGTACCTAGATGGCAGGTTCGATCATTGGTCTGGGCACCTGTGGGAGGCAACCCATCAGTGCTTCTGTCTCTCATTGATGTTTCTCTCTCTTCCCCTGTCTCTAAAAACCATGGAAAAATGTCCTTGGCTGAGGATAAGAATTCATTTTAAGGAAACTTAAAAAAGTGTAGGGGTCTGTAGGTAGCTGGAGAGCAAGGTGCCTGGGCCTTCCTGCAGACAGGCGAAAACACCCCCTCGCTAGCCCGGAGCATCCATAATTCACGCACCTGCACCAAGCGAGCGTATCACGTTCCCACCGCAGAGTGCCGCCTGCGGGTGGCTGGGTCCTCGGCTCTGGCTCCCTTGTGTGGTGTTAGGTGCACACCTGTGCTCGGCGTGACTTGTGGCAGTACCAGCGCCCTTGTTCCGGTGCCGTTGCAAACCAGCTCTCTGTGGAAGAAGGGTGTTCTCGACCTGCTCAGGTGGCTTGGTTAGCTGGAGCGTCATCCTGGATACAAAACGTTCCGGGTTTGATTCCCCACTCAGGGAAGCAGCCAATTCATGTTCCTGTCTCATATTGCTGTCTCTCTCTCCCCCTCTCCCTCTCCCTCTCCCTCTCTCTCTCCCTTCTCCCCCCGGCCACCCTTCCTCCTTCCCTGAAATCAGTAAACCTATCCTTGGGTGAGGATTTAAAAAGAAAACGACCATCCTCCTAAAGTGTCCCTTGGTTTCGTCAGAACCATTGCGAGTGACAAAAGGGAACCTCGGAGGAAACGCTGCTCTGTGTCCTACATGCGACAAGTCCCAGCCAGCCCCCCGCCCCCCCCCCCCCCCGCCACCTGGACTCCCCGGCTCCCGCAATCTTCTCTGTTCTCTTTTCTGTGTGTGTGGAACCTGAGAGACAAAGTGTACCGCTCCTGTGCCTGCTCAGCTGTGAGCGGGGGAGGGGGAGGAAGCTCACCGGAGCGTGTGTAAGTTGCCGTTGTTGCAGTACGGGCCTTGGGCAGCAGAGCCGAGGCATCTCCATTGGTGTGAGCGTCAAAAAAAAAAAAAAAAAAAGTCTGATTCTGCCGAAGGTCCTTGGAAGGGTTCTGCAGCCGCCTGCGACTTTAAAAGCTGGTGATGAGACATCCTCCGAGATGGCCGGGGCTTTGTTGCTTAGCTAAGATGAGACAGTCGCTCACCACAGTTTCTGAAGGTCATACACCATGTCCACTTAAGGCCAGCCAGCTTGGAAAGTGGAATGGGGCCTTCCACGTCTGTGGCAGACGTGGCCTTGCGTGTTTCAGTTCCTGCCAGTTTGGGGGTTTTTTAGATTTCATTTATTTATTTTTAGAGAGGGAAGGGAGGGAGAAAGAGAGAGAGAGAGAGAGAAACATCCATGTGCGGTTGCTGGGGGCTGTGGCCTGCAACCCAGGTATGTGCCCTGACTGGGAATCGAACCTGCGATGCTTTGGTTTGCAGCCCGCGCTCAATCCACTGAGCTACGCCAGCCAGGCCCAGTTTCTGCCAGTTTGCTCCTCTCCCTGTCATCTGGGTGGGCAGGCTCAGCACCGTTCCCCCTCCCAAGTGCCTGTGTATCACATCCCTGGTGTCCCCTTCTTATAGGCCACCATCCCCAAGGAGATGTCCTCTTCTTGCCCTCCCACCACTTGTCTGCGAGATCAGCATGGGGCGTCCCTACATCTCCTTCGCCCTCTGCCCCACCCCCCCTATTTTGGGGGCTTATTTCCCAACCATCCTTAATAGGAGCCCACACTTAACCACCATCGCCATGTGTGAAACACGGCCCCTCCGTCCAGAGAAAAGCTTGCTGGGCTCTTTCATCTTCCATGTGAAATCGTCAGGGCCACGTTCCAATGCTTCTCTTCTGTAGCGTTTCCCGTGGGCCTCTGTTTTGAGGCTTCTCCTTCTTGCGCCTCCGCCGGCCAGGTGTCCCCCCAGGTCCTGTCCCTTCGGGCCCCTTCCCCAGGACTTTGTTGAGGACACGGTGGGGAAGGCAGGTCCTCGAACGGGGTGGTTTCCCCCTAATAACACGGGTGATGTGCCGCCAGACCTTCCTAACTTCTCGCATCGATGAGCCTATTATGGTGAAATCAGTTTTGTGGTGTGGCGCCGTGCTGGAAGTCACAGAATGCACCCACCACGGTTAAGGGAGGGCTTGACGTGTGCCAGGCATGATTCCCAGCGCTTGGCAGGTAAAACTGTCACCCCTTGGAAGGAGGGACAGCAACCCAAGGCCAGGAGGAGGTGCCAGCCTGCCCTGGTCACCCTGCCAGGGCGTTACCAAGCCAGGATTCAGAGCGGGCCATCTGCTTCCAGAACCTTCCTGTGGTAGATGCCTTTTCTCTCGTCCCCATTACTGCGGTGAGACGGCTGGTTTGTTTGCAGATAGGAAGCCCTGCGTTCCTGAGATAAATGGTGCTCGGGTCGGACAGCGTGTCCTTCTCTGGGTTGCTGAGTTTGGTGTGTCAGGGCTATGTGCAAGGCCAAGTTCACGTTCGCTCCGGCATGAACTGGGCCGGGGCGTTCCTTCTGGGATGTCGGGTTTGGGGGTCAGACAACACACTGGGGGGGCCCATCCGTGCCAGCCCCAGTCTCTCCCCTCGCTCTCAGGGAAGAAATGTTCTGTACGAGGTCAGATGGTCCATAGTTTAGCCCCCGGCACAACCTCGCATCTTTGGGGCACTGAAGCAGCCACTGAAAATGTGCAGAGCCCTGGCCACATGGCTCAGGTGGTTGGAGCATCGTCCCGTACACCACAAGGTTGCGGGTTTGACTCCCAGTCACCCAGAGGATGAGTGTGGGAAGCAACCGATGGATGGTTCTCTCTCCTAAGGATGTTTCTGTCTGTGTCTCCCTCCCCCTCTCTCTGAATCAGTGAACATACCCTCAGGTGAGAACTTTTTTTTTTTTAAACACATAGAACAATGACCCTGGAACACAGTTCCAGTGGGACGTCATGTGCAGGCAGTGGGCGGCTTCGGCACACGGGACGTACATACGGTCTGCACACCCCTGTCCAACACTGTTCCTAGAATGTGGGAGCCTGGCCCCGCCCCCCGCCCCGCAGGGAACCTGGGGCCTGTGTTGGGGGGGGGGGGTGAGGGGTCATTGCTCCTCTCTCCCTCCGCGGACATTTCCAGTCCCCGCACTGTCTGAACTTGGACTTCACACCCTCACTTCTCTGTGTGCCTACACCTGGGACTATTTTATTCATGCTGATGGATACTTTTTTTCCTTATACTGAAGCAGTTACGTGCCCTTTCATGCGCCAGGATATCTATGAGCTGCGTGTGCACGGTACACGTGGAAATGAAAACCCGGTTCGATGTCGAAATCTCTGCCCCTGTGCTACCAGAGATTATTTTGGATACCATCGGAGGTCTGGGGATCCTTGAGGTCTGAGAATGAAGCAGTTGTCCCGATCTTTCGTCTGAGACATGTTGTCTGCCGGTGGCTAGCATTGAACCGGCGGTACTGCCCTAGGCGCTGGGGTCAGAAGCAGGGATTCGAGGAGGAAGTCTTAGCGTTTCAAAATCCAGAGCCTGTGCTGGGCCCTGAGGCATGGCAGAAACCTTGTGTGTTCTTGGAGAAAGGGCCGTCTTGTGGAGACAGAGGAAGGGCGTGGCGGAGGAGACAGGACCGGGAAGTTGGGTTGGCAGCAGATTCACACCAGGACCCAGAGAGTTCCGTCCACGTAGAAGCCAGGATTAGGTTTCGCAAGTGAATGTGGAGGTAACGTGAGTCCAGGAGGAGGTACCCAAGCAGTGACCGTTGACAGCCACCTAGTGTGGTGGTTATGGAGACCAATGAACAAATAAATGCTTGTATTATGTTAGCTCAAAAAGATCAGGGACCCAAATTCCTAGGACCCCAGAGTTATTTGTCAGAATTCGTCTGGGTAGAGAAAGGGGAGTGGAGGAAATCACCCCCTGGTAGGAGAGTTGTGTCAAGCCTGTAATATTATGAAGCATTTCCTCTGTCATCCCAATTGCTTTCTGTTCTCCCAAAGCCCTGTGTCGATTTTGACTGCTTTTTCATGGTGCTGTGCACTGTGCATCTCCAGCTGGGAGTTCGTGCTTCTATATCCCCATTTCCAGAGGTCAAATCCAATCTTCGCGAGGGTTCCAAACTGTGGGGGCAGGAGGAGCCTTGCTTTTTCTGAGTGGCCCCCCAGCTGCTGGAGCCGACGTTTCTTCTCTGGCTCTCCGAGCATTTCCAGGAAATCAGCGCCTCCGCCAGCCCCCGGGGAGCTGACTCACCCCCAGCCAGGTGGCCCAGGAGGAAGTGGCGACCTTGGTTTATATAACCTGATGAATGCTTTCCCCTCTTGGACGTGTCTCGGGTTCAGAAGACATTGAAAGTCTTGCCAGGACCATCGCTCTGCCGTTATCAGAGGCCGAGCCGTGCTCAACTGCCACCCTTGGGGTTCCGGGCCAGATGTTAAAAGTGAAACCGCGTTTTAACAAGGGCCTTCTGTTTGTTTTGGGAGGGAGATCAGGTAGTTCCAAGGGCACCGAGTGCCGTGTTGTGGCGGGTCGTCCAGAACAGGCCCGCGGCACACCGGACACGCCCCCCTGCCCTCCACCGGCACCCATTGCCAAGTTCTGGTGCGTTGCCTAGAGCGGGTCTGCAGTGCGCCTGCGCGCTGCCTGCCGCAGACAGCCGGGAAGGCAAGCACCGGGTTTTAAGTCTTTTTTTTTTAGATAAGCACCTGGAAGTGTACAGCCGATGTGAACGCGTGCATCGGTTTCGGCTGCACAATGCAAGGGGATGCTCAGCATGTCTGGGTGCACCTGCAAGTGACATCTAATCGTTGCCTCTCGGGCAGAACGCGGAGGGGTCTGGTGAGCGCATCCATTGCTCGCAAAACAAAACAGTGAGCGGGTAGGGCATCAGCCCCCAGAGATGAAGCCGTGGTTTGCTTTGCCTGCCTTTTCTGCTGACAACGCGGGTCCAGTTGGACTTATTTCACCTGCGGGGTTTGATTTACTTCGTCCAACTCCACCCTGGCACCCCGGCCTCCCTCCCCTCTGTATTGTTATCTGCATGTCCCCGCGGTCCCCACCTCCAGCGGCGCTTCTCCCCTCCCGCCACACCCTGCGCCCTGGCCCCGGAAGTGCGGTGGCCCAGGAGCCCCTGTGGGCCGGAAGTTGCCAGCACATCCGGCTTTGCGGACACAAGGAAGTGGCGCGTACCGAGGAGCCGCCCACCGTCGGGCTCCCAGACGGACCCAGCGGGCGCACAGTCCTCGCAGCCACTGAGGTGGCATGAGTCCGGTCACCACAGGGCCGCGACCACGATCCTCCCCGCTCCTGCTTGGGGCGGGCTGCGTGAAAGTCACGTGGTGAACCCATCACCCCCGCAGCGCAGTCCGACACCTGCTTCCGCTTCCGGTCTGGTGGGGGGACAGCCCCCCGCCAGTGACTCACCCACAGTTGTGTTTATAAAGGCGTAGCCCGAGTTTCTCTTCTCATTCGGCGTCCTGGTCCCCTGCAGGGGACGGAGCTCCCGGTGCCGTACCTGCGCGGCAGACGCGCGGCGGCCTCTGGGCTCGGGAACGGTAAGGGATCGATTCTGTGCGCAGGCGCGTGGACCTCTACCTGTCCTCTCCGGCGATCGCCCCCGTAAATTAGTATCCTGTGGGTTTGACTGGCACAAGGGGGGCTTTCTGTGCGCTCTTGTGACATGCACGTGATCGAATTGAACGGGACTTTGGGGACCATCCGCCCACTGCGGGGGGTGGGCAGAGGAGAGCAGCCCCAGGCTTGGGGGCGCCCTGCAGGAATGCTCTCGCGAGGCACGAAGAACCCCACCCAACGCCTCCGTCACTGCACCACTCTCCCTATCTGTTTATCTGTTTGTGTCTCTTTTAATTCTTAACACAGTTCTGTCTGTGCAAACGTCACCGCTCAGCACGACCCATCTGGGTTTGCGTTTTTATTAGGGGAAGGATCCGGCTCGGTTTGCTCCCGTTGACCGCGTTTGAAACGTACGTGATGCCCAAAACTGGAAAGGGTGTGTGTTAACTGAGTCACGGTTTCCGTCCTCTTCTGGAGAAGGGTGCCAGCGGAACCCTTGAGAGGTTTCTAAACCCGCTTCGCCGTTGCGTGGTGTGTGGGCTAAGAGCATGAACGTGGCGTCAGGTGGAGCCGTACCAGCTCTGTGCCCCCCACACATGCACACCCCGGGGAAAATCGCTAGACCACTCTGGGGCTCGGTTTCCCTATCCGTAAGGTGGATTTATGAAGACGGACTCCGAGGTGGTTGCCAGTGCTCTGGGAAAATCCCTACAACGCTGTGGCCGGGTGGTTTCGTTTGTTGGAGTGTCTGTCGTCCCTTACACCAAAAAGTTGCAGGTTCGATCCCTGCTCAGGGCGTGTGCCTGGGCTGCGGGTTCGATCCCCAGTCAGGCGTGGATGGGAGGCAGCATTTGCCACAGCGATGTCTGTCTCTCACATTGCAAATGTTTCTCTCTCTCTCTAAGTCCATCATCGCATCCCTGAGTGAGGGTAGAAGGTGAGAGGGGGCCTGGTACCCATAGCACGGAGTAGTGTCATTATCTGGTATTATTATTATTACCAAATAACGTCATAGTTCTCTATTCAGGCGTCCGCGTGTGGCCGAGAGTGTGTCGGGTGTTTTGAGAGTGTCCCTTGTGTGACAGCCACCTTCGTCTGAGGCCTGCTTTCGTGCAGTCAGGCTGTTGCGCCCACGTCCTAGACTCTGTCCTTGTCCCTAGCGTGTGCCCGGGACAGTGCTGAGGACTCGGTGTGATTGCATGGGTCACCACCGCCCTTTGCTTAGATTGGCCTCCCCAGTCTTCTGATGGGCCCTGGGTCAGCCCCCACACACGCATTGGCTCTCAGCCTGCTCCTGCACCCCGGGGAGGGGTGCTCCAGGGGAGGGGTGCTGCGGGTGGTGTCCAGCGGTGCAGAGCGGGCCTGCTGCCTTCCCCTTCAGGGGACCCGAGGCATCCCGGCGCCTGATGCGCGTGTGTCAGGTTCGGAGACGCGCAGGAACAAGGGGAATGCCGCCTGCCTGGCAGCGGAGAGAGTGCAGGCCGGGCACAGCCGTCGAGGCTTGTCCGGAGCGGGGAAGGCTCCGTGGAGGGCGGGGGCTGGGCCGTGTCCTCAGCCACTGACCGGGGGACAGCAGTGGAGGAACCAGGGCCGTCCCAGAACAGGGCTTCTGTGCCTCACACTATTGTGTTGTGACCCGGGGTCCTTCTCCCTCCCGGGGGGCTGTCTGGGGTGTTGCTGCAGGCTTAGCATGGGGTGGGAGGCAGGTCCCTGCCCGACTGGAGGCCAGTAGCACTAGCAAACAGAGACTCGCACATAGGCACCCGCACCACAGTGATAACCAGAAACGTTTGCAGGTGTCAAACGCCTTCCCCCAGGGGGCGACACCATCCTTGTGTGAGGCCAGGAACCACCCTTCCAGACTTAAGAGGCTGGGGGGTGGACAGCTACGGGCTGTGCGGGTGGGGGCTTGTAGCGCCAGCAGCCTGGGGGTGTGGGAGGGTGAGAGGTGACACCCCAGGGTAGAGTGGGGATGGGAGGCTCGGAGGGCCCCCTCAGGGTTGGGCTGTTGCTGGGGTTTATCCGTGCCCCTGGGGGCTCTCAGGGCTCTGGGGCCTGGTGCGTGCAAGGAGAGCAGGCCGTGAGGCAGTCCCTGCGGAGGGGAACAGGGGGCTGGCCTGCGTTGCTGACCTTTTGCAGCAATGCCTGGCCGCTGGCTGGCACCGCCGGGGCGGGTTTCATCACAACTGCAAAGGTCAGGTACCCGCCCGGGGCTCCAGGGGGCTGTCCCTTCAGACTGTCAGGACGTGAGTGGGAGGGAAGGTGGGAGCCCAGGAGGACAAGGACCGAGTCTGGGACGCAGGTACAGCAGCCTAAGAGCAGGAACACTGGTTTCAGACAAAGATGACTCATACGAGCGATGGGGTCATCGGCCTCGAAGGGTAAAGGGTTCTCCAGGGGAGGGTGACCACACTGAGTGACGAAAGGTTGCGGGAGATGCACAGCATTGTGGGGCAGAGGCCTGGGGACGGGGCCATTGCTGACCACGGCTGAGGGGTTCCGGGCAGGGGGGTGGAGAGGGAAAACGGGAAGAAGGGGTACGGCCCATGAGAAGGGGCCTTTGCTCTCATCCCCGGAGAGCCGGGTGCAGGGGCCCTGCGCAGGGAGGGCCTCGCCGGGGTCCCCTGCCACCTTCCTTGGGGTAGTGACCCTCGTGTGAAGCAGTGGGTGACGCCTCTGCCGGCGAGCGTCGGGTAAAGAGCCGTGACCTTATTCTCCGTGACATAAGTGAGCCACCTCCTCCACACGATCTGTAGCACCAGGCAGCGGAAGACTAGTGCAGTGCACGGGGGGGGGGGGAGGGTTCTGCGTGACACCATGAGACCTTGCTCGGAGGAACACGCCCACCTGGTGAGCTTTGCCTTTACTGCAGAGCCTGGGTGTGTTTGATCGCCAAGGCCCCTGATGGTGCTGCATCTCCCGGAGGCAGGATGTTCGCTGCCCCTGTTTGGCTGACCGAGGTGGTGGTCTGGTCACGTGGCCGGGGGTGGGAGGCAGGGCCCCAGGCAGCCCAGCGGCAGGGAGGGTGAACCGCGGCCCGTGGGATCATGCTTGTAGGAGAGGCCCCTTGGCGGTGGGGTTCCCGGGGTGCCGCGCCGTGCCAACAGTGCCGAGAAAGGCTGGAAGGGTCCTGCCCCGTGGGATCGCCCTGGTCTGTGCTGCCCCTAGAGCTGCTCATCCCCTCTCCTTTGCCCGAAGGACGCAGATCGGAAAGTAAAAGGGGTCAGAGCCCCCGTGGGGATGCCTGGGGCCCCGTCCAGTGCACCCCTGGTCACCCCCAGGGTGGGGGGTCTTGCCCCCAGCCAAGTGGGCTGCCTGTTGGCAGAAGACTTGTGCTCGGGCCAGACCTCCAGCCGTGGGGTCCCCCTTACGCTCTTTGAGGGACAGCATTGCAGGTTCCCGATCGATCGCTGCCAGTGGACCCCCTGTGTCGCCTCCCCGCTCTCTGAGCTCCTCCTCCCCTGCCCCACCCCAGCTGTCGCCCTTTCAGAAACAGGCGTCGTGTGTGCACACAGGGACCGGGCGGGAACCCTCCTCACCGTCCCCCCAGCGTGCGTGTTCATCCCCGCCGTGCACGGCCCTGGGAACACCTAAGCGTGGCCTGCATCAGCAGCTTGCCGTGCTGCAGGGGATCAGTGCAGGTGCGGGCGGGCTCCGGTGGTGGTGGAGCAGCACCCCCTAGCTTTTCAGTAAGACGCGCGCAGGCCACACCAACGGGCCCAGAGCAGCCTCGTTTTCTTCGGACGCTGGGCCGTGCGATGCCGGTACCCGGCACTGTGCAGCCCCTGTGTTTTCAGCTGCACGCGGCCCAGGGCCCTGGGCACCAGGACGCTCACGCACGGAGCTTCCGGAGGATGGGTGGGGGCGCCGGAGAAAGTCCGGCGCGGGAGGCCTGTGTGGGGAGCGTGAAGCCGGGGTGGACTCTGCCCTCTGTGTGCTGTTAATGGCCTTGAGAAGGCTCCACCCCGAAGCCGGGCGTCCTGCGGCCGCGCTGTCCGCCTGCCGCCCGGGCCTCACCACCCGCCTTCTCTGTCCCGCCGCAGGTTTTTCCCACTCAGCGTTCACGTTCGGGATCGAGAGCCACATCAGCCAGTCCAACATCAACGGGACGCTCGTGCCGCCCGCCGCCCTCATCTCCATCCTGCAGAAGGGGCTGCAGTATGTGGAGGCCGAGATCAGCATCAACGAGGTGCGTGCATGCGTGCGCGCCCAGGTGGGCGGAGACTCCAGGCCCCGTGCGTCCGTTCGCTCGTAGCCCCTCCCTCTTCTTACCCGGGGCCCAGTGGGAAGTGGGGCCAATTTTACAGCAGCGAGTGAGCACCTGTGTACCCCAATGCCCCACATCGCTGGGTCCCCCGCGGAGGACCGTCATGCATCACCCGTCTTGCGCTGACGCATCTCCCACGCCGCCCGCCGCACACGCCCCGGCCCTGCCTGGGGCTCCCGCGCGCCCGCCGCTCCGTGCCCGTCCGCCGGCAGTGCGGAAGTGCCGTGCCGGGAGCTGCAGGCTGACGGCCGTACCCCGGCTCTCCCCGCAGGATGGCACCGTCTTTGACGGCCGTCCCATAGAGTCCCTGTCCCTGATCGACGCGGTGATGCCCGACGTGGTGCAGACGCGGCAGCAGGCTTTCCGGGAGAAGCTCGCTCAGCAGCAGGCCAGCGCGGCGGCGGCGGCGGCGGCAGCAGCCACAGCGGCCACGGCAGCCACAGCGACGCCTGCAGGTGTTTCCCAGCCCAACCCACCAAAGAACGGAGAGGCCACGGTCAACGGGGACGAGAACGGAGCCCACGCCCTAAGTGAGTGCGGGCCCGGGGCCTGGCGTGCCTTCTCGCTGCCGTGGGATTGCAGCACCCGCCTCCTGCACGTTGCCTCCGGGTCTCCTCCTCATGTTGCCACCCCCATCGGCCACAAGGGCTTCACGCCCTCCTCATCTTTCATTGGAGCTTTAGGCACCACCTCCTGGCCTCACACCCCACCCCCCATCTTAGGAAGGGGCGCCACTCGAGAACTCGCTGCGTGTGGCAAGGAGACGCACCCCGGGATCGCCCTGGACCTTTTGGGTCCTGCCGTGGAGACCCCGTCCCATCACGCAGCCTTCCGTGTGGGGGTTCTCCACCAAGTCCTGGCGTAACAGCCGAGCTCCTGGTGGCGGAGGGGACGCCAGGCCCAGAGAGCCGGCGCTGTCATACTCGCTCTTGGCAAACCCCCGAGAGCTTCGTCCCTGGGAGGCGGTGGCCCGGAAGCACCTGGCAGATGGGTCGCAGAGCCCGGGTGTTTGCCCAGAGAACCCGTCTGCACCGTCCCGTGCTGCTCGTAAATCCAGAGAGATGGCTTCGGGTCTGAGTGCTGTGCATGTGTGAACAAGTGTGCACGAATGTGCGTACATGTGCAAATGCAAGTGTGTCGCATGTGAAGGCGCACATGCCCGTGTGTGTGGCATGCTCACACATATATCATGCACATGTGCACGTCTGCTGTGTGTGCGTATTGGGCCCGTGGGTGTATGTATGTGGTGCACCTGGTGTGTGTGTGTGCACGTGAGCGTGCACGTGTGTGCACACGACACCTGACAAAGGGGCTCCCAGGTGAAAGTCCTCATCCCGCCGAGGGCACGGGAGCCTTGGGCTGGCTGTCGCAGCCTGGGCCCCCTCTGGTCCCGGGGGTGGTTAGGCAGTGGCCCGCCCCTCCTTGGAAAGAGTACGTAACTACCTCCGTTGCTCTGCCGACGGGGAAATAAACATCACCCACGGGGCGGGGGCAGCCAGAGCAGGTGGACAATTGTTAAGTGTGGGAAGTGATACAGCAATATAAAAACTAGCACGAGAACAGGCTGTTTTGAGGAGTCACCCCTGCAGACCGGCCACACCCCTGCCCGCACTCACTGCGTAAGGGGGCGTGTTTGCGGGCCTGCAGCAGCCGCGGGTGAGCCGTGCTCCCCAGAAGGCAGTGACACCCCAGACGCAGAGTCGCTGTCCATGACACCCAGCTGCCCGGCTGAGGCCGTGCCCGGGGTCCGCGAGCCACCACGGGTCTGCCCCTGTTCCCGCCCCCAGATAATCACTCCAAACCGATGGAAATAGACGGGGACGTGGAGATCCCGCCCAGCAAAGCCACGGTGCTCCGGGGCCACGAGTCCGAGGTCTTCATCTGTGCCTGGAACCCCGTCAGCGACCTGCTGGCCTCCGGGTAAGCACATCGGGTGGGGGTGGGGGGTCTGCCTCCCGGAGCACGCGCTCCCTCTCGCCTGTGGGTGGGGGGGCCTGGGGCGCCCCGTGCTGCCCCCCTGTGGGTGTTTCCAGCTGCCACCAAACCGTGGAGACGCCCCCATGCTGGGGGCCACTGCCAGCCTCGGGCAAGACTCTGTGCAGCAAAGACACGGGGGCGGGGGGGGGGGGCGTGACGCTGCCACGCATGGGATCACACTGATGGCAGGCCCGTCCCCCGGGGTCTGTCACTGTGCCCCATGCCAGAGCACGCCGTGGCCTGGAAACATGAGCTGGCCTCTGACCGTAGGCCGCAGGCCCTGAGACAGGCCGCACAGCGGGACCATAGAACAGGATAGAGCGTGTACTTGGGGGGTGAGGGGGGAGCCGGAGGCTGAGCGGGGCGGGCCGCACCCCGCAGGTCCGGGGACTCGACGGCGCGTATCTGGAACCTGAACGAGAACAGCAACGGGGCGTCCACACAGCTGGTGCTGCGGCACTGCATCCGGGAGGGCGGCCACGACGTCCCCAGCAACAAGGACGTGACCTCGCTGGACTGGAACGTGAGTGCGGGCCGCCTCCCCGTCGCGGCCCCTGTCCCGTGTCCCGTGGGCTGCTTCCCTGGGCGCCCACCGGGTGGCGCTGGGCAGACAGCGGGTGGGTGTTCCGGGGGGCCCCTCGCGTCCAGCGCAGGTGAGGAGAGCCGGCTTTGCACGGCAGCAGTTCAGCCGTGCGTGCTGGGGACACGTGCCCGTGGGGACCCACCGCTCTCTGTTCCTCCTGGCGACCGCCCCGCTCTTCGCAGCGTCTGTGCGTGCTCCTTCATCTCATCGCACGCTCGCTTGTCTTCTGGACACACACGCTGTGTGTGTTGGGGGCTCGGCAAAGCCTCCAGGGTCCCGTTAGGACTTCCCGAGCGGTGGTCTTAATTACGGCGCGGAGCGAACGGGGGCAGGCGCGTGTTTTGCCTGCTCCCCACTCCCCGAGGCTGTGACGCCTTGCGTTTTAATTGCCGAGGTGTGCAGGATGGGCTTGATCAGTCTCGGAACTGGGGACCGAGGATGGGGGGAAGAATATCCCGGGGGGAGGGGGGGGGCGTGTCTCGCTGCCTCGTCAGCACTGCCCCTGCTGAGCTGTGTCGCTGGCTCCTTTCTGGCCCGCAGAGCGAGGGGACGCTGTTGGCCACGGGCTCCTACGACGGCTTCGCGAGGATATGGACGGAGGACGGTGAGCCGCCCGCGCCCTGGGGCTGGCAGGGGGGTCGAGGCAGAAGGGCTGGGGCGCGGGGCCGGGGAGTGGATGCCCTGCAACTCGGGGCTCACCGTGCCTGTGGTCTGCGTGCACTGCAGGGAACCTGGCCAGCACCCTGGGGCAGCACAAGGGGCCCATCTTCGCCTTGAAGTGGAACAAGAAGGGGAACTACATTTTGAGCGCTGGCGTGGACAAGGTGAGTGGTATTGCCTGGAAACACCTCCCTGGTCGCTGGGTGCTCACTGGTTTTGACTCTCCGGAGAACATCGAGGTTTCTTGAGCCCTGAGGCTTTCTGCTGCTGCTTAGGAAACCAGGGCGACTTGCCTGGAGGGTGCTGGTTCTGCTGTTCGTTGGCAGCACGCCGTGTCTCATTACGTTAGACCGCCCTGCCGACCTTCTTGGTGCACGGCGCCCCCAGCGCTTGAGGCGCGGTGGGATCAGGGCGTGCCAGCCAGCACTCACCGCTCCGTTGCAGCGTTCCGGAGAGCTCCTGCAGCCCTCACGTCCTCGTCGCCCGGGGCTGTCCGTTCTGTTTGTTTCTGCTTTTCTGTGTGGTTGTGGATTCCGAGCATCCGGCGACGAGCCACTTGGTCAGTGAAAGTGCACGCCTGGAATTTTGTTCGTCTTTGCCCCTCACGCCGTCTGCCTTTATCGGTTAGCTGCAGCAGAGTGATATGAATCTTCTAGAAACTAACGCCCGGAAAGGGAACGTGACTTGCAGGGGTGCTGGCGTTCACCTTCGGTGCGCACCTGACCCGGTGGGGCTACGCGTTGATGATGTATCTCAGATTCTAAAAAGCTCCTGTGTGATTCGTGTTTTCTTTGGTCCAGGGCCTATTGAGTGGGTAAACACCAAGAAAAGGGTGTGATGGCTGATGGTAGTGTAGGAACTCGCACCAGACTTGAATTTATAAACTCCCTGCAGTGTCAGATCCGTTCCTTAGCACATTAAGACACGTGTGGGACCCACCCAAGAAATTAACAGAAGAGGTTGCTCGGCCTAGAGCTGCCCGAAAGGCAGAGGACTCGATCACAGAGATGCGCCCTGTTGTGTCCGGAGTCGTCTGTGGTCGGCCCGACAAATAACCAGTCCCTCAAACGGCAGCTCTGTTGTCATTGGCCGGAGGAGGGTGTGCCGGTCCCTACGTGGCTGGCAGTCCCCGTGGACCCAGACATCACCCACCGAGCTGTGCCTGGCTCATAGGAACTCAGGGGCTCCCTTATTTTCTGGGGAAACAACCATTCACCCCGTGTTTATAGACCGTGGCGTGGGCGCCCCGCCCCCCCCAGGGCAGCACGGCAGCCCCACGCTGCCTGGTCTGCCCAGTTCCGGGTGGGGGGCAAGGGGCAGGGGAGTATGCAGACACACCCGCCTGGTCCAGGCAGCGCCCGGAGCACAGACAGGGACACTGCATTCCGGGTTGTCCCTCCTGCAGCAGGGAGGGGGGGTGCCCGCCGTTGTGGGAGTTTTCTAGCAACCCGTGGCAGCTGCCGTGTCTGTGGTGTCGCCACCCACATGCGTGTCTGTCGAGACGGCGACATGTGAAACATGCCGGATTCCACAGACTTGGAGCAGAATGCCGTGGGTCTCAGTAACGGACGGGTGTCGGTTGCACGTAGAAACAGTCCCCCCCCTTCGCCGGGACTGGGGGCAGCTGAAACGTGGCCCTGGGAGCAGCTGTAACGAGTTCCCTCCCCTAGAGGGCGCGCTGGAGAACGAAATGCCCCGTGTGGTTCTCGTGCTCGCTGGGTCCCAGGGAGGGGAAACCTGGAGGGAAGGGCAGGGTCTGACCGCTTGTGTTTGTGTGTGCCTCACGCAGACCACCATCATCTGGGACGCCCACACGGGGGAAGCCAAGCAGCAGTTCCCGTTTCACTCCGGTGAGTCTTCCATTTGTGTCTCGTGACGGGAAGACGCCAGCAGCACGGGGCGTCACTCCAGACTGCTCGCCCCTCCGAATGGGCCCAGGGCGTCTCTCACGGGAGGGGGCTGTGTTCACACTGGGGACAACGGATCTTTTTTATTTATTTTCCTCGTAGGAAGGAGGGGAGAGAGGGAGAAAGAGCGGGAGAGAAACATCAGTGTGTGGTTTCCTCTTGTGCGCCCCCTACTGGGGACCTGGTCTGCAACCCAGGCATGTGCCCTGACTGGGAATCGAACCGGCGACCCTATGGTTCACAGTCTGGTGCTCAGTCCACAGAGCCACACCGGCCAGGACCGAGATAAGGCTTCCTGCCTGTGCCTTTAGTGGCCGTAAACTTCCCGAGAGCTCGGTGCACCCCGGTCAGCGCTGACGCCCCTCGTGTGTCCCGCCCGCAGCCCCCGCCCTCGACGTGGACTGGCAGAACAACACCACCTTCGCCTCCTGTAGCACCGACATGTGCATCCACGTGTGCCGGCTCAGCTGCGATCGCCCGGTGAAGACCTTCCAAGGACACACCGTGAGTGCAGAGTGCCGGGCCCGGGGCGGGGCTCGGGTTCGAGAGCGTGCGCTGGGGGCTGGGAGTACCGGCCGCTCCTCCGGCAGCCTCTGCGGCGTGGCCTGTGGTGTTGGGCTGGCCAGAACGTCCCTCTGGTGTTTCCCCACACAGTGGGTCCGGTTGTGCTTCATTGTCTTCAACTTCGTTCGAGACCATTGTGTGAGATCGTATGGCGACAGCTGTCGTATCAGCATGCGTTTTTTTTTAACTTACCAAAATCGGTGATTTTTTTGTGTAGCCATTTTAATACTGATGGTAGAAGAAAATACGCACCATTTCTGGCATGTCATGCTTTATTATTTCAAGAAAGGTCAAAGCGCAACTGAAATGAAAAAAAAAAAGGTGTGCAGTGTACGGAGAAGGTGCTGTGACTAATGGAACACGTCAGAAGTGCTTTGTGAAGTTTCTTAGTACTGCTGACGTATGGGCCAAATAATCCTTTGCTGTGGGGCTGTCTCATGCATTGGAAAGTGTTCAGCAGCCCCCCTGGCCTGTACCCACTAGAAGTCAATAGCGGGAGACAGCCAGCATCCTCAAAATACCGAAATCAATCACATTAATTGGGAAAAATGAAAATGGGACTTTTATGTTACAAAAAAAGATAGTAACAGACTTTTTGGCCCACCCACCCGCTACTACTGGCTCAGGTAGTCAGATCAGTCCAGTGCCGGCGAGGCCGTGGAGAAAACTCAAACCCCAAGGGGAGCCGGCTGGTGGGGTTTGCAGGAAACGCTTAGAGGAGCCCTTGGGCCCATGCGTGAGGACGTAAAGGAAAGGGTGTCTGTGACGAGTGAACAGATGGGGAACGTCAGCACAGGAAGGAATGTCGCTGTGTTGTTAACCATGAGCGCAGAGGAAGTGCGAGAGCTGAGAGGTGGGTGTCTGAAAAACTGAAAACCTCCACGGACGGGTTAACAGCAGGTGGGGAGCGCGGAAACAAGGCTGAGGGACCTCACGGCGGGTCCCGGGAATAGCCTATTTTCCTCCGTTTGGTGGGGGACAACGTCAGCATCCAGCACAGGGGTTCACGCGCCAGCTGACTTCTCAGCCCTTCCCGGGTGTGGCGGCCAGGGCTGAGAGGAAGCCGTGCACTGTCCTGTTAACGTCCCGTGCTTTCCCTGGAGGTCTCTGCGGGGGGCTGCGGGGCTGGGTGGGGAAGGGGCAGGGGTCACACTAGGAAAAGACGACGATGCAGCCTTGGGGACCTCCGGCTGTCCCGCGCACGGTTTGGCTGCTGCCATCCGGCCACTCGGCTCTGGGACAGGCGTGTTGGCAGCTCAGCCTTCTGCGCAAGGCGGGAGCCCAGTGCCTTTGAGGGTTTCCCCCAGGACCTGCGGGCTGTTCCTGGGTGCTGTCTGGGAGTGGAGGCTTGGGTGGCGTTGCAGAGAGAGAGAGAGGGAGAGAAAGAGAGAGAGAGAGAGAAGGCCACTCTCGGGAAGGACTTGCTGCCCGCCTGCCTGGGCCCTTTCTGTCCAGTTGCAGCTGGAGCCACCCCAGCGGCTGTGTCCTGGCTGAGCCTGTCTCCCATCCACGTGTTGTTGGGCCGGATCCTGGGTGTCCTGCTGGATCCAGGTTCTGGTGCCTGTGGGCCTGCACACACACACTCACACACACTCTCACACCATCGTCAGTCCTAGCCCTTCCCCCCCTGTGTTCGGGCCCCATGCCCTCGGTACCACACAGAACACAGCCCGGGCCCCACCCCTTCCCTGCTGCTTAGCCTTCCAAGCCCCGTGTCCGCAGCCAGCTGCGAGGTCGTAGACCCAGGGAGCAGGGGATCTGTGCACCCTCTCCTGAGCACACAGGACCCTACGAGAAGGCACTGCCACCTCCCACCCTCGTGGCCCCTTTGTGAACATGGGTCCCTTCTCCCAGGCCCGAGGGGTGTGTTTTCCTCCTCCTGCAGGACCTGGTCTCAGGGTGACCGGGGTGCTGCACCCGGACGGCGGCCTGCAGCCTTCTCCTTTCTGCCTGCCCCCCTGCCCCGACCCCACGGCGCACCCCACCTGCCCGCCCGCCGGAACTGCCCACTGTCCACCGCGCTGTGCACCAGCGATTGGTTGACCGGGCTGTTTGCTCCAGGTTTCCGGCTCCAAACCCCCCGTCCCCCCGCCAGGAATAGTTGTCCTGTGTGTGTCTGTGGCCTGAGTAGCCCGTGTTGTACATCAGAGGCCTTGTCTCTGTACGTCCCCCTGCCCCCTCCAGTCCCCACTAGAGACGGCCGTCCTCCGTACATTTACAGGCACCGAGTCATTGGAAGTGATGGCCAAGGTCGGTTTTGGAGCTGCAGTGGTATTGGTTTTGTGTCCTGCACGCACTGTGTGGACATTCATTGGCTCCCTCATCGTGGCCTGGTCCTCTTGGACCAGGGTGCAGGAGGGTGGCTGGTTTGCGTGGTGTATGGCCGTGTTTTTATGTGAGTGAGAAAGGCAGAGCAGGAAAAGGAGGAACATGAGTGGCTCCGGCAGTGGTGGTCCTTATAGACCCAGGGTAACTGCAGGTAGACTCTGCAGAGATGATGGTGCGCTCCTGCCCCCTGCTGGACGGTTTTGGTACCTACTCACAGGCTGGTTTTTTCTTTCCCTCTTTGTTTTTTGTTTCCTTTTTTTAAAGTATTTTTATTCAACAGTAAAATACACCCTGGCTATCTGTACTGGTCGGTAGATCCCTGTGTGCGGGTCTTTGCTTCTTTTTAAAACCCTCCGCTGTCTTTCAGAATGAGGTCAACGCGATCAAGTGGGACCCTTCCGGAATGTTGCTGGCGTCCTGTTCGGACGACATGACGCTGAAGGTAAGGGGATGGGGGAGGGCGGGCTGCTGCATCCCGGACAAGCCCGCGCAGTCAGTCCGTGGCAGTGGGACGCTCGCCTCCACTCCGGCTGAGACCTTGGTCACGAGCGCTGCCAGCCACGGCTACCCGAGGGTGCGCCATCATGTGGCGAGCCGCTGCCTATGAGCTGAGGGGCGTGCGGAGAGCCTCCCCCCAACCCCGAGCCCCCACCGGCAGGCGGCCCTCAGGATGCTGGCCGCCCCTCTGCCCGGGCGGCCCCCCTCAGCGGGAAGCAGCATTTGCTTGAGCGGCTCCCCGCGTGCCCCCGCAGATCTGGAGCATGAAGCAGGATGCGTGCGTGCACGACCTGCAGGCCCACAGCAAGGAGATCTACACCATCAAGTGGAGCCCCACCGGGCCGGCCACCAGCAACCCCGGCGCCAACATCATGCTGGCCAGGTGAGCGGGGCGGCCCGGGCCCGGAGCACGCGGCTGCTGAGGGCAGCCTCACCCGCTGTGGCCGAGAAAGTGGCTGGAGCAGAGGGGACAGACAAGTTGTCCTGTGAGAGTTATGGCCAGGAAGTGCCGCTTTGACCAGAAGGAGCAGAGCCCTGGCCACTGGCCGTTGCTTGTATCCAGGGGAAGTAACATGGTCGCTGAGGTGTGTCGTGAACCTGTTCTCACCTTTCCACACCGTACAAAGAGTCAGAGTTGTCTCATCCCCATGCCCCCTCTCAGGGTGTCACATTCCACGCTCCGTCCTGTGTTTTAATAACATTTTAGGAAAATAAGCTGCAGAGACGCTGAGGCTGCGTGCCGGGGTGCTAGGGGTCTGGAGTCCGCAGCCCGGAGACGCGGGAGTGTGTGTTTAGCAGGAAAGGATGGGGTTTGGGAGGCGTGTTGCGCTCCCAGGAAGCAGCCGTGCGTTCTGGGAGGCAGCAGAGGTCAGGACGGTGGGGCCGGGGGCACGGTCCTGTCCCGTAGGGCTCTTGGTCCTGAGAGTGCGAGACCCAGGGCTGTTTCTAGAAAACGCTGGAAGGTGGAAATCCCTGCAGCGGCTGAGGGGCTGAATCCAAAAAACACAAAGGCCACCGTCCCCTTAGATCAAGTTGTTGTCTGAAAATCCACATAAATGCCTGGGAAGGTGCTTTTGTGTCGGGTGACACCCAATCCCTTCCTTGTCCTTTCGGGCAGCGAGTGTGGACAGGACAGACAGGACAGAGCAGCACCCAGCAGGTCCGCGTTGGGGGAAAGAAGGCAAGGCCCCAGCTTCATGGCAGGTCCTCGCCCTGGCGTTGGGAAGGGACTAGAACTTGCCGCGCTCAGGAATACGGCTGCCTACTTGCCCGTGATTGTCTTTTAATTCCCAGGGCACGGATACGTTTATTCAGTGAACTTGCCGTGTCTCCGAACACTTTGGTCGGCGACAACAGTGCTGTTTTATATCACGGGAGCATTTTAGAAAACGCAGCAAACATTCCGCAGACACGCGTGGGGTCCGTGTCTGTGGGAAACGCAGAAACCCGTGAACGTGAAATTGGCATTTCCCCAGTAGCGGCCGAGAAAGAGGGAGGGAGGAGGGGTCTGCTTTGTGACTGCGGCTTGCTGTCAGTGCGCCGAGTCACGAAGCAGACGGGGCAGAGCGCGCCTGCCCGTTGTCCCCGGGGACACGAGAGCAGTGAACGGAGACCCGGGCGTGCCCGGTGCGCAGACGTCTTTCAGGGAGGCAGGAGCAACCGCCGCGTTTCTGCGGTGACGCCTCCTCCTCCCGCCTCCCCAGCGCGTCCTTCGACTCCACGGTGCGGCTGTGGGACGTGGAGCGCGGCGTGTGCGTGCACACGCTCACCAAGCACCAGGAGCCCGTCTACAGCGTCGCCTTCAGCCCCGACGGCAAGTACCTGGCCAGCGGCTCCTTCGACAAGTGCGTGCACATCTGGAACACACAGGTGAGTCCCTGGGCGCCTCGCTGACCGGGCTCGGAGCAGCGGCGGGGGCGGGGGCGTGGGGGCTGAGGCAGGAGTCCCTCTTTTACGTCTGGGTAGCAAAGGGGGAGTTGGTATCGGGCCGTTCTCCTGTCGGGACGGCGTTTGAGCAGATGCAGCCCCCGATGGAGGGAGAGAGGGTCAGGGCTGCTACAAACAGCCAGTGACCCGTTCTAGGTGATCTTGGGGTGGGTGGAAGGGCCGCCCTCATCCCTCTTCCTCCAGCGCCCCCTCCTGATGCCCCGTCAGGTGGGCTGCGTTCAGGGCACGCCCCCGGTGGCCAGGGTGGGTGGTGCAGGAGCCGCAGTAACTGCCCCGGAGCAGGAGGAGGTGTGGACAGTCGGGCCTTCCCCGGGTCCGCCCCCCACGAACTAAACTCCGTCCTTGAGGACACAGAAAGGCAGTGGCGGGCCCGGCCCGGTACCAGCCCGTCGCCAAGCCAGCAGACCCCCTGGGGAACACGCACCCCGGGAAGCAGGCGCACGGCTCTCTGGGACTCGTGGTGGTGGGAGTCGTGCAGCGACGTCACGCTGAAGCGACGTCACGCTGAAGCGACGTCACGCTGAAGCGACGTCACGCTGAAGCGACGTCACGCTGAAGCGACGTCACGCTGAAGCGACGTCACGCTGAAGCGACGTCACGCTGAAGCGACGTCACGCTGAAGCGACGTCACGCTGAAGCGACGTCACGCTGAAGCGACGTCACGCTGAAGCGACGTCACGCTGAAGCGACGTCACGCTGAAGCGACGTCACGCTGAAGCGACGTCACGCTGAAGCGACGTCACGCTGAAGCGACGTCACGCTGAAGCGACGTCACGCTGAAGCGACGTCACGCTGAAGCGACGTCACGCTGAAGCGACGTCACGCTGAAGCGACGTCACGCTGAAGCGACGTCACGCTGAAGCGACGTCACGCTGAAGCGACGTCACGCTGAAGCGACACGAGGCCCCACCTGCCATCAACCGCGCATTCAGTTATCCCACGCCTCATTGCTAACTCCGCAGCCTCTTGGAGACGAAGTTCAGGCTAACCCTCAGCGAGGCGATGGCCCGTGAGAATAGGAGACTTGCTGTTGTTGGCTTTGTTCCCCCTGTTTCTGCCACCTCGCGGCCCTCACCGCCATCCGCCTTTGGCTGGGCATGGAGGGCGTGCGCTCAGCGGGCCCGTGCGCAGGCCGCGGGCAGCTCCCCACGCGGGACAGGACGTCCGAGGGCCCCGTGTCCGCAGCCGGCAGTGTGGGGTGGAAGTCCTTTTCCTTCCTGCGTCTTTGGGAACTGCCGTGACGGCGTGTTGGGGGCAGATGAGGGCCCTTCCTCCCGGCCGGGCTCCCTGTGCTCTGCACACCCACCTCACTGTGAGCGACACGTTTGCTTTGCTTTGCAGAGTGGAAGCCTGGTGCACAGCTACCGAGGCACCGGCGGCATCTTCGAGGTGTGCTGGAACGCCCGCGGGGACAAAGTGGGCGCCAGTGCATCCGACGGCTCTGTAAGCAGTACCTGTGGTTTGCTGGGGGTGGGGGGCGCAGGGCGGAAAGGGGGGACGCGGTGCAGCTGGCACGGGGGCTGTGGGAGGGCCGGCCGAGTGTCGGGGAAGTCCCCTCAGGTTCCCAAAGGCCGTGTGCTCGCTCTTGGGTGCTCATCGGCCCTGCCACTAGGGGGTCGCTGTGACCCCAGTGTCCGCTGCCGTCACATCACTTCCCTGCAGTGCCCCTGACCCGATTGTACTATTTACGCAGGGTGGGTTGATCAGATGCTCCACCTTTAGCCTGTAGTCAGAGCTGCTGTGCACGTGTGTGACTGTGTGCCGATAAAACTTTATCTGTAAAGCACAGTCGGTGGGTCTGACTTGGTCCGTGGGCCGTGTGACCTGCCGGCCTGAGCCCTGAAGCCACCTTTGCATAGTCTCCCGGGATCCCACGGGCTTTCTCCTTCCCCCCAGGTGTGCGTGTTGGATCTGCGGAAGTAACCGGGACGTGCTGCTGCGGAGAGCCGGCGAGAACGCCAGCGGACCGGTGGACGGCGTGGGGGGGTGGCCGCAGCCTTCGGACTCGACCCTGTCGGCCTCAGCCCCACACGGCCGAGGCGCGCTGGCGTGGACCTTGAAGTCAGCTCATCCCTGGCCACGGAGCCTCTGTTTTCCCGTAGTCCTCATCCAGACGTTGGACACACACACACACACACACCCCCCACAGTCCTGTCCCTGGGGCAGCGCAGGCCCCCCTGGGGCGTGCAGTCACCAGCCGCGTGAGGCGCGGTCTGGTTCCCACCCAGACGGGCTGATGGCCGAGGCAGGAGCGGGGCGGAAAGCTGTGCCAAAAAAAAAAAAAAAAAAAAAAAATGCTGTGATAAAAACCGAAACGGGAGGGAAAAAAAGAAAAAAAAACATTCTGGAATGGGTGGAGAAGGTCTCCTGTGGGGCTACCGCCGTTTCCCCGGAGCAAGGGGACGCCGTGCTGCTGTCGTGGCAAAGGGCGTTCGAAGACCAGTCTGCGGCTGTGACATGCGCGACTTTGTGGTCCTGCCCCGGCCTGGCTCCCAGCGCCGCCTCTGTCCAGGGGGCCTTTCTGCCGGCGGGAGTCCCATCCTCCGGGCCCGGCCTCCACCCCGGGGCGGGTTTCACTCGGTTCCCCTTCCCTCCGCCTTCCAGTGGGGTCTCGATGTGCAGACATGATGACAGTCTTTGCCGGACAGCTCGGTTGCCCCTTCCCCCCCACCCCACCCCCCGCGGTCTCTCCGCCCCGTAGCGTGGTCACTGCAGATCTGAGGTCTCACGGGCACTCCCAGCGCGCGGAACAAGTGCTTTACTCGAGGAAGAAGGCAGGGCAGGGGGACTTTTTACAGGAGAAAAAAAAATGACTTATAAAAGAAAGAGCCTGGAGTATTTTTGGAAAAAAAATATTTTTATGTTAAAACGATTTTAAAATCCTGAAATGGCCATCAGACATAGCTTTGTGTGGTTTCATATTTTAAAAATATTCTAGGGAGACGCAGGCAGGGTGCGAGGGGGTGAGTCCCATTTTGCCTTGGGCGGCGTGGCTGGCGGCAGCGTGGGGAGGGCGCTGGGCAGGAGGCAGGCCCGAGGGACCGGTTCCCTCCCTCGGCTGGGGGCAGGGTGGCGTCTCCCGGCCTGTCCACCTTCCTGCTGCGGGAGGGACATGAAGACAGCTGCCCTCTGACCCCGAGGGGCACGCCCCGGACCAAATGATACTGAGCGAACCATCCAGGCGCGCAGCTGGGCTCCGTGGCCTGTGCTGGCGGCACCTCGTTCCACGGGTGACGGGCGGCTGCAGGGTCCCGCCTGGCTGGACAGAGACAAACACACGGGGAAGGAAGAGGCTTCCACCCCGAGGGCGAAGAAGAGACAACATCGCCGCTCACTTCCACTGTCTCCATCTGCCCTTTCTCTGCAGAGAGCCGACGGGGTTTTCTTCTAACGATCTTTTTACTGTTTTTAAACAATTAAACGTGGCTTTGTTCCCACGGGAGGTTCCTTTCCTTGGGTCAGGGGGCCTCGGTCCGGTCAAGAGCCCCGCACCGAGCCGTGGGTTCTGCGGGAAGGACCCTCGGTGTCCTGCGGCCGCAGCCAGGGGCGGGAAGGTGGCCTGTCCGGGCGCAGGGCACAGACGCCTCCCCCCCAGCCTGCGGACGGGATGTCACTCAGAGGGCGGTGTCTGTCCACGCAAGATCCCATGGCGGGGTGGGTCAGCATGCCTGACGGTGTGGAGTGTGCCGGGACCAGCCATCCGTGGGCTCCCCTTGCACACGCGCGTTCCTGGAGCCCTAGCCAGACAAGACCAGAACCCGCCCTGCGGACAAGGCGGGCCTGTGCGCAGGCCATGTCCCGGCTCGCGGCGAAGGTCCCAGTTCCGTGCGCTCGCCACGCCCACTGTGAAGGGCAGCCGGAGGCCCCCCCACCGGCTGCGGCGATCGTTTTGTGCCCCGAGAAACCGTGGGTTCGGGACGCAGTCTGCGGAGGAGCAGATGAACGGCACCCCAGCCCCTCCCCAGATAGAGACCTGCTGTCCTGCGCGGGGGCGCCCACTGTCGAGGGTCCGCCGTGGTCAGCACGCAGCGGGGGCGGCCGACACTGGACAATCCTCACGTGAAGGCCCGGGGCCAGGGCCTCGCAGACCTGCAGCCTGGCGGGGCCGAGGGCAGGAGGCCCCGGAGCGCACGGGCTCCAGCCGTGCACAGCGGGGAGCCAAGCTGTTGGCCCACGTCCCCAGCTTTCGCACTGCCTGGCCACCCGAGGACAGCCCGGCCTGGCCCCAGGGGGACCGAGGGGGAGAAGCGGCCCGCACCACTCAGGCCGACCCTGTTCCAGGCACACGGACCGCCTGCCACGCCAGGGACGCTCGTCTCCAGAAAGTCAGCTCGCCTGTGTCCCGCGGTCTCCCGCGGGTACTGGGACGGCCCTCGTGCCCAGCGCCTCAGCTGCGTGCCCGACGCTCACGCGACCAAACAGACGCTGGACATGGGGAGCAGACGCCGCGGGCCGAGCCTCCGAGCGCCGTGGGTTCGGCTGGAGCGCACCCTGCACCCGGCGGCGTGCGGCCACGGGGAGGCGACCCGCGCGCCCCCAGGGACTCGACCTCCTGTTCCAGGTCCCGGAGCGGCGAGAAGTGCACTTTGCCCCACGCAAGGGTCTGCTTTGTCCGGGTTACGTTCCTCGTTTGAAACTCGTTTCACCCCACCCCCCACTTTTTTTTTTTTTTTGGAGTCGTGTTCCGTGTCCAGGGCAGAGATGCCCCTCCGCCGCTCACCGAGGCGCTGGGTCCTGGCTCCGGTGGTTTTTATTGTCTGTGTCAGACGCGCCGGCCAGGTGTCCTCGCCCGTCCCCGCCTCCGACGCCGCCCCGGCCACGCGGGCCCCGTTCCGTTCCCCTCACGCCCCGCATACGTGCGCGCGCGCGTGCGCGCGGACGCAAAGAATCACCTTGTGTGTCGTAGCTCATTCGTTTCCAGAGAGAATCCACAGATCATATTCCGTGTCTTGAATAAATTGCTCTATTTTGATATTAGACTACGTGGTGGGCGTGCTTCCTTCGTCCTGCGCGGGCCTGTGGGGTCCCTCCCCCACCCCCCGAGTGGGAACCATGCGTTCTCTCGCGAGCACGGGAGCCGGTGCACGTGCGCCTTCCCAGGCAGCTGCTGCCACCCCGGGACCCATGGCCGTGGGGCGGGCGCGGCAGCCGGGTGTTACGAAAGGCTGCCGTGCAAAGGCAGCGTGCGTGGGGGAACGGCTGGGGCTTGGGGCTCCGGGACCCCCTGCGTGGTCTGCAGGACGTGCAGTCCCAGCACCCGGGGGGCCGTGGGCAGCGACTTCTGCTCCGTGACGCAGGCTCCGCTTCTGCGCACACGCACCGCGTCTGCCCGGGCCTGCACTGTGCGGGGTGCTGTCACCCACGCCGCGGTCGTCACTGAGGGGGGTGGGGGGTGTCCCGTTGTTCCGTGGGCTACTGGGGCCTCCCGCTCAAGTCCGACAGGAGCAGAGAGAGGGCCGCCCCTCCCTGCCTGCCTGGGGCCCCCGCGTTGTGTGGGGCGCAGCCTGCGGGCTTCCGTCTTCCTCCAGTGGCTTCCCACGTGGCCCAGCCCGCTCCCCACAGGGTGGGTGTGGGGTGACGTTCAGAGCAGCCGGCCCTGCCGCCAAGGCCGCGGGGAGGTCCCGGGAGGAGCTGGGGGCAAGCTCTCCGCGGGCAGCCGGGAGACCGCACGCCCACGGCTCCGGGGGGTGGAGGCGTGTGTGGCCGTGGCTCTCGTGGCTTCAGCAGCCACGCTGGGAGCCCGTGGACGGACGTTCGCGGGCTGCTCTGTGCCGCGGGGGAGAGCAGATGGGGGCACACAGAGTGTCCCAGGGCCGCGTGGCTTCCACGTTCACGTCGCCTGGCACCGTTCTCTGCAGTGACCGGATGCTCGCCACTCACACACACGTCCATGCTGGGCCTGACGGAGGCTGGGCACGCTCCTCCCGTTCACGGGGACTTCCCACCCGCGGGGCTGGCTGTTGGTGAACCCCGGCATCACTCCCAGCTGCATGCGGGGCGGGGGTGGGAGGAGGGGCAGAGGCGTGCTTCCACGGAGGACTCGGAAAGTGGCCGAGTGGCTCCCCTCCACCCTGCCCCACCCCACCGTCTGGCCCCTTGGGCTCTGAAGCGTCTCATCCGTGACCAGGGTAAGCCCAGCAGGAGGGCAGGGTTGCACCATCAAGGTGCCTCCCAGAGCTGCGGGCACGGAAGCCTGAAGCGCCCGCCCTGAACGACGGATTCGGAGCAGCAATCAGCGCCACACGGAAGGCAAGTGCGGGGGGGTGGGCCCTGCCCTCGCTACACAACCCAACTCGACGTGGCGGCTGTGTTTGCAAGAGGCTGCGAGGCCCGACCCCCTCAGAGGCCTCTGACGCTGTGGAACCGACCGGTGGGTTCCAATGAGGTGGGCGCTGAGTGGTAGGAGCCCCTTTCTCCCCGAACGACAGCGCGCCACGCTGCTCTCCACCCCTCCGACCCAACTCCTGTGCTGGCGACAGTCCCCTCGCCTGTGCAAGGGCTCCCCACGTCGTTCCCTGCTCCCGAGCCATCACCACCGTCATCGCTGTTTCCCTGGCCCTCCACGTGCCCGTGCGGAGCCAGCCTTACTGGGAACCTGCCCGCAGCACACCGGAAATCTCCTAAAGTCGGTCGTCCTCGTGTAATCGTTTGTTCGCTCAATTATGTCTCTCTTGTTCCCCAGGTGACCTGCACGCCCCACAGTCCTGATGCTCAGGTGAGGCCCCAGGGCGTGGGTGGAGCTCGGGGGTGGCTCCACCCACGGAGCAACCGTGACCACGTCGTCTCACCCTCTCGCTGGGCTCGCCCCTATCCAAGCCCCACCCCCAGCTGGCCAGTGGTTGGCACGCTCTAGGAGGGGGCGTGTCAGCTGATAGCCACGTGGGTCAACGTTCCTGTTTGCAAGTTTCCGACCCTGAGGCTGGCGGGCAGCGGCCAAAGAGGACCGGTGAGGAAGTTAGGAAACTGAAGACTCATGATTGCAGGCCACGCAGACAGGAGCAGCCAAAGTCAGGCCACGGGAGGGGCCCCCTGCAGACCACACGGGGCACAGGCAGCACTGGGCACCGCCCACACCTTGGTTCTGGGCCCCTGAGTGGCCCTGGAGCGCAGCGGCCCTGCATCCAAAGGGACGCGCCCATGGCCACGCCCTCTGCACAGGCGCGTCTCCGAGGCGCACGCCTCTGCGCAAAGGCTTCTAAGTTAAAAAGACTTGGGACGCATCTGATTGGCTTTGCCAGTTTCTGGGCCTACCTTCAGCTGCAAGGGACGCTGGGAAAGCGAGTGGCTGGAGTCCTTGCCTCGTGAGTGGGGGTGAGGTCAGCGGGAGTCCTGAAAGAGCAGGGGCTTTGCATGCTGGGGGCACACAGCGTGGCAGCCCAGAGATGAAGAACGCAGAAGTCACGCAGCAAAAAGGACGGTCGCTCACACACCCGTGTCCCTTTGGGATCAGCTCCGAGCTTACAAAGGTACAAGGCCCGGGCCCAGGGCCCTGGATCCGTCTGTGGCTGCGGGACCCCAAAAGTACAAACCCCGACGATTCCTGAAGAGCGGTTCTAGAGGGAAAGGAAGTCCTAACCTTGACTTAAAACGTGTCCCATGGGGGAGCTTCAGCATCTTCAGAAAATAGTATCCCGCTTTGCTATGGATGCCGGCTGGCTTACAACTCCAATGCATACTACAGTATCTCTGCCAAGACATATATACTTTTCCAACCGATGGAAATATGGAAACCTAGACAACGGTGTGAGCATAAACCAGATTCCAAAGATTCCTGAGATTGTCTTTGCTCTACACAGAGTGGGGATGGAACACTGAATTCCAGGTCAAAGCTGCTTCTTTGGCGCCCTCCTGTGGTTCACTAAGAACATGCAGCACCCATGGGGGCCAAACACTGAATTCCAGGTCAAAGCTCCCTCTTTGGCGCCCTCCTGTGGTTCACTAAGAATATGCAGCATCTGTGGGGACCAAAGGCTGAATTCCTGATGGGAGCTGCCTCTTTGGCACCTTCCAGTCGTTGACTATGAACATGCAGCGCCCATGGGAACCAAATGCTGAATTCCAGGTCAAAGCTGCTTCTTTGGCACCCTCCTGCGGTTCACTAAGAACCTGCAGCACCCACGGGGACCAAATGCTGAATTCCAGGTCAAAGCTGCTTCTTTGGTGCCCTCCAGTGGTTCACTAAGAATATGCAGCGCCCATAGGGACCAAACACTGAATTCCAGGTCAAAGCTGCCTCTTTGGCGCCCTCCTGTGGTTCACTAAGAACATGCAGCGCCCATGGGGATCAAAGGCTGAATTCCAGGTCAAAGCTGCCTCTTTGCTGCCCTCCTGTGGTTCACTAAGAACATGCAGCGCCCATGGGGATCAAAGGCTGAATTCCAGGTCAAAGCTGCCTCTTTGCTGCCCTCCTGTGGTTCACTAAGAACATGCAGCGCCCATGGGGACCAAACACTGAATTCCAGGTCAAAGCTGCCTCTTTGGAGCCCTCCTGTGGTTCACTAAGAACATGCAGCATCTGTGGGGACCAAAGGCTGAATTCCTGATAGAAGCTGCCTCTTTGGCGCCCTCCTGTGGTTCACTAAGAACATGCAGCGCCTGTAGGAATCAAATGCTGAATTCCAGGTCAAAGCTGCCTCTTTGGCGCCCTCCTGTGGTTGACTATGAATATGCAGCGCCCATGGGGATCAAAGGCTGAATTCCAGGTCCAAGCTGCCTCTTTGGCGCCCTCCTGTGGTTCACTAAGAATATGCAGCGCCCATGGGGACCAAATACTAAATTCCAGGTCAAAGCTGCCTCTTTGTCGCCCTCCAGTGGTTCACCAAAAAAATGCAGCGCCTGTGGGGACCAAAGGCTAAATTCCTGATGGGAGGTGCCTCTTTGGTGCCCTTCAGTGGTTGACTATGAAACATGCAGCACCTGTGGGAACCAAATTCTGAATTCCAAGTCAAAGCTGCCTCTTTGGCGCCCTCCTGTGGTTTACTAAGAACATGCAGCACCCATGGGGACCAAACTCTAAATTCCAGGTCCAAGCTGCCTCTTTGGTGCCCTCCTGTGGTTCGCTAAGAACATGCAGCGCCTGTGGGGATCAAAGGCTGAATTCCAGGTCAAAGCTGCCTCTTTGCTGCCCTCCTGTGGTTCACTAAGAACATGCAGCGCCCGTGGGGACCAAACACTAAATTCCAGGTCCAAGCTGCCTCTTTGGCGCCCTCCTGTGGTTCACTAAGAACATGCAGCATCTGTGGGGACCAAAGGCTGAATTCCTGATGGGAGCTGCCTTTTTGGCGCCCTCCAGTGGTGCACACAGAACATGCAGCACACTTTGCTGCCTTTTGGCATCATCAATAACTTTACTGGAGAGCATTTGCTGCCAGTGCTATCAGACAGAATTGAGACTCAGAACTTGGATACAAAGACTTTATTAACTTTCCCAAGGACCTGGACCTGGCATTACAGTACAGCATCTACAGAAGCTGCTGAGCATTTGCCACAGAACAGTAATTTTGAACATTTTTCATCTCATGACACTCATAAACTAATTACTAAAACTCTGCAGCACACCAAAAAATATAATTTTTGCTGCTTTGACCAAAAGTAGGCGTAATTTTGATTCATTCTTACTAGATAGCTATTGTGTTGGCTGTTTTGTTTTTTCTTTCTTGTTGAACAGTCTAAGGGAAAAGGGGTCAGTGCCCCTAACTGAAGAAACAAGTATTGCATGTGCTAAAAATTCTTGTGGTGCACCACCAGTTGGAAATCACTGGTCTAGAAGGAATTCTTGCATTCCCAAGTGCACGCCCCTGGGTCATTTCTCATCACACAGAGGATCCTTGGGGAGATGCTCTAACTTCGTGCCGAGAGAGCAAAGATGGGAAGGTGAGGACACAATTCTGAAGCATACAAAATGTAGAGTGGAGGACACGGGGTTGACCCCCTCTCGCAGGCCATTCCCCTCTCACAGGTCTCCCTGGATTTTGGGAATGGATTCGGCCTCATTCGAGTTTCGGGACCCGCTGGCGATATGGATTTCGATTGTGCTGGCATCGGAACCTGGAAGGGGAATGAGAAGAGGGTTGTGCTGGTGTCCATGGTGTGGAAGGTGTTTCACATGCCTCCCAAGTGTCACACTCATGAGGGCAACCACGGTGCACGTTCGTGGTTGTTTGGCCACCTGCGTGCAACTCCCAGAGGCACCCAGAGAGAGAGACTGCCCCTTGGCAAAGTAAGACGTCTTTTTAAGGACAATGGCACATAGTGTCAGGAGTTGGAGGTGGGGCGTGGGATATCAGGGGGTTAAAAGGAAATGCCCTTCCTGCTAAGAGTCATCCTGGAGGGCTGTGTGATCGTTCTGGGAGGACGCCCTCCTTCAGAAGCTGGGGGACTCCTCCTCCATTCCACAAGTACCCAGCTGGGAGCCAGGTTCTGGGCTGTGCCTGAGAACACACAGATGGAGGCCACAACGCACGGTGCCTTTTCCAGCTGCTCCTGGGACAAGTGACTGCCCTTTGTGGAAATCACCAGCATCCCCACGCCCTCCACCCAGGGGCCTGGCTGCCCACAGCAGCCTCCCTTTGTGTCCCTCGGGGACCCTGTCCTCCTTTTGTCTTCCTGCCCAAGCTGACCCCTGCCTCGGGCCATTGCACATCTGGTTTTCTGCCTGCAAAACTCTTCCCCAGGTGTTCTCATGGCTCTGTCCTACACTTTACCCTGGTTTCAAGTCCCGTGTTACCTCATTTTCAGGGACGCGTCCAGGCCACCTTGCCTAAAGCCACCCACCCTCCTGACCATTTCTCTTCATGGCCTCCTCAGCGCCTGGAGTAGAATACAGTTGTGTCTTTTCTTCTCTGTCCATTCCGGTAGAATGGAGCATCCCAGTGCCTGTCACAGTCCTACCAGGGGTGCCTCAAGTGACACTCGGCACACAGTAGGTGCCCAAGAAACACATATTGAGTGGATCGGTACAGTCAGGTAGGTGGCTTCACGTCCACAAGACGCAGCCTTAATCTGCAACCTTGCGGCACGGAGACTGATGAGGAATACAGGAAGGCAGGACAAGCAGAATTTAAAAAGACACCAGCAGGCTTTGGGAGGACGCTTCAGGGGGAAAAGATACATTGGAGAGAGGCGTGGAAAGATACATTGTGGCGATAGATGCACGTGCTTGGAAATGTGTGCGGGCACCGGAGTACCAGGAGAAGGAGACGCTCTTGCCAAGCACACGAACGGGGCATACGACATGCACAAGGGCGGGTGGAGAGCGCGTGGGGAGCTCGTGGGGAGACTGGGAACGGAGCTCCTGGCATCTGGTGGGTGGGGCTACCGGGGCGGGGCGCTGCTCCACAGCCTGCAGCTCCCAGGAAGCCCCACCGCAGAGCGTCCCGCAACTCTCCGTGGCCGCGGTGCTGAGGGGCTGCCGGCTCTGAAGGCGAGGGGTTCAGCAGAGAACTCAGGGCCATCTCTGCCCAACCCCCGGCGTGCCAGCGGAGGAAAGAAGAGCAGGCTCCAGACCCAGGACCCACTCGACGTCCTCCAACCTTCTAACACTCGGCCTCCCACACTCCTGTTTAGACAACCGGTGGGCAACCACGGAACCGGAGCTTCCAAAGACCTGCTCGCTCGAGGGTCCATTGGCCTCTACGTTGCACACTGTTGTCACATCGCCACGTCCGTTAAAGCCTCGTGGGCGTCCGAGGGGCGCCTTTCAAACCCTTTTTCATCACAAGACGTACGTTGGCCACGAGGAAACCCTACAAGGAACCCTTACACAGAGAGGAGGGAAGGGTCCACTGGCGACAATGTATTTACATCACAATGAGGATGGAAGTGTGAGACTACAATAGTAAGTGTAGCGATGACGGTGACTTCACCCAACACGCCACTCTACAACCCAACCCTGGGGGTCCCCAACAGCCTGCCGCATCTGAACCCCCTCACTTTCTGTGGTTTTCATTGGATGGCAGCACATCAAGGAGATGTGGTTTGCACCAGTGCCCAAGGAGCCGACATGGAGGGATCTGAGGCAGCTGACCGCGCCACCCCGGGGCGGCCCACTTCCCCGGGGAGGGCGGGAGGGCGTTAGTCTGAGCTCCGAACAGTCGCTAGCCAGCCCGCTCAGACGCGTCAGCAGGTGGGTGGGCCCGGGGAGCTGGTGTTTGGCTGCCGAGGCGTTGGAGAATGCAGAGCTACGTGGGAAGTTTGGGATGGGATTGGAATTGTTGTCTGCACACCTGAAGGACCACATTAGGGTTCCGAAAGGCACAATTTCAAGATCACAGCGCTGGTCTTTAAGTGCAAAGAACAGACTCCAAGAGCCCCCACTGCCTCACTGGATTCTCTTCTTCAATGCCTGCCCCCCGCCACGTGACCTCGCTCAGTGAAATCCCCTCCAATCTCCAGAGGTCATGCTGATGCTGCTGCTGCTACGAATCCCAGCAAGTGTGAGTGACAGGCCCCAAGGGGCAACGTACCTCCTATTCAAAACGCCTTCCATTCCGGGGCGGAGGGGGGAGCATTTACAATGAATACAAGGCTACCGTGCTTAATAACTGCACAGACGGCTCCATTAAAAGGGTGACAGGTGCGTTGGGTAAAGAAATGCAAGATCACGTTCAACCATCGGCCGCCCTAACATTCCGTGCACACCCTGAAGTGCGTGACGACCCACGTCGCCGTGCTTGCAAAAGGACTCTGGGGGCGCCCCAGACCGCTCCCCGTGCACCGCCCGCCCCGGCAGCGGGGCCTTACCTGCAGACAGCATGCTCAGGGCCTCGTCGGAAGTGTGCCCGTTGACACGCACCAGCTTCCTGGGAGCGGCACTGTCGCCGCGGGGCGCGCAGGGGTGCTCATGGGTGGGGAAGGCCTGCTCCGCGGGCGAGGGCATCATGGGCTCCCACTGGACCTCGCTCCTGGCAGAGCGCAGGGGCAGGCTGCAGCCGGTCCAGCCGTAGAAGGCCAGAGACAGGAGGAAGCCCTGGGCAGGGTTCAGCATGCTCTGGGAGGGGCGCAGGAAGGGCCGGCAGTGAGAGCGGGCTGGGGCGGGCTTCCCTAAGCCCTGGGCGCGTGCGGAGTGAGTGACAGGTGCCCCCCGGGCCGCCCGCTGGCCGGCCCCACCCGGACCAGCTGGTTTGCACCGAGCAGAGGCTCCTGAGGCAACAAGCGGCTGCAGGAAGCACACCTCACTGGTGTGACACAGGGGGAGGGGGCATTGACCCACGTTGTTTCCGCCTTATCATCTCCTGTGTTTCTGGCCACTATTCACTATTTTTTTCATGCCTGTGTTATTATGTGGTTGTGTTTAGTCTAAGCTCTTAAAGATTTTATTTAGCCCTGGCTGGCATAGCTCAGTGGATTGAGCTCGGGCTGCGAACCAAAGCATCGCAGGTTCGATTCCCAGTCAGGGCACATGCCTGGGTTGCAGGCCACGGCCCCCAGCAACCGCACATGGATGTTTCTCTCTCTCTCTCTCTCCCTCACTTCCCTCTCTAAAAATAAATAAATAAAATCTTTTAAAAATATTTTAAAAACTGAATTCAACAAACTGTGCTCAGACAACTGGATAGCTACACACAAAAAGAGTCAAGGTGAACTTTTCCTCATTGACACACAAAAACCAATTCAAAATGGATCACGGACCTCATTCCAAGTGCTCTGACCATAAAACCCTTAGAAGGAAACCAGGTATCAATCTTTGTGACCTTGGGTTTCTTCCATGACAGCAAAATCACAAGAAGCCAAAAAAAAAAAAAAAGGGAGGGGGGATTTTATCCAAATGAAAACCTTTTGTGCTTCCAAGGACGCCATCAACTAAGTAGAAAGACACCTCACTGAAGAGGAGAAAATATTTGTGCATCATATGTATAATAAGGTACTTGAATCTAGAATATATATAAAGTCGTTCTCCAGCTCAATAATGAAAAGACCAATGGCCTGATTGAAAACGAGCAGAGGAAGTGAGTGGACATTTCTCCAGAGGAGGCCCCCTGGTGGCCATCGGGGCATGAGCAGGTGCTCGGTGTCATTAGCCAGCGGGGAAATCAAAACCACGTTGAGATGCCACTTCGCGTCCGCCAGGATGGCTAAACATGGTCACCACCCAACAAATACCCAGGAAATGACAAGCGTTGTTGGCACAGGTGTGGAGAAAGTGGAACCTGCACGCATCGCTGATGAGAATGGGAAGTCGTGGGCCTCTTTGGAAAGCCATTCGGCCACACGTTACAAGGTGATACATAGTTACTGTGCGACGGGGGAACTTCCCTCCTCCCTACACACCCCTGAGTCTGTGATGAAAACTCTTGGTTACAAATGTCTGTTGCAGCCTTGTCCCTCAGAGCCAACAGCGGGAACATCCCACATGCCCATCAGCTGACCCATGGAGAACGTGCCATATTCCCTTCCGTGGAATATTACTCAGCAATGAACAGGAACGGGGTCCTGACACGGGCGACGCCACGGGTAAGCCTCGGAAACCTGAGGCTAAGCTTTAAGAAGCTGGATTCTATTTATGGGCAAACCTGGAGATAGTCGGCGCAGGGGGAGGGGCAGGGGAGCATGGGCAGTGGTGGTCACACGATTCTGCTCATGCAGGAAAAGGGGATGAATCTTACAGATTTAAATGGCTGGACCTTACAAAGCTATATTGGCAAGCAGGGCCCAACCAAGGGGATCGAAATGGACTGTGAACTTGGTGAGGGTCAAAAGCATCCCGGATGGGTAGCCAGGCCCCGGACGCTTGCCTGCACACCCCCTGCCCCCCGCTGTTGTGCACGATTGTGTCTCCTCAGCATCCCTTGTGCACCCCAGCCACGGTCACGGCTCCTGGCTGCCCAGAGCCTGCTGCCTGCCAGGCGCCCCGTTATTGACCACTGGCCCCCACCCCCATCACTACGTTCCCTCCACGGTACCCTCCTGAGGTGGGCGCAGCTTCACCACGGAGAGCCCCGCAGCCCAGGGAGTATAGGAATCCGCGGCGCACGGGGAGCGCGCACGGCCTCTAACCACCGCAGGGAGGCGCTACCCACTGTGTGAGGCCCCGCCCCAGGCCGCCCCCGCACCCCGGCATTCTCGGGGTCCGTCCTGGGCATAGGCACTGTTTTCCTTGAGCCTTCAGAGTCCGTCAACATTTTGCTACCCTCACGCCCGTTCTTTCCCACTATTTGTCCAGTTCCAAACATGTCATGTACTGGATCCTGTGTGTTCAGGATGTTTAAGAGCCTCGCTATTTGGGTTCTGCCTTCGGCCTTTTCTAAAAACAGCAGCGGTCGCGCTGGGGTCAGGGGCCCGCAAACAGGGGTGTCCGGGGGCCCCCACAGAGCAGGGCGCCAGCCCGGGCAGCAGCAGGCCCCGCCGGCGCGTGCCTACCTCAGCCCCGACGACCTCCGGATCACCAGGTAGGCGTCCACCGCGTAGCAGAACAGCCACCAGAAGCAGGCACTGTAGAGCACCTGGATCCACACCTGTGGGCGTGGGGCGGCGGCGTCAGAGCTCCGGGGACCGCGCCGCAGGTGGTCCCGACGCCACCGAGTGAAATGCGCGGGGGGTGGCCCTCCCTCCGGCGTCAGGGGGCCGCGGGTGGCAGCCTCGCACCCAGGTGGGCAGTGCGGAACCTGGGGCTGCACGTGGCTGGGACGGACAGGTACGTGCATCCGTCCGGGCCGACGCACACGCTGGGGGGGCGGGGGTTCCACACAGCGTAATATACCCAATAAATCAACACTTTTTTTTTTTGTGCCAGCTGCTTCTGAGGGTGGCTGGATCTAAGGGAAGGACTGTAGGGCTGGGGAGGGACAAACCACACTATTGCCCCCAGCCGGCCCCCCCCCCCCCCCAGGGCTCCGGATGCTCAGTTCTGGAGAGGCAGCTGGGTCCCGGATTTGCGTTTTTAACAAACTCCGGTGCTTCGGTTGTGGTTGGTGGCTGCGATGGGGGATGAGAGGGACCCCTCTCGGAGGAGCCCAGCAGGCGCACAGGGAGGGGGGACCCGGCAAACCATGGTGTGGGGGGGGGGGGGCTCACTCACTGCGCTCCCCACGCAGAAGACGGCTGGCCAAATGTCCGTCCTGTTTCCGTTTTCTCTGGAGATGTTTCCCACGAAGTCGGGGAAGCCTAACCACACGGCAGCCCGCACCACGATACCTGGGCGAGAATTCGGTGCGGGAATTCCTTGGTATCTGGTCCTAAGTCACGTCCAAAGCTGACTTCTTACTCATTTTTAAAAAAGGTACATGGATGCATGGATACATTGATTAATTAACTGATTGGTTAGTAGAGAGACAGAAAAAAGGGAGGGAGGAGAAGCAACACACTTGTTGTTCTGTGTGCAGAAAGAGAAAAATAAGAGGCAGTTACTCAGAAAATGACCCCTGTACTGACAAAGCTGGGCCTTCAGCAGCGATTATATAAATAACAGTACTTCTCAGCGACATTTTCAATGTCCATGTTAGCTCAGTGCTTTCACTCCTCAGCGAGGATTTGCTCATTGATTTGAGGGAGAGAGAGAGACAGGAGGGGGGTGGGGAGAAAGAGAGAAACACCAGTGTGTGAGAGAAAGTTTGGTCGGTCCCCTTCCGCTTGTGCTCTGATGGGTGATCGAACCCGCAACCCAAGTTAAAGGCTCTGACAGGGAATCGAACCCACAACCTTTTGGTGTGTGGCATGGTGCTCCCTCCCACTGATGAGCCATCTGGCCAGGGCCACGTTAATTCGTATTCACGCACAAAAGAATGATGGAGAAAGCACACTTTTGAAGTTGAAAAAGACACTTGATTTGTCCTTTGAAAAAACACGTTTAAGATTTTCACAAATTATCGGTTGAAAATTTCCTTCTGACGCTTGTTTTTGTGAGTTTTTTTCCCTGTTAAACCCAGATCTCTAATTCTCCTCAAAACACTGTACACCCTTAAAGTACAGAACAAGGTTCTTGGTTCAGTAACACAACACTTGTGTTTAAGCATACACTCCCTACAGTACTTTGTGTTAAAGTATAAACTAGGTGTAATACTTGTGTTAAAGTATACACTAGGTGTAATAATCATGGTGAAGTATACACTGGCTATAATACTTTGTGTTAAAGCATACACTAGCAGCCCTGGCTGGTGTAGCTCAGTGGACTGAGCGTGGGCTGGGAACCAAAGTGTCCCAGGTTCAATTCCCAGCCAGGGTACATTCCTGGGTTGCAGGCCATAACCCCCAGCAACCGTACATTGATGTTTCTCTATCTCTATCTCTATCTCCCTTCCTTCCCTCCCTAAAAACAAATAAATAAAATCTTTTAAAAAAGCATACACTAGCTACAATATTTTCTGTTAAAGTATCAACTAGGTATAATAATCATGGTAACGTATACATTAGCTACAATACTTTCTGTTAAAGCAGGTGCTAGTTACAATACCTTGTGTTAAAGCATGCACTAGCTACAACTCTTTGTGTTAAAGGAGGTGTTAGCTACAATTCCTTGATTAAAGTATACAGTGGGCACAATACTATGTCTTAAAGTGGGTACTAGTTACAATACTTTGTGTTAAAGCATGCCCTAGCTACAACTCTTTGTGTTCAAGGAGACGCTAGCTACAATTCTTTGTATTAAAGTATACAGTGGGTACAATACTATGTGTTAAGGCAGGCGCTAGCTATAATACTTGCCTTAAAGCCTACGGCAGGTACCCTATTCTGTTCACACGTGCACTGGTTACAATACCTGGTTTTAGGCATGCACCCGGTGAGAGTCTGCTGCAAGGGACCTGTCACACGGCACAAAGGCATACACCAGGGACTCGTGACCACCAGTAGACAGTGTGATACACTAGTGCACATATACCGTGCAATGCACTCAATACACCCTACAGGACACACCGCTAAGTGTGAACTGCACAGCTACCCACACCCAAGGGCAATGGGTCTTCTCACGATCAACACACTGCTCCCCAAAAACAAAGTTTGCGTTCTCTAGCAAAAAAAAAGAGAGTGCTTTCGGCGTGTAGCACCCCTCGGCGCCCAGTGAACGCCCTGGGAGACAGGCGTCCACATTTCTTGTTTTTCAGTGGCAGCTTCCGGTCACCCAGCTTCTGTGACTTCCGCCTCTGCTCATGTCCCCACATTTCCCACCTCCCTTCTGGGAGGGTGAAAGGATATGCACGTGTTCTTTCTGGAGGTGCAAGAATATGCAAATATCACCTCACCGGCCCGCGGAAGAACTTTGAGTGCATCTTGATTTCTACGGGTCCCAATTACAGGGATGACATCACCAGTAAGGAAGGTGTCCAGAGTGGCTTAGTAGATAGAATGGGGCAGGAAACCAATATGGGATGTAATCCCCGCAGCAAACCGACTGCAACAGGAAGTCACTGTTGCTTCCTGTCCTGCTCCCTCACGTCTCAGAAAGTGACGCCTGTTGCATGGCATTGATTTGTGGTCCAGGTTCTTGAGTGCCTCCCATCACATGGGCAAGAATGGGGGGCCTGGGGCCTGGGGCATGCGCACACCTGTGCCCAGGTACCTCTTCAAGGTGCGGAACAAGCCTCGGCCCTCACCTCAGGTCCTGGAGGTGGGGGCCAGTTCAAATACTGTCCACTGCCTTTGCTTCAAGAGCAAACATTGCTCTGGCTGGCGTAGCTCAGTGGGTTGAGCGCGGGCTGCGAACCAAAGTGTCGCAGGTTCGATTCCCAGTCAGGGCACATGCTCGGGTTGCAGGCCACGGCCCCCAGCCACCGCACATGGATGTTTCTCTCTCTCTCTCTTTCTCTCTCTCTCTCTCTCTCGCTCCCTGCCTTCCCTCTCTAAAAATAAATAAATAAAATCTTTTTTTAAAAAAGAGCAAACATTACTAGCTGTGGCCGCGTAGCTCCCTTGGTTACGGCGGCATCCCTCGGTGCCAAGGTTGTGGGTTTGACTCTCAGTCAGGACACGTGCAAGACTCAAGCAGTGAATGCAAAAAATAAGTGGAACCACAAATCTGTGTTTCTCTTTCTCCAGCTTCCTCTCTCTCTCTGAAATCAATCAATCAATTAAAAAGAAGTTTAACATAAACATTACTGCCCTGACCGGTGTAGCTCACTTGGTGGTGTCTTCCTGCAAAGCCAAAAGACCACCAGTTTGATTCCCGGTCAGGGCACACGCCTGGGGTGCAGGTTTGGTCCCCGGTCGGGGCATACAAGAGGCCACTGATGGATGTTTCTGCCTCACATCGATGTCTCTCTCCCTCTCTCTCTCCCTGTCTTCCCCTCTCTCTAAAAATAAATAAATACTCTTTTTTTAAAGCAAACATTACTGAAAAGTATGATTCCAAAATGGTTAGAACCTATCAGCCAAATTGCAAAGGGTGGACAAGTATATGAATCCTGATTCAAACAAGTCCACTGTAAAATTACATTTATAACACAACTGAAAAACAACAACATTTATAAGACCACTGAACATGCACCAATGATACTAAGGAATTGCTTTGGATTATTTTAAAGGTGATAACCATATTCGTGTTCTCTATGTTTGTGGAATCTTATCTTCTAGAGCGGTATTCGGAGATTTGTGTGAGTGAAATGATAGACATTCTGGGATTTGCTTCCAGTCAACGCAGTGGGGAGCAGGGTGGGGGGAGGTTCATTATACCATGCCCCCACATTTCTATCCACTGGAAATTTCCCAAGAACAGAAGTTAAACCAAACAGCCAGCAACATCTAGCATGCGGTCTCTAGAAAGTGCTGTGTTATAAAGGCGCAGGCCAAGGTTAAAGCAGCATTGGTACGGCTTCTGGACGGGCCGGTCCGTACATGTCTGAGGGTCTGGGGGCCACCCTTTCTCTGTCAACCTTGACCTCCGCCCTAGTAGGGCCCTAGGAGGGCCCTGGACCACGGGCAGCGCCCACACCCACCCGGGTATGTTCCCATGAAAGTCCCCTTATGGCCACTGGCATCGGAATTTCATGGCATAGTGACATGCCGAGAAATAGTATTCTTTTTTATTTTATTTTATTTTTTTAAAGATTTTATTTATTTATTTTTAGGGAGGGAAGAGGGGGGGAGAGAGAGAGAGAGAGAGAGAGAGAGAGATAAACATCAATGTGCAGTTGCTGGGGGTTATGGCCTGCAACCCAGGCATGTACCCTGGCTGGGAATCGAACCTGGGACACTTTGGTTCCCAGCCCGTGCTCAATCCACTGAGCTATGCCAGCCAGGGCTCTTTTTTATTTTAAAAAAGCATTGGAAAGTGTAAAGCCATTCTCAGTTCACGGTCCAGAGAGAAGAAGCAGCAGGCAGAATTTTGTCCTGCATCTGCTCCAGGGGCGTCTAAGACCCAAACCTGGGACAGGAAAAAGTCCACACACAAGGAACCGGTTTATCTCTCCCCGGTGGCATACAATGACGCCTCCATTCTATTGTCTGGGTTTGCCTTCACTGCCCCAAAGTTTCTCTAGCAAACTTCCGATAACCCGCACACTCCGCTGGTTTCTTAGAGACCAAGGTCCCTTGGGCACCACTTGTATGGACCGACCTTTCGTGTGGCAGACTCTGCCTCCTAGTCCTCCAGCCCGCTCCCTGGGAAACCGGCGCTCCCTTCTCGGTTCTGCGAGCGCCCAGACGCCCTGCCCACCCGCGGGCCGCGCGCCCGCACCCACGCACCGAGCACACCGCCACCCGCGGGCCGCGCCTTCTGAGGCAGCTCTTAGCAGGTCTCCAAACACCGGCCGCGCGCCCCTAACCGTGCGCGGGGCCGTGCGCCCTTACCCAGGCAGCCGAGCACGTCGCAGGCGATGGCGACGCGCAGGATCCGGGTGGATGCCGGGGCGCGGGCCGAAGCGGGCGGGGAGGCCAAGGGCGCTCCGGAGCCCGCGCGCCGAGGCCCCGGCAGCAGCTGCAGGAGGCCGAGCACCAGGCGGAGCGCCCCGCTGCCCAGGCACAGCGCGTGGAACGCCCGCGGCTGGAAGCTCAGCATGAGCTGTGTGGCGGCGTCCCGCGTGGGGCAGCAAAAAGTCCCGAGGCGCGGGGAGGCCATAAGAACCTGTGTTCGAGGACCGGGCCCAGGTCTGCCGGGACCCCGCCGGCGGGCCTGGGTCACGCGCTGGGCGGGCCGGGCGGGGGGCGTCATGTGCTCGGGGCCTCTCCCTCCACCCCCTGCCCCAGGCCCCGAGCTGGCAGCAAAGGCGCCGCGCTCGGTGGGGGCTGTGCGCCCTTTACAACGCCACGAGGCCTCACGAGGGCGATGCCTGGCTGGGAGCGGGGGTGGGAGGGGGTGGAGGAGGGGGAGGGGAAGCGCCAGAGGCCGGCGGGTCAGCTTTCTCCCGCTTCAGCCAGCCTCCCCAGGGGCCTCTCTCTCCAGAATCCGCAGCCCCGCGCAGACCGACCTCCCAGAAACGCCTGCCTCGCGCGCCAGGTCTTTCCCGAGCGCAACTCGGGCATCCCCAGTTCTGGTGCGTCGTCACAGGCGCCAGAACGCGTTTGTCAAGGGTGGCTGGTGGGCTCGGGGTGAAAAGAGAGCTTTTTTTTTTACGGCCCCTCTCCCTCCAGGAAACGATCCCGCAGAAGCAGGACTTTCACTTGAAAATAACAACAACAACAACAGAAAATCCTAAAGGAAGAGGACACTAGTTGGCCTAACCAGACACACACACACACACACACACACACACACAACTGCGCCCTCCGGTCCAGCCCGGTTTTATTGTTTCCATCGGCTCAAGGAGCTAGGGAAACATTTTTAACTTTCCCGATGACATTTCAAGATTCCGTTTAGGAAAAAAAAAAAAAACCATTATTGAAGCTTCTTCAGATTTCCTTAATGGCTCTCACTGTTCTACTCTACATATTACACTGTGCACAGAAAATCATACTTGATTCTTTTTTAAATACTTTATTTATTTTAACAGAGGGGAAGGGAGAGAGAGAGGAGAGGAACATCAATGTGTGGTTGCCTCTCACACGCCCCCTACTGGGGACCTGGCCTGCAACCCAGGCATGTGCCCTGACCGGGAATCGAACCTGTAACCCTTTGGTTCACAGGCCAGCGCTCAGTCCGCTGAGCCACAGCAGCCAGGGCTCGTATTTGATTCTTCATGCCTCCAAGTTTCCAAAGCATATCGGTACTCATGATAAGAAAACATACGGAGCGAAGCTTGAAAGGACTTAAAAGCTGGTTGGAAATAAAAGAACCACCTCCGGGTGACTGCTGTAGTGACCAAACCTTTATTTAAAAAAGAGAAAAAAAACTATTCGATTTGTCATCACCCATAAACCTAGTAGGTGCATTGGCAACCGCGAACCAGTTCCCCTTCGACTTCTCCCCCCAGGTAAGGGGCCCCTTTCTAGGTTTTCCTCCGTTCCGGTAAAGGTAAGGGGTCCTCAGAGTTTTCGTCCGTCTTCTCTCGCCGAAGACAAATGCAAAGCCTCAGGGTGCGGCGCCCCCTACCCCGGCGGCTCCCCTCCCCCATTGGCGCCCCGGCTTTGCAAGCTTGGAGCGCAGAGGCGCAGCGCGCGCGCGCGCACAGAGCTGCGCCTGCTTCCTGCAGACCCCGACCCCGGGCTTCCTGTCGGCCCCCGGGGACGGCAGACCGGCCGGCGCGGCCAGATGGGAAGCAGAGCCCGGAACAAAGGGCTGCGAGGGCCACCACTTCAAAAGCGTCCGCCCCCGCACGTCGGGAGCCCGGCAGCTGCTCCGCCGGAGCCCGGGGCAGGCCGACCTTGTCCAAGGCCTGGCTGCTGTCGCGCCGACGTGCTGTCCGAGCCTTGATCTTTACAAAGCGCGAGTCCTGCCATCTGCTTCAGCCGGCCCGTCTCCTCTGGCCTGCGCTCCGGGAGAGCCCGAGGTTGCTTCGGGAGGGGAGCGCGTGGAATGCGCTTTGAAACAAAAGAGAAAAGCAACCGACCACCCGTGCGGCTGCCCTCGTGCGGAGGGTCGGGGGTGGCCGGCCCATGCCGAGGTGTCTGCGTTTCAGCCTGTGCGTTATGTCCAGGGCGCACGTGCCCACCTCTGTGCCTCCCACGGGCCAGGCTGCGTGCTCTGCGTGACCCCCCTGCCCAGCTTTCCACGCCTGGGTTACCAACGAGCGCCCTAGGTGGAACCAGCTGACATGGTGAAGGTGCAGATGGACCTCAGAGCAAAGCTGCGGAAGGATGGGTGGGTACACGGCTAGATCTCTGGAACCCTGGCCAGGAAGGTCAGTTGGTTAAAGCACCATCCTGATATGCACCAAGGTGCGGGGTTCAATCCCCGGGCAGGGCATATCAAGAATCAACCAATGAATGCATCAGTGAGTGGAACCACACACATCAATTTTACACCCTCTCACTGCCATCCTCTCTCCCTCTCTCCATCTCTCTCTCTCTCTCTCTCATCAGTTTTTAAGAATTAACAGCAAGGCCCTGGCTGGCTAGCTCAGTGGATTGAGCGTGGGCTGCAAACCAAAGCATTGCAGGTTCAATTCCCAGTCAGGGCACATGCCTGGGTTGCAGGCCACAGCCCCCAGCAAGCTGCACATTGATCTCTCTCTCTCTCTCTCTCCCTCTCTCTCTCTCTCTCTCTCTCTCTCTCTCTCTCCCTCCCTCCCTTCCCTCTCTAAAACTAAATAAATAAAATCTTTTAAAAAATGAAATAAATAAAAATAAACACATAAAATCCCGAAAACATTTTTTTTAAAAAAGAGGCCGACAAATTGGTCAACAGCCAACTAGGCCAAAGACGGTTCCAAACGCACAGGACGAGCCAGGGCGTGGCGGCGGGGGGTCAGCAGGGATGAGTAACATCCTTCTGAGTCGGAAGGCGCGACCGGGAGAAAGGCTGGGGACCCGCTGGGGACAGGATGCGGGGAGGAAAAGGAAGCAGCCAGATACGGGGTGGGAGAGACAAACAAGGGGTTTGTGTGGAGAAAGAGGGCGTGTCCTGACCAAGTCCTCGGAGGAAACTTGAAGAAAAGTGCGCTGGGTGGAGCTAGAAGCAGAGGCCGGGAGTCTGCACGGGCAAGCAGTTCAGTTCCCTCCCAGGGCCCGCCTCGTCCCCAACGCCTCATCTCCTCGTGCACCATTTCCAGTGCCTTCTCTCTGAACGCACTTGCGGAAATAAGGCTCAAGTGGAGGGCTAGTCGGGGTGTGCGGGACAGAGACGCGGTTTGCATCGCGGCCCAACCCACCATCCCCTAAAGCGCAGCCCCGAGCAGGCGGATGAAGGAGGCGTAGCAAAGGCAGCCGCTCAGAGAGTTGCAACAGGCCTCCGTGATGGGGTACGGACCCAGGGACATGAAAGGACGCTGAAAATACTCTAAAGGCCCATTGTCAGATGAGGAGCTCGTGCTGTTTAAATAAAAAGTGTTTTCCTTAATAAAATATTTTTACATATTTTTAAATATTCAATTTAACATATATGTTAAATATTTAACATATTTTTAAATATTTAAATATTTAACATTTTAAATATTTGCCCTGGCTGGCGTAGCTCAGTGGATTGAGCACAGGCTGTGAACCAAAGCGTCGCAGGTTCGATTCCCAGTCAGGGCACATGCCTGGGTTGTAGGCCAGGTCCCCAGTGGGGGCCATAGCAGAGGCAACCACACATTGGTGTTTCTCTCTCTCTCTTTCTCCCTCCTTTCCCCTCTTTAAAAATAAATAAGTGAAATCTTTAAAAAATATGCCATTCTTTAACAAATAAAATAAAATATTAAATATTTTATGTAAGAAAATCGAGTCTTCTATGCCACTTTCCACAGGTTTGGTAAATCATGGGAGCTGATTCTACTTGGTCAGTGTGGCTAAGCGGGTTGGAACGTGGTCTTGTAAACTGAAAGGTCACAGGTTCGATTCCTGCTCCAGACACATACCTGAGTTGTGTATTCCATCGCCTACTGGGGCTTGTGTGGGAGGTAACCTATCAGTGTTTCTTTCCCCCTCGCTCTCCCTCCCCCTCTCTCTAAAATCAAATAGCGTGTTCTCGGGTGAGGAGAAAAAAAGATAAACACATAAATATTGAAGGAGCAAGAGAATGAAGCTGCAAATACATGGGTGAGCATGACCTGTGAAGGGTACAGCTCGCTGAGGAGTTAAATCAGGTCAAGGGAGGTGTTTTTATTTACCTGTGCAGGTAAATGCACGTTTTGTGCCTTTTCTGGTGTCATTCCACATTCCTTCGTGGTAAGGAGCAATCACGTCTCCACTCACATGTCTAAAGACATCGCTCTGTTATTCTTTAAAACAAGGGTCATGACCCCCCTGGCGTAGCTCAGTGGATTGAGCACGGGCTGCGAACCAAACCGTCGCAAGTTCGATTCCCAGTCAGGGCACATGCCTGGGTTGCAGGCCATGGCCCCCAGCAACTGCACGTTGATGTTTCTCTCTCTCTCTCTTTCTCCCTCCCTTCCTCTCTAAAAATAAGTAAATACAATCTTTTAAAAAAGAATGGCTTTATGATATGAAGACCACATTTATTTAAAAATATTTTTTAATATTTTAAAATACTTAATTTAAAATATTAAATATTTGCCCTGGCTGGCGTAGCTCAGTGGATTGAACACAGGCTGCAAACCAAAGCATCGCAGGTTCGATTCCCAGTCAGGGCACATGCCTGGGTTGCAGGCCACGGCCCCCAGCAACCGCACATGGATGTTTCTCTCTCTCTCTCCCTCCCTTCCCTCTCTAAAAAATAAATAAATAAAATCTTAAAAAAAATAACAAGGGCCATTTCTGAAGTGGATCGTGCCGCGCGGGGACTAACGGGGTGGGCGAGATGCAGAGGAAGACTCAAAGTCGTCCTCAGTGCGGCTGCGTGGGGCCGGCTGCCCCCCCCCCCGCCCCCCATCAGAACCGGATGTGGGGATTCCCAGGGAAGCATTTACGTGGAAATTCCCAGGGAAAGCCAGGAAGGGTGGAGGAGCGTGACCAGGAGAGGGAGACCAAAGAGACGGGCTTCCCTTGACCGCACGGAATGGATACGTGTGCCCAGGGTCATCTCCAAAGCTTTCAAAGGGGAAGAGGGTCTGTGCGTCCTAGTTCGGCCTTGACCCCCTTTCTGTGCCCGCCGCCCCCACGTAACCGAGTATCAGACATTCCCCAGGATGGACAGGTGTTGGGTCCAGGCTTAGCAGGGGCCCCAGAAGCCTGATTCGGGGTTGTATTTGGCCTTGAGTCCACCTGAACCAGGGGCGCGCGGATTCTGAAGCAGCCTCGCCCTTCCCGGGGAACAACAACAGGCGTTCCGGCATGGAGACCCCGTGCTGGAGAGGGTAACGTCGGCTCGGCCACTTCAGACAGCCAGGGCTGTGAGCTAAGTCTTCTCCGCCTGGGCAGAGGGGAGGGAGGCCAGACCCGGCGTGGGAAGGAGAGGGGCGGGGTGCGCCCCGAGAGGAGGAAGAAAACTGAACCGACGTGACTCTTCTCACGGCAGCGCCTCGAGGGGCCTCGCGTCTTGCGTAAGCCTCACCGCCACCCTGTGGCTCATGGTTTCGCGTCTCGTTTACGCGCGAGGCGGGGCGAGAGGGGCGGAAACCTGCCCAGGGTCACAGGGGGCGGCTGGCCAGGCGCGGGACTCCGGGACTCCGTGAGCGCTTCCCCTAGGGGGGAACCTGCGATTCATAGCTAGTCAGACCAAGGAAATGCGCCTTTTCACCCCCGGGGTCTTGAGGCCACAAGGCGGCCCGTTTGCAGAAGTTGGAGGCCGCGTGGAACTGGAACCGTACGTTCCAGGAAGGGGACAGGGTGCCGGGTGAAGGGAAGTGACTAGGATACACAGTGTGTGTGTGTGTGTGTGTGTGTGTGTGTGTGTGTGTTACAGACTTTGAAGTTGGCTCCCAGTTTTTCCGCTTCTGCCGCGCCCTGTACTCCTAGGGAAACGCAATGGAGATTATTTCTGGGGCCGCTCTGCGCTCCGCAGCGCTCGGCGACGCCGGACGCATCTAACCAATCACACACATCACATCTAATGAAAACGACCAGAGCCCGCCGCTCGTGAATCCCAGACGGGGGTAATTTTGAAATGAGCGCTTCACCGGCCCTCGGGTGGCCGTGGGAAGGGAAAAAGAAACCCACGCTGAGCTCAGGGGCTGGGCTTGTGGTTGGAACGCCCGCGGGCAGGGAGAGGACACACCCAGACGCTAGCGTGGGGGCGCCCATGGCAGAAATATCGATCTGACCTGAGCTGGGGCGCACGTCTCAGAAGGACTGCGGAGACGCACCCAAGAAGACGCGGGCACTGGAATCCTCGGAGAAGGCGGAGAGCTCGGGACAGAGAGACAGAGGGAGGGGACAGGCACCCGATGCAATGCGAGCGTGAAGTCCTGTGGCCCCTTCCCCCAGCCAGCATCCTGGGCTAAAGGCATCCCCCTGCCCCCCTATACACCCCCCACCCTATTTCCCCTTTATTTCTGTGCTTTAAATAGACTGAATCCACACTGTGATGCTGGCATCGGCATCCTTCCTCAGTCTCAGCAATACCGGGCCGGGTTAGCAACATGGCTGGTACCCCTGAATCCAGGTGAGCACCCTCACAACACCTGTGCACGGTGAAAGCCACGGGGTGAGAAGAGCCAGCCAGGAAACGGGGACACCTCCCCTGTCACTGCACAGAGAGGAGCCTGGCCACCCTCCTCCGTCCTGTGATCAAGGTGTCCGTCACCACGGGCAGGCTGTGTGCGTGGGGACTGCCTCCCGAATGACACGGGGAGGCGCTGACACCACGTCTGTGTGTCCATTTCTCAAGCCCGTGGCCGAGTCCCGTCCTGAGAAAAGAGCCAGACGAGCCCGACGGGGGGTTCCGTTCTACACACGACCCGGCTGGTCCTCTTCCGAAGTGTGCGGGTCACGAAGGGCAAAATAAAACACAGAAACACCCAGTGCCAAGAGGCTGAGGAGACGAGACCGCCAGATACCTCGGTGTCCGGGGCCCCAGTGTGGGCAGGTCCACGTGAACTGGCAAGTTTAATTCCTAGCGACGTGTTCATGCTGCTTTCTTAGTTTCCAAGAAAACACTGGAGCTGTGGAAGATGTTCACCTTCCACTCGGGGAGACTGGGTAGAGGGTATACACGCCCTCTCTCTATTTCCTTGGCAACATTCCTGGAAATCTCAAAGAATCCCCAAATTACATTTAATGATCATTTAAAAAAAAAAAAGTCAGTCGTGCGATATTGGCCATGGCCCTTCCTGCAGTGTATAATTGTGCAGAAGTAAAGAATGATCACAATCAGTCCTGGGTTGGTGTGGCTCAGTGGATGGAGTGCAGGCCTGCAAACCGAAGGGTCGCAGGTTCGATTCCCAGTCAGGGCACAGGCCTGGGTTGTGGGCCACGGCCCCCAGTAGGGGGCATGCGAGAGGCAACCACCCATGGATGTTTTTCTCCCTGTCTTTCTCCCTCCCTCCCTCCCCTAAAAATACATTACTAAAAAAATTTTTTTTAAAAGAAACAATTATCCTGATCAATGAAGGCTGTGGAAACTTCGTACGTGTGCCTGGAAGGAATCTGTTCCCTGGAGTAAAAATTGTGCCCCCTTTCAAAGTTGTCCTCCGCTGCTTCCTGACATTTCTCTCGCTAGCCAAACACTCCTACATTCCTTGAAGTTCAGGCCAATAGATCCATTGAAACAAATATTTTGGCCGGCGGCCAGGGGAGGAATTTCCTGAATTCAAATCAGCAGGCGGCCCAGAAGCGGTGGGTCTCAGAGCCCCTCCTTGCTGCAGCCCCTGAATTATTTCAGCTCTCAGGACGGCGCACCGACAGGCCCTTCTCCTGGGCGCGTGGGGCCGTGGTTGGTTTGTGGGGTGACAAGGAAGGAAAGAAAGAGCTTTTACTGAGCGCCCGCCATCAGCAGGGGCCGCTGTCCGGGTCACTTTCTTCCACGGTCCTGAAAGAGCCGGTCAGAAGTGCACGTTCATGCACCTTTGCCAAGAGTCTCAGGGAAGTATCTTTATTATTTTTTCTCTCAGTGTGTGGAGCCGCAAAGGCATCATGCACCCACAAGTGATATCAAATGGAAGGCACGGAAGCTTGGCCCTACGCTCCGGAAAAGCAGCGTGTTGGAGAAGTCGCTGACTTCTTGCATGTGGAAATATGTGTCGCTGCTTGAAGTGGCTTGTGTTGGGTTTCACTAGTCCCCCCCCCCCTCACATGATGGACTCAGGCTGTGCATTTTTACACTGCAATTGAGTCAGCAAAATGATCCCTCAGTTAATGGGGATCCTGTTCATTGCAGTAGTAAAGTCCCTTTCTTTCACTCTCTAGCCGGTCTTTCTCACTTTCATATCTTTATGGACTCAGGGCCAGACAAGCCTTTTCCCCCAAGCACCCTGGGGGGAAGCAGATAAGTAGCCAGCTCTGCAGCAATTTAAAATTAGCAGCCTGAGCTTCAGGGCGTTGCCCGCAGTTCTCCCAAAGGACGTGCCTCGGAGCACCTGGCCTGGTTTCCATCTGGGTGCCTGCAGGCGACTGGCTCGAGTTCCCAAAGATAACAGGTCTTCCCTCCCGACCCTGGAACTGTGACCCTGTTTGGGGAAAAGGCTCTTTGCTCGTGAGATAACATTTGGTCTTTAGAGAGGAGGAGATCATACTTGATTCACCAGGACGGGGTCCTCAAGGGGCCTTGCATGAGTGTCCTGTAGGAGAGCGGCAAAAGGAGTCTGGGCCCAGGGGGACGATGAGAATGCTGTGTGTGACCACAGAGGCAAGGAGATGTGGGGGCGGGGGGCAGGGGACTCGGCCACCAGCCCAGGAATGCCAGCAGCCACCAGACCTGGAAGGGGGCAGGGGACAGCTTCCCCCCCACAACCTCCAGAGGGGCCATGGCCCTGCTGACCTTGACCCAGACGTCTGGCCTCTGGGAAGGAAAAAAAAAATTCTCACGTTGTATTCTCAGGTTTTATGGTGATTTGTGACAACAGCCAGCCCTAGGAAGCTAGCAGTATCCTGGGGTGCACCTGAGATTTCCACGTGTCTCAAAGACACTCATGATTGGTCTCACCTGTCCTTGGGCCACCAATGGCCATGGATCAGCTGCCACTGAGCTCAGTCAGTTAAACCAGGAGACCTCTTGGTTTTGACGCCCCCCCCCCCCCCCCCCCCCCCGCCCGAAGCTGAGGCTCAGCAGGGAGAGACAGTCAAAATGAACCAGACTCACTCAGTAACTTCCACCCTCATTGACGAGATTTCCACCTCCCCACAAAATCACATTCCTGGGCTCCGCGGGTTCCCGCCCGCTACACCCTACCCCACTTCCTGTCAGCCTTGGAGATAATGGCTCCCTTGTTCCGTCCTGGGTGTGCTTTGAAATACTCTAGAGGAGAAAAAAAAAAGTGGGCAGGGACAAAAACAAGAGTTTTACTGCTGTGTCCACTGGCAATCTCCAGCACAGAAGATGAAACATTAAAGAAAAAAATTCCCCTCTGCTGTTATTAACTGTTTTTTTTTTTTTCTTCTCCTCTTCTCGTTGCTTGGTGTCCTGCTGACACCTGGCAGTCGCAGGCCCTTGGGCCGTGAATCGCGCTCTAATAGTTTCGTGCCTGCTGGTGGCATTGTCTTCGCAGCCCAAGTTAACGTTCCGTGTTTCCTGCATCGCGCACATTCCTGCCGCACCTCGCCCCGGGCCGGCCTAAGAAACGCTCCAGAGATGCATGCGCACTGGCTCCGTTGTTAAGGAAAAAAAAAAAAAATTCCCAACCGAAAACGAGCCAATGTCTTCCTAACCCTGTACTTTAAAATATATAAACGTTTAACGTAGTAGTGTGTGCTAGGTACTCCCTCTTAAGGACTCCTGATTTGAAAAGGTTAGGTGTTAGTGTCGCAGGTTCGATTCCCCGTCAGGGCACATGCCTGGGTTGCAGGCCATGACCCCCAGCAACCGCACATTGATGTTTCTCTGTCTCTCTCTCTCCCTCCCTTCCCTCTCTAAAAATAAATAAATAAATAAAATTAAAAAAAAAGGTTAGGTGTTGTGTGTCTCATATATATATGTATATATTTCATCAAGTGGATTAGCTATTGATTTTTCTTTGAAAGTTGGTTCAATTTGTCTTTTTTTTTTCATTAATTCATTTCCTATTGGTAACATTTTATGTTAAAAATATGGTCAGCCCTGGCTGGGTAGCTCAGTTGGTTAAAGTGTCGTCCCCCATACACCAAGGTCGTGGGTTCCATCCCCGGTCAGGGCATGTAAAAGAAAAAAAACCCAACAAATGCATAAATAAGTGGAACAACATATTGATGTTTCTCTCTCTCGAAAAGTCAATTAAATATATTGTTTTAACCTCTATGTACTTAGTCCTCTCTAGTGCCCAGCAGGTAACTTGGCTGGTTACATATCACATTTTAAAGAGCATTCCTGAAGCCCTGGCTGGTGTGGCTCAGTAGACTGAGTGTGGGCCTGTCAATCAAATGGCCACTAGTTCGATTCCCAGTCAGGGCACATGCCTGGGTTGCAGGCCAGGTCCCCACTGGGGGGGTACATGAGAGGCAACCACACACTGATGTTTCTCTTTCTCTCCTTTCCTTCCCCTCCCTCTCTCTACAAATAAATCAATAAAATATTTAAAAAAGAATAAATCATCACGTTGAGGTACTAAAAGAGACTTTTTTTAAAAAAAGAGCATTCCTAAAAATAGCAGAATTGGAGCTGAAACACGGCTAGAGAGGCACCGGGTTCTATGGGCAAAGCTTGCCCACGGGTAGGTTTCGTCCTCTCCCCTGTAAGTGGGTGTAAGTGGGTGTTTGCAGCTGAAGGGAGCGCCCCCCTCAACGTGGCCGAATGCCTGCACTTCTTACCGAGGGAGGTCCACCCACTCGCTCGGGGAAAACTGCCCTCCGTTGGTGGACATAAAGGGAGATGTGGACAGCACTATAGTGATGATAGCAGGGGAAGCGCATGCCTGCTTCAGGGGAATGGTCCGTGACCCCAGGCCAGCCGCGCAGTCCCTCGGGGCAGAGGGTGGGGCACGCCCTGAGAAAGGGCGCCAGGGATAACGAGGACGATTATTTCCTAGTGGCGGCGGGGGCTGCCCTCTCCCTCAGCCGAGCGCGGGGCCCTCGGACGCAAACTCTACACACGAGGTAAGGGGGGCAGCACAGGTGGAGACCCGGGGTGTCTGCCCCTCACTGCCCTGCCCAGGAGAAAGTCTGCCCCCTACAGGTCTGTCAATGTTCCAACTGCTGACACCCAGGGGGCAACCCTTAGGGAGGGGAGGTGGTGGGCGGGGTCGTGGGGCATCCAGCTCTCATCCCGGGGCCCAGATCTGCCTTGAAGTGAAATTGCAATGTTTCCAATAAGAGCGTCTAGAAATCAAGATGACTGACATCTTGGTGGAGGAAGGCCGGGTCATTTGCTCTTACCTGCTCTGTGAGTTCTGAGTACATAAGGACCCTCACTCAGGGTCACTGTGGGTCCAACAGGAAATGGCTCCACTTGCCTTTTACAAAACTAGCACCATGAGCCCTGGCTGGGGTGGCTCACTGGACTGAGTGGCCGTCTGCAAACCAAAGGGTCGCCGGTTCAATTCCCACTGGGGGCACATACGTGGGTTGTGGGCCAGGTCACCAGTAGGGGGCGTGAGAGGCAACCACACTCGGATGTTTCCCTCCCTCCCCCTCTCTCTAAAAATAAATATATAAAATATTTATTAAAAAAACCCACCATGAAAGGTGTGCTGCAAGGCTAGACCCTGCTACCCGAGCCACTGATGGGGAAGGTGAAAGCGAAATTTGCGCACGGCATCGTCCCCTGTTTTATAATGACACGTGTTCTTCTTGGCCAAACAGAAGACGGAGCTGACCTGTGTTTGATAAACAGGAGGAGCCGTGTATGGAGGAGATCTCTGATAGGAGCTTCCACATGCCTTGCGTTTGCTGGTTCATTCATTCGCTGTTGGTAAAGTGAAAGCAGAACTCACTTCGATTTCTCCTACCTTTTTAAAAAAGTTTTAAAATAAATTTCTTTATTGTTGTTCAGTTACAGTTGTCTGCCTTTTCTCCCCACCACTCCCCGCCCATCCCAAGGGATGGGAAGGGAGGGGGGAGAGAGAGAAAGAGAGAGAAACATCCATGTGCGGTTGCTGGGGGTTATGACCTGCAACCCAGGAATGTACCCTAGCTGGGAATCGAACCTGGGACACTTTGGTTCCCAGCCTGTGCTCAATCCACTGAGCTACGCCAGCCAGGGAGAAGCCTCAGATTTGATGAGCGAGGCTCCGGAATGCCTAGCAGTGGGGGCGGCAGGGTGCCGCTGTGCCCATGTGGAAGACTACGTGCCCACCCCTGTCCGGTTCTCTGAGCAGTAACGCTGAGCGTGCCAGGAGTGAGAAGCTCCGCACAAGTGCCCCTGCCCCCGGCTTCCCCAAAGAACAGCAGCTGGACGCCGGCGAACATCCTGGTCTCCGGAGCTGTGGCTGCCAGGCGAGTTCTTCCAAAAGAAAGCGGTCACCTCCGGAAGCCCACCCTGGTCCCATGGCACGCGACACTCTTCCAGCAGGGTCCCAGGTTGATTCACTGCGGGGAGGCCTTGCAGTCAGCAGACGCTGAGGTTTTCACAAGGTGTTCGGCGGGCTCTTTGTGATGGTGTCAGTAAGGGACAGGACGCAGACGTCTTGGTGTGAGGGCAACCCAGGTGCTTGGTCGGCGGTGGGCTTCCAGGCGTCAAGGAAAGGCTGGTGTGGGTCTCACCGGTGGGCATCTGCCGGGCAGCAGCCTGCCCAGGATGTGGGCCACTCCCTTTTAGCATGTTTATTAGTATACAGACTGCAGCCTTATAGATACTTAAATGATGCAAAGTGGAGAGTGATACTTAATGTGAAAGGGAAAAGAAAAAAAAGAGCAAGCTCGGCCCCAGCTGGTGTGGCTCAGCAGATTGAGTGCTGGCCTGCGAACTGAAAGGTCGCCGGTTCGATTCCCAGTCACGGCACATGCCTGGGCTGCAGGCCAGGTCCCCAGTTGGGCATGTGGGAGAGACAACCGATCAATGTATCTCCCAGACATCGATGTTTCCCTTCATTTCTTTCTCCCTCTCTTCCCCCTGTCTAAAAATAAATCAATAAAACCTAAAAAAAAAAAAAAAAAGAGCTCAGCAAAGTGGTATCACAGATGAATGTATGTTTGCACCGCAGTTTAAGAAATGAACAGGACAAGCCTTTCACGTGACAGGTAGGTAATCTGATTGTCTCATCGTGATTACACAATGAACGTAAAACGTTAAAGACGACTTTGGCTGTGATGGACCGGGACCAGTGAAATTGGTGTCCCTGCTTTATGGGATCCAGTGGCCTGCATTTCAGCCCTGGGAGAGAACCGGGATTAAAGTCCACACCACCTCCGGGGTGGGTGGAAGCAGGTGGCTCTTTCAGGTGGGGACCAGGGGACTTCCGAAAACCCTAGGTGTGTGTATAGGGTCCTCGATCAATTGGCTGATCATAGGCATCCACTTTGGAAAGGAAACTTTTTATTTGGAGATGATCACAGGTTCACGTGGAAGATGTAACAGATAATACAGGGGCATCCTTTGCTCCCTGCCTCTCCCAATGGTAACATCTTGCCAAATTACAGAGCAGTGTATTAACATTGATACAATGAAACAATGCGCCGAGTTTATTTAGAGTCGCCGTTGACATGCGCTCCTGTTTGTGACTGCGTTTGTTTAGTTCTGTGCAATGTCATCAGTCTGTGAGGATTCGTGTGGCCACCACAGCCAGGGGACACTCGAGATGGATTCTTCCAGGAATACACCCTCCTTAAGGCTATGCTTAAACAGGAAAAAAAAAGTAATAGCATCATTCCTGTAACTACAGGCATTCAGGACCCTGCAGGCTGGAAGGGATTCACGGGGGAGCAAGCGCTGCTCAGCCACCGCAGGCGCCTGGTACGTAGGTATGCATCCTTGCTTCAGTTGCCTGGATGCGCAGTGGGGACCACAGAGTGTAGACCCGTCGTCACTTGGCCGCTGAGGAAAGAGACCCGAGCTCACCCTGCTCGCCCTGGCTCTACCCCGGGCAGAACCCAGGCAAGGACGCGGGCCCCTCACCCTCTGTCCAGGGCGTCCCGTGCGGTCCTTGCCACCTATACCCAGCGTCGTCACCTGCTCACGCGTCGAGACGCGTGCTCACGGTCTCCGGATGGAGCTGCTCGGAGGAAACAGGTGTGTGTCAGCGTGCAGCTACATAAGTGCAAACGACAAGACAAACGCGTGGTTTGCAAAGCGTGCCGATGCCTAGCAAGGCAGATGGTTCTTTATAGTCCGGACATTCGCGGAAATTGGAGAGGAGCGGGGGACTAGGCGGCACGCGTTCCATTCACAAACACTCGGTCGTACCAGACCAGCACCTCGCCTTCGTAGCGGGTGCCGCCGTGGGTCACCAAGTCCTAGCGACAGAATTCCACCACAGTGAGAACAGAGTTTGGACGGACCAACTTTTCTGGGATCAAACTACGGGAAAGGCCGACCAGAGGCCATTCCTCATCTGGGCCGGGCGCTGTAGGAGAGTGTTTGTGGAAAGACCCCTCCTGCGGAGAGGTGCAGCGCTGGCGTACCGGCTGCGGGGATCGCCCCTTCCCGCGGGTCGGGGCTCGGGGCCCGGGACAGCGTGGGCGCTCGCGCGGAGGGGGGGAGGCCAGGTGCGTGCGCGCGGAACAGGCCAGCAGCGCGCGGCTCCCGTCCGCTTCCGGCCTCACCTGCGCGGCCGCACGCGGCCCGCGGCCCGCGCCAACAAAGGCGACAGCGCAGGGCGGGCAGCGCGCTCCAAGATGGAGGCGCCGGGGTCTCCGGCGGTGCCAGGTCCGCCTCGCGCGGGCGCTTCCGCCGACTCACCTGCCGCGCCCCGGTCTCCCGGGAGGCGGGCTGACCCGCCCTCAGCCTCCGGGGGCGGTGCTTGCGCCGCAGGGGCGGTGCCTAGCGCCACGGATCCCAGACCCCCGGCCCCCCGGTTCCGAGCGCGCGCCCCCGGCCCTGGCGAGCAGCGCGCGCCCTGAGCGGGCCCCCTTCCCACTCCGGGTACCGGGGGGGGCCCGATCGCGCGCCCCGGCGCCCGTCCCCGCCCTGCTCCCCCAGCGGGCACCTCGCCCGGCCAGAGTGAGCCCCACCCCCTGCCCGCGGAGCGGCGCGAGCCCCCCGCGCGCCGACCCTCCGCCCCGTTGCGCGCGCCCCGCCCCTCCGGCCCGCCCCCTCCGGGCCCGCCCTCCCGCCGCCAGTCATCCCGGCTGCCTCCCGGCCCGGCCGGCACTTTCCTCTCAAGTTGCAGCGCAAGTTCGCCTGTGGCTGGCGGCAGGGAGGGCGCGCGGAGCCTCCTCGCCCACGGCCAGGCGGGGCTCCCCAAGTGCATGGGCGCGGGCCGGGAGGGCCCGGGGGGCTGAGGAGCCGCGCAGCCCCCGCGCCCCGCACCATGGAGGGCCCCGAGCCCCGCGCACGGCCCGAGCGCCTGGCCGAGGCCGAGGCGCGGACGGCCGACGGCGGGCGCCTGGTGGAGGTGCAGCTGAACGGCGGCGCCCCGTGGGGCTTCACCCTGAAGGGCGGCCGCGAGCACGGCGAGCCGCTGGTCATCACCAAGGTGAGGCGACCGCGAGACCTGCATGGTGACAGCCCGCAGGCGGGCCGGGGGGGGAGGGGGTCGGAGCGGGTGGGGGCAGCGGAGGGAGCGGCGCGATCGCGCCCCCCCCCCCGCCCCCGGCTCCAGGGCGCGCGTGTGCTCCGATCAGCCGTGGGGAGCGGGGCTCCGGGGCCCGCTTAGGTGTGTGGTCCGGGCGCCCCTCCCGCCGCTCTGTGGCGGCTTCCAGCCCCGCTGGCTCCCGGCGCCGCGGAGAGTTTAAATGGCTTCTGTTCCGGGTCCCCTCCCCTCCCCCTCCGGGAAGGGGCCCGGCGGGGTCTCTTGTCAATGCCGGTCTCGCCGGCGGCGGCGCGCACCTGTGGGGCTGCCCGGAGATCCGGCAGAAACGCCCCGGGGTGGACAGAGCCGGCCCCCGCCCCCGGTGTTTCCCTGTGTGGGCTCCTGCGCCCTGCACCCCTCGGACCTGCACCCTCAGCCCCGGGAAACGCCGAGCAGCAGCAGCAGCAGCAGCTGGTGCCAGCGCGGCGTCTCGATTCCCATCAGCCCATCAATATTTACTGACTTTCGGCTCCCGGTTCCGCGGCTGTCTGGAGCCCCGCGCCGGCGCGCGGAAAACTTCCCGGCCGCCTTTGTCAAGGTGCGGCTTGGAACTCCACCGAGAGGAGAAATAAATGCCTCCCTGTGCCTCGCCGGGAATGTGTGTTTTTGCAAAGGTGGGGAGGAGAGGGGGCTCTTTACGAACGGAGTTCTCTGCTCTTGGGACAGAAAGTATCCGCCCTTGACATGGGCCGGCGGAACCCGTGTGCCTTACCTGCGGACACTCGCCAACAAGAACCCATCTCCCCAGTCCGGGGTCACTGTTGCAGGGAAAGTGTGGATTGGTCCGTCCCTCTGGGGAAGGGTTGGGCCGGATCCTTGCTGGGGACAAAGGTCCGTTTAAAGTGGAAACAAGTGTTGGCCTCGGGGAAGCGTTTGAAGGTGACCTGCCGGTTTTCTCTTGCTTTCCTGCTCGGCCGCCGCGGCAGGAAGAAATCTGGCGACTCCGGACCCACCCCCTGCGGAGATGACTTGGGGAAGTGTGGGTGGCCTTTGTCATTCAGAAAGCAGGGGCTGTGACGCCAAACCTTGCTCCTCTGTCTTTTCCCTCGTTTTTTTTTTTTCCTTCTATTTACAGAAGTAGCGATGGTGAGGGGAGGGCTGGGTAGGTGGGCCCTGGCGTCGCGTCGAGCTGGGTTCTTTGGAAAGAGGGTGGGCGGCACTGGAGTGTCCAGCAAGGGCGCTTTCCCCGCACGTTGGTGCGTTCCAGCGTCTGTGGCCTGTGCCTTTTCAATACACGTTTTCCAGCGCGTGTCTCATGGTCCAAGTTCAAAACATGTTGGGTAAAGGGCTGGGACTTTTAGTATTTGATGTTGCTTTTTAAAGGATACACACACCATTCACCATAAAAAGGCGGTTTGCAGTTGTTTTGTACGGAAAATAATGCCATAATTAATAAATACAGGCGCAGGCTGGTGTGGCTCAGTGGATTGAGCACGGGACTGCAAACCAGAGGGTCTCCGGTTTGATTCCCAGTCAGGGCCCGTGCCTGGGTTGCAGGCCAGGTCCCCAGTAGGGGGCGCACGAGGGGCAACCACACATTGATGTTTCTCTCCCTTTCCTCCCTCTCTCTAAAAAAATAAAATACTTTAAAAAATAATAAAAGTAAATATTAATACAGCAATAATAATACGTAAACCTACTTTTGCTTCGCTGTGTATCTTTTTCATACTTGCCTTGGTAGGCCGATGGACTACGTTGTAAAACATGATGTAAGGGGAGGCCTTGCGTTTTGGCCTTACACAGCGTGAGGAAGCTGGAAGTCACGTTACAGTGGAGTTGTTGTAGCCCTGGCCGGGTGGCTCCGTGGAGGAGAGTGCTGTCCCGGTAAACCAGAGTCGTGGGTTTAATCCCCGGCCAGGGCACACACAGGAACTGACCAATGAATGCATTAGTCAGTGGAGCAACAAAGTGATGTTTCTCTCTCTCTAAAAAAGAAATCAGTTGTTTTACCGGAAACTGGGCAAAGGGACCCCAGAGCACCTCCTTGTTTATATACGTACCCCGAGTTCTTTTCTTAAAAATAGATTTTATTGATTCTTACAGAGGGGGAAGGGAGAGAAAAGCGAGGGGGGAGCATACCAATGTGAGAGGGAAGCTATGGGTGGGTGGCTTCTCCGACGTGCTCCAAAGCAGACAAGATGTGCCCCCCAGTGGTGTTGGGAAGCAGGGACCCACTGTAACCCTGGCACGAGCCCTGACTGGGAATCAAACTGGTGACCTTTCGCTTTGCAGGGTGACCGCCAACCAACCGAGCCATACTGGACAGGGCCCGCCTCTTTTTAAAAAAAAAATTTTGTGCCCTGGCTGGCGTGGCTCAGTGGATTGAACACCAGCGTGCAAACCAAAGGGTTCAATTCCCAGTCAGGGCACAGGCCTGGGTTGCTGGCCAGGTCCCCAGTAGGGGGCGCACAAGAGACAACCACACATTGATGTTTCTCTCCCTGTCTTTATCCTTCCCCTCCCCTCTCTCTAAAAATAAATATATAACATCTTAAAGAAATCTTTTTTGCCCAATAGTCTATTAGCTTTTTAAAAATATTTTATTTATTTATTTTTAGAGAGGGAAGGGAGGGAGAAAAAGAGAGAGAAAGAAACACCAGTGTGCTGTTACTGAGGGTGTGGCCTGCAACTCAGACATGTGACCTTACTGGGAATCGAACCTGCGATACTTTGGTTCGCAGCCCGAACTCAATCCATTGAGCTATGCCAGCCAGGGCTGTCTATTGGTTTTTTAATTACAACTGACATTCAGTGCTACGTCTGTTCCAGGTGTACAAGTTAGTGGTTAGACATTTATATAACTTACAAGGAGCTCACCCCGATAAGTCTAGTACCCAACTGGTAACAGGTACCCCGAGTTCTGAAAAAACCCAGTGTGTTGTTAGTGGGTTTCCATTCTAGAAACTGAAGGTGGGACAGCCCCAGGGTCTTTTGGGGGTGGGGGGGGCATATGAGGCAGTTTGCTCCTGATTTGGCCCGAGGGTCGGCTCCCACAGGAGTTGCTAAGGTATTTTTTGGAAAGTTTTGGTGGCCAGGCTGGTAGCAGTATACGCACACAGCCTTTCCGGATTGTGCTTCAGGATTTCGCAGAATCAAATGTGTTTGATTCTCCTCTTTGATGCTCGTAATGTCTCTCCCTTAAGATGCTGCTTTTTTGTTGTTGTTTTAACACACGGGACTGTTGCTTCTTTTGTTTATTTTTAGAGAGAGGGGAAGGGAGGGAGAGAAACATTGACGTGCAAGAGATGCATCAAATTGGTGGCCTCTCGCATGCCCCCAACCCAGGCACGTGCCGGGACCAGGAACCAAACCGGTGACTTTTCAGTTCACGGGCTGGTGCTCAGTCTACTGCAGAGGTTTCAGAACAGTGGGGGAGTTCTGTATGAGTCTTCCTGCACGCTCATAAGTGCACGCACACGTGCTCACACATGCACACTCTGCATGGTATATTGCCCATGTTATTCACATACCTGCCTCTTCTTTTGGATTGGTTATCAGTGATACTTGCTTACAGTGCAACTGCCAGTAATAAACAGTATCATTAGGAGAAAAGGATGAAGCAAAGTGGTCTGCTTGGAACCGCGTCGAGAGTGGAAATAGACCACATTTGTGATGGAGACTGCGGGTGACTGTTTGGCCACGAGAATTTAGGCTAATCCCAGCTTCTAATCTTTTCTTTCCCTGCAGCTCCGGAAAAATCTTCAGGGTTCGTTAGGTAGTGATTGTTCTGATTGATTTTGTGCATTTTTTAAAAACTGTCAGCCTAGGATATGTTTATTGACATGACAGAGAGAGGCGGGGCAGAGAGACAGAAAGAGAGAGGGGGTGTGAGAGAGAAACATCGGTTGGTAGCCTCTCGTGGGCAACCCAACTGGGATCAAACCCGTGACCTAGGTATGTGCCCCAACTAGGAATGGAACCCGAGACCTTTTGGTGCATGGAGTGCTCCTTCCACCCACCTGACTGGGGCTTGAGATACTGTGCATTTGCAAACGTTTGTGATTAGCCCTGGCCGGTGTGGCTCCGTGGGTTGGTTGCATGTCAGCCCTGCGGACTGAAGGTTCGAATCCCCGGCAGGCACGTGCCTGGGTTGTGGTGGGCCAGGTCTCCTGGTTGGGGTGTGTGAGAGGCAACTGATGGGTGTTCCTCTCCCTCTCTTCCTCCTCCCCTCCTCCTCTTTCTAGAGGTTAATAAATACAGTCTTTAGCCCCGAGGTCCTGTACCACACACTCTGGTTTAACAGCACTGACCGGGCAGGCGCTGGACCCCGTGTGGGAAGCACACTCGTGTTCCGAACGTGAGGGATGGTTGTAACCCTCCGAGCCGTGCACACCTGGGAACTGGGAGGCGTGCCCCAGCAAGGCCGCTCCAATCCCGGTCTGCAGGCGGAGGCGGAGGCGGAGGCGTGCTGTAGCCCGGTTTCATACGTGTGCCCTGGGGCCACAACCCTGGCAAGCCTGCAGAAGGACCTTGAGGACCAGGGCTTGACCTCGGACGTCCCTGTGGTTAGTGTGGTCGGTTGCCACGCTGCGTGGGATGACTGTGTCACGTACATTGGGTGTGAGTGGCTAAACCTTGACCCTGTCGAATGCCGGGCTGCGCAGCGGTTTTGCATGGGGCTGTCCTGTGTGTGGTAGGGTGTTGAGTGGGGTCCCCTTCCTGGACCCACGGGCACCCCCTCTCCAGCTGTGACAACCAAAAAAGTCTACACGGGGCTCTGTGCCCTGGGTGCGAAATCACCCTCACTGCATTGACCACGTACCTCCCACCTTTGCTCCAGGAGGGTATCGGCTTGCAAAGCTCCTGCGTGAGTCATTCTCTGTGGAGACTCCGGCCTCTAGGATCTGCTGGCTGTTGTGGTTGGAGGCCCCTGGCGTGGCCAGGGACTCCTGCGTCTAGGGCTGTCCTAGGCCTGTTTTCTCCCCAGGCTGCAGCCCCGATAAAAAGCTTTATTTACCTAGTGAAACACAAACAAATACTTGCCTCCTCTGCACTTTTGCAGCTGGAACAGGGCAACCAGGCCGGAGCTGCCCGGCGCTGTGTTTGATGGCCGCCGGGCACTGCAGGGTAGGGACTGGCGTGGGTTCTCTGGGTCTCGTTGGAAAGGAAGGGGGCCCCCCAGGAGTGGTGTTCTTGGCATTCGAAGCACCTGTGTGAGCTGCCACCTGGCTGCCCCTGCAGGTGACCATTGGGTCAGGCTTAGGAAAGACAGTGGCTGTTTGCTTGTCCGTCCTGCTGTCTGGGAGGGGCACGTCCCTGCCCCTGCCCCTGCCCCCCTGTCTTTCCAAGGCTTTCACTAGTTTGCATTCCTGGGACTGCCCTCCCATGGGGGTATCTCCGGACCTGTGAGTGTGAGACACAGAAGACCCCCCTGTGCCTGCCTGTTTTCCTCTCTGTCTCTTCAGCAGAGGAGAACGTCGGTGGGGGTGAGGGATGGAAGTGGGGGGGCACTGATTTCTAAAATGTCAGTGGCTCGGAATTCCAGGGAAGCATTCAGGGCCCCAGCTGGGTGTCAGCGGGCCCCCCGTGGCCTGAGGAATGTTTGTGCCCGGGAAGGAATGAAGCCCCGGCCCCTCCCTCCTTGCGGCATTTCTTGGAGGAGCCCCCCCCGCCCCTTGTCTCAGGAGGCCGGTGCCTTGGCCGGCAGCCTCTCAGGCACCCTTAGAGGGGTTCTGGCTGCGCCTGATTTCAGGGTGCCTTTGGGGGACCCAGCACCGCCCTAGAACGGGTGGGGGGGGAGCTGTGGGCTGGGGAGATCCCCCACCCTGACTCACCCTCTCAAGGGCTTCAGGCCGTTGAACCACTTCAGTGCACGGGAGACCAAGTCATGCAAGATCCTTTCTAGTTTCAGTGCTGGAGGTGACGGAAGGGAATCCCAGGACATGGGGGTGGGGGGCAGCGTCAGACAGCCTGGAGGCAACTGGGCTATGGAACTCCTGGCCAGATCTCCGGGTGCCGGGTGCCGGGTGGCGGGTGGTGGGGGGCGGTGGGAGGCCCTGGCCCCTGACGAGCCTTCCTTGGAGGGTGGAGAAGGGGCCCCATTGTGTGGGGCCGAGGTGTCCCTGCCGACTGGGACACCCTGATTGGGACAGGCTGTCCCGGGGGACCCAGATGAGCTCCCAAGGGCCAGGTCCTTGGTCGGGGATCTCGGACGGCTTTGAGAACGAAGGGTGTGTGTGTCGTGGAGCGAGCAGGTTCTCAGGGGCTGACGCATCGAGAGAAACCTCTCTGGGGTTTCGCTGCATTTCTGGGTCGAGCGCTGGCCCGCCTGAGACCCTGCCCTGAGGTTTGTTGCTGCTGCTTTTCCAGGCCCCGGGCAGAAATAAGGGGTGCTGGTGGGTGGGGAGGGCCAGGCCTCCCGCCACGCAGCAAAACCAGGTGCTGGGGTCTCAGCCACAGTCGGATAAGTGTGATTCTGAAGGCTCATGGGTGTAGGAGAGTTATGGGGCAGGGGGTGGGGGGGCGGGGAAGAGGTGAGTTTTCTTGCCTGTGCTCACAGACCCTTTCCGCCACCAGCCTGCTTGCCAGGGGGCACTCATTTCTCTCTCTTCTCTGCCTTGCCCTGTCCCAGCCTGCGCCTGCGTTGGCTGGTGGTGGGGAGGGACTCCGCCCCGGCTGCTCTGCCAGCTGCTGGGTGCAGGGTGGGGGAACCAGCAGGCAGTCTGGGGTCCCACGGCGGGGGGGGGGGGGGGCGGCTGGTGCCTGGAGGTTCCGCCCGTGCAGAAGGCTCTCACGGAGACGTTGGCTCAGCTGGACCGAACCCCTCAAAATGCGGAGGCTTGGGCGGCGTGAAAGCTGCGGGAGGCGGCTGCTCACCTCGCCTCCCCGCCACGATGAGTCTGCCCTCCCGGGTTCACTTCTGAGTGTTTCTCAACATGTCCTAACAGTTGTCTTTGGGGAAACACGAACACAGGTTTGCCCGAGAGCTAAATGCAGAATAACGTGGTAATGACAGGCCTCTGACAGAGCGTTTCACCCAGTCCCGGCCAGAGGAGAAGAGCAGAGGTTTCTCCCCGTGGTCAGAGCAATGCCTGCCTGCTGGCAGGGGGCCCCCCCGGGGCTTTCGATTTGGGAAGCCCTGTGAGGTGGTCCCCCCCTTGGCCAGGGTGGTTTTGTGTCAGCGGGCCAAGGAACCTGGGCTTGTGGCTTTCTCCCGGGCTCTGTGGAGTTTTTCTTGGACACGCTGGGCACGGTGTAAACATTCGGCAGGATCATTTAAGGATTTGAGGGCTGAACAGACGTTTTATTCAGGTCTTTTCTTCTTCTTTCACTTTCAAACCCTGTGGCCGGGCGGGAGGGCGGCTCTTGGAGCAGAAATGCCACAAGACCCTGTCCTGCCAAGTGGATGCCTCCCCCTCCCCCCGCCCCGAGGAAGGATTGGGAGAGAGCTCGCCACTGCATGCTGAGGTGTTCTTTTTTTAATGGGATAACATTTACTTACTAACTTATTTTAGAGAGGGGGAGGGTGTGAGAGGGAGAAAGAGAGGGAGAGAGAAATGTAAACAGGTTGCATCTCGTACATGCCCCGACTTGTTGGGGACCGAACCTGCAGCCAAGGCAAGTGCCAGGGCTGGGAATCGAACCGGCGACCTTTCACTTTCTGGGCCGAGGCCCAGCCAGCTGAGTCACAGGGGTCATGGGTCCTGGGCCTTCTTGTAAAATAAGGCCAGTGCCCCACAAAAGGGGGTATATATCCTGGAGGAATTGTTTCCCTGTCATCTTCCTGGAGTGGACATTTGCATTGTCCTGTGGTAGATCCGGTTCTGCGCCACCGTGTGACTGTGAAGCTAAGGCTGCTTTTCCGGGACAACACGGCTTAGTAGAAGGACTCTAGAGTTTTGTTAAAAAATAAATAAAATAAATGATTGGACTAACTGTCTTTTAGCTTCAAACCAATCCAGTTGTTCTGGAAACCCAGTTATGTTCTGAAGTGCAGAGCAAAAGTATCATTTTTGACCTGGGCTGGTTTTTTTTTTTTTTAAATCTCTGGCGTTTTTTAGTTGTAGGGACTGTTCAGCCGCCTGCGGTGGGTGGGGACGGGAGGGAAAGTTTCGCAGATTATCTTCCTTTGGGGCGGAGGGGACTGGGATCTTCGGATCAAAGGCAGAGCGTGAAGGTCAGCCTCAGCGCCGGCCGGGGAGGGTCTGAGAGGTTTAAAGACAACGTTTTTACTTCCCCGTAGAAAGGACGGAATGTTAGTGTATCTTTTTTGAGTTTTTGTTTTTATCAGAGTGGTTCTCGGGGCAGTTAAAATAATCAGACCGCTCCTCAGGCTTGTTGTCCCGCACCAGCTCATTTCCTGTTCCCTGGAGACAGCCATTGAAACTTTGTAGCCGATTTCTGTCGGCTTTTGCTCACCTTCTGGATTGCGGCTCCTTTTGTTTGTTCTCTTTGGAAGTAACTGGTGACTTCCTGCCGGAGCAGACGGGGATTTAGCCGCCCCGCCCCCACAACCTCCTTCCCACCCACCGAGTACCCAGGCCCCTGTCTGGGGTTCCCACACTGCCCGGGTGTACTTACATCATCCTTTTGGTTGGAAAAGGGTTTTTCTTTTCAAAAAGAGCTTCATTTTATTTATTTTTAGAGAGAAGGGAAAGGAGGGAGAAAGAGGGGGAGAGACCCATCAATGTGTGGTTGCCTCTCACCTCCTTATGAGGGGACCCGGCGGCAACCCAGGCATGTGCCTTGACTGGGAATTGAACCTGCGACCCTGTGGTTCACAGGCTGGTGCTCAATCTACTGAACCATAGCAGCCAGGGATGGCCTTTCCGTTTCTTGACCCTTTGACCCAGCTCTCAATTTTTCAATCTGACGTTTTCATTTCTTGTGTTTTTTTTAAGATTTTACTTATTTATTTTTAGAGAGGGAAGGGAGGGAAGGGAGGAAGAAAGAGAGAGAGAGAAACATCAATGTGCGGTTGCTGGGGGCCGTGGCCTGCAACCCAGGCATGTGCCCTGACTGGGAATCGAACCTGCGACACTTGGTTTCACATCCCTTGCTCAGTCCACAGAGCTACACCAGCCAGGCTTCATTTCTTGGTATTTTTTTGTGTGTGCTTCTAGGGGACTTTGGTGCAACTGTATCTTCCCATTTTTCCATTGGGTTTTACATTTGTGCTCTCAGTTCTTTGCAATCTTCAAATTTGTTGTTCTGGATTGTTGCTTGTCGATGCCAGACCCATCGTGTTTCCTGGTGGTTGTTTCCTATCATGGAGGATATTTAGTTGTGCTTGTTCTGAATGTTTTTCTGGGTGGATTCAAGTGCTGACCTCTGCTGCCTTGTTTTGTTTGTTCTGGCTTCTCTGTTCCCTGCTGGGGGCTGTCTTGCTGGCCCAGGTCGCTGCTAAGACGAGGGGGTGGTGCAGCTCTCTGTGGAGGCGGTGTGCAGGCCGAGAGGGCCTCCCTGGGGCTCCTGGGAGGCCGGACCTTTGGGTGCTCCTTCCCTGCTGCGCGGGCCCTGGTCCACCATCATTTTCCTCTGCTGGAGATAGGTTTCTGGCGTGGGCAGATCGGAAAGGTGAGGCTACGTTTCAGGGACTCTGCCAGTTTCGAGGAGCCCAGCTTAGTTCACGAAGGTCACAGGGTCCGTCACCTGCCCCCCTACTCCGGCCACCACCACAGCGGTTCTGGTTTGCAGGGAACGGTACTCGCTTCGGGAAGCGGCAGAGCTTGGAGACCTAGCTGGGTCTCGCCTCAGTCCATCAACGTCTCTAATCCTGAATGCTTCAGGCTGTCACTCTGGAATCGTTCCCCTTTCACTGTATTAACACGGGGATTAAATGAGGTTATGCGTAAAGCCTGCCCTGGTGCCTTACATGTCTTCTCTCCTCTCCCTCCCCACGGCTTGCCTATAGAACCCCGCTTCGTGAAGAATTTGGGAAACTGTAAATAATGTCGTTGTCTGGGACCACCAGTATATAAAGAATTTAGGCTGGATTTTGTATGGGAGCACGTTAATGCGTGTGGTGGAGAGTCTGTTACTTATGGTGACCATTTAGTATGGGCTTGAAGGAAAGCATTTAATGAAAGTCCACCTCTTGTCCACGAATGTACTCACTGTGCTTTTTACTGTCCCCGGGAGTGATTCTTTCCTTCTATTACTTTTTATAATAATGCTTTTCTTTTTTTAAGATTTTATTTATTTATTTTTAGAGAGGGAAGGAAGGGAGAGAGAGAGAAACATCGATGTGCGGTTGCTGGGGGACATGGCCTGCAACCCGGGCATGTGCCCTGACTGGGAATCGAACCTGTGATGCTTTGGTTTGCAGCTCGCACTCAAGCCACTGAGCTATGCCAGCCAGGGCTTATAATAATGTTTTTTCTTGTTATCGTATCAGTGAAGGATCGCTCTCTCAGGCCAACTCAGATCAGGTTAAATGTTACAGGGTCTCCCAGGCATAGCGTGGGACCCGCCCCGCGTGGAAGAGGTCTCCGTACGTGTCTTCTTCCTTCTGCACACACTGGTGGACTACATTTCCCAGCTTCCCCTGCAGTTAGGTGTGGCCATGTGACGGTTCTGGCCAATCAGGTGAACTTGGGACTGAGGGTTGCCCCATTGTAGCCGGCCCTGCAGTCCCGCTGCTGCTGGTGGTCTGGACCAAACCTGCCCCTGATCCTGGATGCCTGAATGACAGCAGGGCTTTGCTCAGGACCTGGGGCCCCTCCTAGGAGTACCGTCACCTGAGCAAGAAATAAAGAGCCCCCGAGGTGTTTGGGCCGTGACCCGGTTCTTGCATTATTTGCTCTAAGAGTGAGGCTGTTCCAACAAATGGAATGTAGAGGGAAGTCCGTTTTGCTTTTGAGAAGACACTTAGCTTCAGGAGACTGTGCAGGCCTTCACGTGCTCGTGCCACCCACGCAGGGTGCAGCGGCCTCTTTCCTTCGTGGGAGCAGCCCCTCTGGGCTGCGGGTGCAGTTAGCGCCCTGCCGATGCAGCCCTGCCGATGCAGCCCTGCACGCCCAGAGCGTTGGCTGCCTTTCCCCCTTATGGGATGTTCGCCCAGTTTGGCTTTGCCTCTCCCTGCAGAGGGGTTGCCTGGCAGCTAGGAGAGCTGGGGCTGCGGGCACAGAGAGCACCCCACCTCCACCCCGCGCCTGCCCCGCCCCCTGCAGCCCGGCCAAGAGCCTTCACCGAGGGCGGGCGAGGCGAGGAGGCTGGGTGCCAGCTGCTGGTGTGATGTCAGCGATGGGACCTTCCAGGTCGCATTCCCCTTCCCTTCGCTGCCTGGGTTGGGGCGCACGTTCAGTCCTCACGAGCGGGGCTGCCTGTCTCAGACGCATGAGCTAATAATAATGTGTTCTGGCAGACTGGTTTTCCCCTTGGGGGCCGGAGCATGGGACGCATGAACTAGACCAACCAAGAAAGGGGGGAGGAAGGTGGGGCTGGTGTTGGGGACCTCGGTGTGGGGGGAAGGGGGTGCGTGGGGGGAGGGTGTCCGGAGCCCGGGCGTGGCAGCTCCCGGGACGTGAAGGGACTTCGTTGCCTGTGGCTGGAAAACGCCGCAGCCTAGGAAGTTCTGCCTGTGTCTACGGTACGTTCGCTGGGCGGATGTTTGTACGTCTGTAAGCAGCGTGATGTTTACCCGGGCTAATGGTACGCAGGTTTGGACAGAGGCTCCTTGTACGCGGGCTTGTCGATTTGTACACATGGGGGTCCTGTTGTTTCTTGTAGAAGCGTTGAAACCGTCTTGGAAAAAAGTGAAAATAAAGGAGAAGAGGGACCAAAATGTAGAATTATATTATTTCTGGCAGTATAGCTATATTGATCCCCCCCATGGAATTGTTTGCTTCGCACCATATATTAAAAACATAGATGTAATTATTAATTGCTTCAGGGTAATTCTCTGTGGTGTTGTTAGTAATTTGAGAAAGTGAGAGAAAGAGAAACATCGATTTGCTGTTCCACTTATTTATGCATTCATTGGTTGACTCTTGTCTGTGTCCTGACCAGGGGTTGAACCCACCACCTTGGTGTATTGGGACGGTGCTCTCACCCACTGAGCTATCATGTAGCCAGGGTGAAGGTAAATTCTCTTAAGAATTATGCCCTGGCTGGTGTAGCTCAGTGGATGGAGTGCGGGCTGCGAACCAAAGTGTCGCAGGTTCAATTCCCAGTCAGGGCACATGCCAGGGTTGCAGGCCACGACCCCCAGCAACCGCACATTGATATTTCTCTCTCTTTCTCCCTCCCTTCCCTCTCTAAAAATAAATAAATAAAACCTTTAAAAAAAAAAAAAGAATTACATGGGTGCCCCAGGCAGTGCGGCTTAGTGGGTTGGGCATTGTCCCGAAAACTGAAAGGTCCTGAGTTTGGTTCCTGGTCGGCACACCTGCCCGGGTTGCGCACACCGTCCCTGGTTGGGGCGCGTGCAGAAGGCAACCAGTCGATGTTTCTCTCTCACGTTCATCTTCCTCTCCCTCTCTCCCTCCTTCCCTTCTCTTCTGGAAAGTAAAAACATGAAAAAAAAAGAACGCTTTTGCTGACACGCTTTGGAATCAGCTGATTGCTCAAAGGAAGCTTAGTTGTGTGGCTGCCAGTTGGAATTTCCAAAAGGACACGTTTCGTATCGTTGAGCATATCGCGTTTTATCATTTAGCTTTTCCGAGGCAGGGCTATTAAAAAAAAAAAGCCAAAAAACCCAACTGCAACTTCTGGAAAACTGCGTCCTTTCTCTACTGGTTGGGAATGTCCCCGCGTAAACAATGCGCGCTTCGGCCGGTCCGCGCAGCTGGCGGCTCGCTTCCCCTCGCGCCGGGCGTCTTGAAGGAAGAAAACTTGCTCAGGAAGCATCTGGGCTTGTGAAGATAGGCCCGCTGCTGCTTCTCGACTCAGATGGACTCCGTGTGCCTTTGGCCGCAAAAATCTCACACGGCTGATGCCACCGGGGGTGTATGAGGCCGGGGGGGGGGGGCGGGGTGGCCCTCTTTCCGGCTCCTGCCCCATTTGCAGGGGGTGGTGTTGTGGAGGAAAGTCATTGGCCCCTCCTAGCGCGGTGCCTAGTGATGCAGTTTTACCCACGGAGGGAAGTTCCTGTCTGCTGGTGACTGAGGGGGCTCCTCCTGGTGCCCTGGGCCAGGAATTGGGTTTGCTTTCCCAGAGTGGCATTCTGAGATGACTCCGTGGGTGGTATTGTCCCCGGTAGACGGTGTCTCTGTCTCCTGGAGAGGCATCGTTTTTGCACGTCTGTCTTCCCGAGGGCTCTTGATTCCCTTGGCTGTCCACTGCGGTGTTGGCTTCTCGGAGGTGCGACCTGGGGTCCCCTCCCTGCACAGACTGAGTGTACGCAGACCCACGCTGAATCCCTGTGTGCATTCCTGAGCCTCAGGCACGTCCCTACAAACTTGGAGGGATCCGGATGGTGCCCATGCATCCATCCAGCCGCCTCACCTTCTGTAATTCCCCTGCATGGCCACTCCGGTGCACAGCCTTGGCCCCAAGTGTGGGCTCATCCTCACGTCTTTCTCTCTCCCCTCTGACCTTCTGCAGCCAGCTGACCCCCAAGGGCCGTGGAGCTGGACAACTGTCTGGTGTCGGTTGCTTCTTTCTCATTGCCGTGATGTCCTGTGTGCACGATTGCTGGTGTGCACAGCCCCAGTGCTCTTGAACTTGCACCCCGCCTCCAACTCTTCCTGGGTGTGGTCCCTGCAGATGTCCAGCCGTGCGGGGCCCCCACGCTCCCTGAGGTCTCACGCCCTGGCTGGAACTCGGGGTCAGGAATCGTGACCCCAGTGACGGCTCATCTAATAATACTTCAGCCAGGTGTACGTGCGTGACTCTCCATCTTTCGGCTCCTGTTTCTCAGCCTCGTCTCCTGTATCCTCTCCCCGCCTTGATCCTGGAGGCCTGCACTGTCCCTTTGCTAGCCACTTGTCCCTTGTGACTCCTGAGCACTTGAAATGTGGCATGTCCCACATGAGATGCACGGCAAGTGAAAATACACACTGGAGTTCAGACGTAGTCTGAAAAAAAAAGGGGGGATGCGGAGTATTTCACTAGTAATTCCTTTACATTGATCACCTGTGGAAATGATGCTATTTTTGCTCTTTTGGGTTGAATAAAAAGTCTTTTATTAAAATTAATTTCATATAATTCTTCTTTAAAAGATTTTATTTTTAACATTTTGTTTATTTATTTTTAGAGAGGGGAAGGGAAGGAGGAAGAAAGGGACAGAAACATCAGTGTGTGCTTGCCTTTCGTGCGCCCCCTACTGGGGAACTGGCCTGCAACCCAGGCATGTGCCCTGATCGGGAATTGAACCGGGGACCTTTTGGTTTGCAGGCTGGCACTCAATCCACTGAGCCACACCAGCTAGGGCTCACGTACTTGTTTCTGCTTTCTTAAATGTGTCTCCTGTAGCCCTGGCTGGGTGGCTCCATGGGTTGGAAGGTCGTCTCAGACATTGTCTCGTATACCCAAAGGTTGCGGGTTCGGTCCTCAGGAGGGGTGCGTATGGCAGGCAAGCGATTGATGTTCTTCCTCATATCAGTGTTTCTCTCTGTGCCTCTTTCCCTTCCTCTCTCTGTAAAGTCCATTTTAAATATATTTTTAAAAGATTTTATTTATTTATTTTCAGAGAGGGAAGGAAAGGAGATAGAGAGAGAAACATCAATGTGTGGTTGCTGGGGGTCATGGCCTGCAACCCAAGCATGTGCCCTGACTGGGAATTGAACCTACGACACTTTGGTTCACAGCCCGCGCTCAGTCCACTGAGCTACGCCAGCCAGGCATTTTAAATATTTTTTAGAAAATGATGCCCTTCTGCTATAGCTGTGCACACCCGCGCATTTGCTAGTGCACATTTAGTGTTTGAAGTGGACACAGGTGGAGAACGTGCTGTGTGACCCCATGGGTATCCGGGGCTTGCCAGGGCCTGGGCGAGAGGCAGCGCAGGGCTCTCCTGGTGGGCACGGGTTTTTCGGGTGGTGACCGTGTTCCAGAACTCCGTAGCGGTCTGGGCGCCCCACACTAAGGATTCTGAAAACCGCTGAGCTGGACCTCGAGACAGCGCGTGGTAGGGATGCGAGGGGTGTCTCCTGCCGCTGGGGCTCCGTCAAGGGAAAGGGGTCCAGGGGTTCAGCCTCCTTCCTGAACGGCAAAGACCTGGCCCAGAGGAGGCTGACGAGGAGGGCCCCTTGCAGGGCCCGGCCTCTGGGCAGTTCCTCCACGGCCCGCACGCAGGGCACGGGGACCCGTCTGGGTGGGTGCTGGGCCCCACCTCGGGCAGACGCCTTCGGGGAGAGGTGGTGTCTGGTTTTAAGGGGGCATCACCCCGGTAGCGGCAAGGGCCCCCGCGCTGGGGGAGCTGCTTTCCTACAGGTGGGCGGGGTGGGCAGCAGGTGCTGGCAGGGATTTCTGCGGCAGCAGAAGGGCCGTTGGGTGCAGGGGTGCGGAGGAATCGGGGAGCCTCAGGTTGCGGGTGGGTGTGAACTCAAGGCGTCTGGGTGGTTCTCCAGAGGCACAGGAACGCCCCCCGGACATTTGCATGGGGGATGCTGCAGAAGGCACCCGAACAAGGGGTGTGGCTGTAGGTGCTGCTGCCTCTCCCGTCCCACCCACCTGCAGTTCAGGCCTGAGCAGGGATGGGGGCCCCAGCTCGGACAATGTGGGAGGCGTCTCCAAAAAGTGCTGTGGAGGCAACAGGTGCGTCCAGGGCATACCTGGATCTCCCTGTGCCCAGCTGCATTCGGTCGAGGGGCAGGTGCCGGTCTTGACCGTCCTGCTCGGGCCCGTGTGGAGCAGCAGGCGAGCTGGGGTGGTTCCGCGGGGCACGGGTCCTTCCCTGCGGTTCCTGACAAACACGCAACTTGCTTCGCTCCTCCTCGAGTGTTTTCTGTGCTCCATCCTACGGCTCCTCACGCAAGCAGCTCAAACAGGAGTCAAGTAAGGATGTCCCACGCAAATGCAGGAGAGGTGTTGGCGGGGCTTCTCTGGAAGGGAAGATGAGAGTCTTTTTTCCTTTTTTTAAAAAGAAAGCAGCACGCAGCCTGCTCTTTCTGGTGGACAGACCGTGTCTCCGTTATGATTTCAGTAGGCGAAGAAGGGACGAGGTGGCTGAAGGCGCCCTAGCAGACGGGGACAGGGCAGTTGTGCGCGGTGCTGTCTGCTGGCGGGGATGACAGAGCAGGTATAGAAGTGTGACCTTTGGCCTACATAGAGAAGACGGTAATTTCAAGTTCACACCAGCTGGGAGGCAGAGGGAATATTAAACAGTTTTGGGGCCCCAGGTACAATAGCAGCATTGAAGGCGGCCGGACTTGGCCTTGTAATTCAGCCCCTAGCTGTGTATCCCAATATACGTGTATTAATCACCACGAAACTGTAACTCAGCAAATGAGTCACCTGTCTGATTCTGTCCAGATTCCTAACCATTCTGGTTGTGTGGCTCCTGCCAAATGAACTCCACTCTGGAGTAAAAAGCGGTTGTGTAATCAAATACACCTTTTCCGTGTTCTCAAGAATTTCTTGTTATTAATCATCCTAAGATTGTACTTGAATTGTCCTCATAAGCAATTAACCTTTTATTTTTGTAGCCATGCCTTTAGTTCGTGGAGAATTGTATGACGTGCCCTAAAACTCCATCAGGTATGCGTTACTCTTCTCAGAAAGGGGGAGGATTGTACAAAGGCGCTCTTGTTTATTGCTTTGTTTTGGTTTTGGTAGTAATCATGAAGTCATGTTTTAGATTTAAATGGAGAAGCAGTTGTTTAGGTTTTAGGTGAAGGAGGGTAGTCCATTCTGTTTCCCCTCAAATGTTTTCAGTTCAACTGTTTAATAAAATTATTTTTAATTAAAAAATTTTAAAGATTTTTATTTATTTATTTGTAGACAGGGGAAGGGAGAGAGGGAGAGAGACATCCATGTGTGGTTGCCTCTCTTGCGCCCCCTACTGGGCACCTGGCCCACAACCCAGGCACGGTGCCCTGACTGGGAATCAGACCTGTGACCATTTGGTTTGCAGGCTTGAGCTCAGTCCACTGAGCCACACCACCCAGGGCTAATAAAAGTACTTGTTAGATTTTATTTATTTGTAGAGAGGGGGAAAATGAAGGAGAGAAACATCTATGTGAGAAAGATACATTGATTGCAGCCATGTGCCCTGACCAGGGATTGAACCAGTGACCTTTGGGTTTGCAGGCTGGCGCTCAGTCCACTGAGCCACTCCCGCCAGTATAGCTCAACTGTTTAAGCGTTAAAGGCCCATTGATTTCTAGTAAGAGAGGCCATATAATCTGGCATACATCAAGCTAGAGATCTTCCCGTGGTTCTCCCACCCCTTAAAAATAGTGCATTTGCACACCTCGCATATAGGCTGGCTTCCCTCACCCTCTGCAGACCCCGGCACCGCAGGGAAGCCTGCGGGGGAGCTCTGGGTGTGGGCGTGCCGGCGTGTGATCGGTGCACCGCTATGTGGTGCAGATCCCAGCACACGAACCTCCTGCCCTTGGAACTGGGCAGCGTCGGAGCTGGCCCGGGGCCACCTAGCGTGGCTGTTGTCTTCCAGTAGCACACCCTGCTGTGGTTCAGCACCTGGGGCGTGCGGGCGTCATCCTGCAAAAAAACGTCTGCCCAGATGGCTCCTGTGGGGCGCCCCCTGAGGTCCCGTAGGAGATTCTCAGGACCGGGGAGGGGGTTGGGCCGTGCAGCAGCTTTACTTCCGTGAGTGCAGTTATGTCGAGTTCAGAGGTCACGGAGTCGTGGCAGGAAATTTCTCTTACGGGCGAGTTCACTCTCCTGCCATGGGAGCTTTTGGATAAATCATCCCTGAATGTTACACCGCGGAGTTAGTGGAATAATAATACATGCTTGCAGTAGTTTAAAAGGCTTATCCAGAATGTTAAACTTTAAGAAATTTCTCTTTGGGGGGTTGTGGGTCCAATGGGATGCAGAAGAGAAGGGGATTGGTTGTAGACGGTTATTTTTGATACAGTAGGATGCTGAAGGGGACTGTAGAGGGGGATTGTGGGTACAATAGGCTGCAGCAGAGGGGGACTGTGGGTACAGTACTGTGCGGAAGAGGGGTATTGTGGGTAGAATAGGTTACGGAAGAGAAGGTCGTTATGGGCCAATAGGATGCGGAAGAGAAAGGGATTGTGGGTATAATAGGATGGGGAAGAGACTGGGGTGCTAATTGTAGTGTTTTTTGTTACTATGGCATGGGGGGTACAGTAGGATGTAGAAGAGGAAGGGATTGGAGTAGGGTGTCGTGGACACAATACTATGCACAAGAAGGGGGTTGTGGGTAGAAAAGGAGGAGAATGGGATTGTGGGTCAAAGTGCGGGGAGAAAGGGATTGTGGGTACAGTGGAATGCGGAAGAGAAGGGGGTTGTGGATGCAATAGGATGCGGAAGAGAAAGGAATTGTGGGTACAACGGGATGCAGAAAAGATAGGGTGATTGTAGCGAGTTATTGCTGGGTCCAATAGGATGCGGAAGAGAAGGGGATTGTGGGTATAATATGGGGGCGAGAGGAGGGGCTAACTGTAGACTTATTTTTGGTACAATAGGATGGAGAAGAGAGGTATTGTGGGCACAATAGGCTGCAGCAGAGAGGGGGACTGTGGGTACAGTACTATGTACAAGAGGGGTGTTGTGGGTGCAATAGGATGCGGAAGAGAAAGGAATTGTGGGTGCAACGGGGTGCAGAAGAGAGGGTGATTGTAGAGCGTTATTGGTACTGTAGGATGCGGAAGATAAAGGGGGATTATGGGTACAATAGAATGCGATAGAGAAGGATTGTGGGTATTGTAGGGTGCGGAAGAGAAAGGAATTGTGGGGTACAGTAGGGTATGGAAGAGGAAGGGGATTGTGGGAGAAAGCACACGTGGGCCAGACAGAGACTTGGTAGCTAGGGGATGTTGTGGGAGAACATACAGTGTGCTGTGGAGGGACAGGTAACTGTGGAACGGAGGAAGGGCTGTAGGAGCCACCAGAGCTGTGATCCCCCAAAAAATAATGGGAGAGAAGGGGAAAGTAGCCCGCCGGTGGTCCAAAAGGAGAGAGAGCACATGGACTGTTTGTTAGGCCCCTCATTTGCTGCCCTAATGACCTGTGTTGCCCATCCCCCCCAAGAGACCCCAGTTTTATTGAGCAAGTCCTTGCCTCATGAAAATAATGTAGTGCACACGATCCCATGACGGCATGAAATTTCCTTGTTGGCTTTTGGGGTTCTCAGAAAATGGTGAGAACCTTTCTGCCTCCCGTTCCCAGGAACTCAGCTGGGGATGAGAACAGGAAGGGGCTGGCGTTTCACGGTCCCGCCCCTTGTTCCTGCCCCTCCTCCTCCTGCCTGTGAAGATGCACCGGAGCAGAGCGCTGCTTGGTGTTGGGGAACGTGGGGCTTAAGCACAATCTGCCCGAGCCGTCCTTACGAGGTGGAAGTTCCGGGACAGTTATTCCATTACTTTTTTAAGTATACTTTACTGAGCCCTGGCTGGCCTAGCTCAGTGGATTGAGCGCGGGCTGCGAACCAAAGCATCTCAGGTTCGATTCCCAGTCAGGGCACATGCCTGGGTTGCAGGCCATGACCCCCAGCAACCGCACATTGATGTTTCTCTCTCTCTCTCTTTCTCCCTCCCTTCCCTCTCTAAAAATAAGAATAAAAATAAAATCTTTAAATATACTTTACTGATTATACTGTTATAGTTGTCCCATTTTTTTCTCCCCTTGATTCCCTTCTGAGCTGTACCTCCCATCCCACCAGTATCTCCCCCACCTTAGTTCATGTCTATGGCTCATACATATTCAGCCTCTCCATTTCCCATACTATTCTCAACCTCCCCCTGTCTATTTTGTACCTACCAGTTATGCTTCTTATTCCCTGTACCTTTTCCCCCATTCTCCCCTCCCCCTCCCTGCTGATCACCCTCCATGTGATGTGCATTTCTGTGGTTCTGTTCCTGGTCTAGTTGTTTGCTTCATTTGTTTTGGTTTTAGGTTCAGTTGTTGACAGTTGTGAGTTTGTTGTCGTTTCACTGTTCATAGTTTTGATCTTCTACTTTGTCTTAGCTAAGTCCGTTTAAAATTTCATATAATAAGGGCTTGGTGATGAAGAGCTCCTTTAACTTGATCTTATTTGGGAAGCACTTTATCCACCCTTCCACTGTAAGTGATAGCTTTGTTGGATGGAGTCATCTTGGTTGTAGGTCCTTGCCTTTCATGACTTTCAATACTTCTTTCCAGCCCCTCCTTGCCTGTAAGTTTTCTTATGAGAAATCAGCTGATAATCTTAGGAGAACTCCTTTGTAAGTAACTGTCTCCTTTTCTCTCACTGCTTTTAAGATTCTCTCCTTCTCTTTAATCTTGGGTAATGTGATTTTGATGTGCCTTGCTGTGTGCTTCCTTGGGTCCAGCTTCTTTGGGACTCTCTGGGCTTCCTGGAAATCTATTTCCTTTGCCAGATTAGGAAAGTTCTCCTTCATTATTTTTTTCAAATAAGGTTTCAATGTCCTGCTTTTCCTCTTCTGCTTCTGGCACCCCTATGATTCAGATGTTGGAACATTTGAAGTTGTCTTGGAGGTTCCTAAACCTCTCTTCATTTTTCAGTATCTTGTTTCTTTATTGTGTTGTGGATGAATGTTTGTTTTTTATTTCTTCTGGTAAAAATCATTGATTTGAGTCCTGGTTTCCTTCCCTTCACTGTCGGTTCCCTTTATTTTCACTTAGCATAGCCTTCACTTTTTCGTCTGTCTCGCCGCCATACTCAACCATTCCTGTGAGCATCCTGTTTGCCAGTGTTTTTACCTCTGCATCTGATAGGTTGGCTATCTCTTCATCACTTAGTTGTATTTTGGGGATATTTTGGCGCTGTGCGTAGTGGGCTGCAGTGTCTGTGGGAACGCCACGGCGGTGCACACGTGTGGCTGCATGGGGTATTTCCAGCAAACCCCAGCCGATTCCCTGCTTCCCAAACGTCCTAGCAGTAGGTGTCCCTGGGGGTGTTGGGGCAGGAGCTGATTCCTGGGGCAGTGATGGCCGCTGGCCAGTCACTGGGCGCCGTGGGAGAGGCAGGCAGTCGCTGTGGGTGCAGACAGCAGGTGGCTGGCCGCGTGCTCTGTGCTTCCCTTGAAGGCCTTCAGCCAGTCGACGAGAGCACGTCCAGGGTTCCCAGGGTGAAAACCCCGGGGGCTGGTCCTGGTACGAGACGCTTTTCCTTACGTGTGAGAAGTGGGCAGAGCACCTCAGGGGCGAGAAATTCCTGTCGGCTGCAGGTGACTCACAAGCGGAAAGGTGTTCCGTGGCCAGATAGAACGTATGAGTCAGCCTGGAGAAAGCGCACACCTCCTTGTTGCCACGGAGCTCCCTGAGAGCCCTCCTGAGAATGTTCTCGTGGGGGGAGGGACCCAGGGCAGCCACTCTGCTTGCTGCGTTCAGGGCGAGAACAGCAGAGTCCCGGACTTCATGGGGTGATTCCGGTCAAGTTCGGCTGGCAGACATCGCGACCCCATGCCCTTGAGGATCGCGGGTTCATGGCTCCGGACAGCCTGTTGGGTTATTTCCCTCACCCTGTGGCAGGCCTGGGTGCTGGGGAGGGTTTGCACCTGGAGGCTGCAGGGTTGGCACTGGTCTGCATTTGGTCAGCACGGTCGAGTTAGGGAGAAGCAGGAAGCCCACACACCCCGAGGGGTTAGGGGTGTGCAGCCAGCAGCCGCCACTCTGATCAGCCTTGAAGAACACCGGGTAACCAGAGCATTTGTGCCGGTCGTGGGGCGTGCCGAGGGCACAGGCAGTCCTGGGGTTAGCAAGCCCTCGACTGAGAAGTGGCAGCCGGGTAGGGGTGGGTGCAGCTTGTGCGAAGAAGGGTGGTCCCCTGGGAGCCCGACAGGCCAGCAGGTGCGGCTGTACACCTGTGTGGTGGGGCCGGGAGTCGCCAGCTGCTTGTTGGACCCTGCAGTGTGCACAGCGCGGTGGGGCCCTGCCCGTGACACCTGGCTGGCTGGTGCACCAGGTGTTCCCGGGTGAATGTCAAAACGTCCGGGACGCGATGTGTCTGTTTTGTTAGAGCTGTCGTAGAAATCCACCTCGACCTGGGTCAGAGGGAGGGCGAGGCCGTGTCTCTCCTGGTTCCCGAAGCCGGGGGTGGGGGGGCAGGTGGCAGGGTTCTCACGGGACCTCGCCCTTGGCGGGTACAGGAGAGGGGGATGGGAGGAGAGGGGTTCCCCGGGCCTCAGAGAGCATTTGCTTCCCTGCTGCTGGCGAGCAGATATAAATGGTGTCTGGTCGTTCTGGCACGGGAAGAGGCAGGCGATCCGCGGCTGGCCCCGTTTCCTAGGCAAAGACAGGCCCGAGCAAAGCTGCAGCGCCCTGGGAGGCGTCCTGGGGGACCTCACGGGGTGCGGGGGCACCGCCGGTCCCCGCGGCCCCGTGGTGGAAGGCACGCACGTCTGCTTGCTTTTTTTTCCCCGGCTTTCGTCTGGGCGTCCTCTTCCGTGTGCTGTCTCGGTGCTTCTGGAATTCCCCTCCCAGCAGAGGCCTGAAATGGTTCAGAGGAGTGGGTGGTGTCGGAGTGGCAGCTGGTGGTTGTCTCTCCCCCCCCCCCCCCCCCCATCTCTTGGGAATCTCTGGGCGCGTCCAGCCTCCCCCGGGCCTCATCGTCAAACACTGAGACCACTGGAAGCACTTAGGCAGCTCGGAGCACGGAGTTGGCGACCCTCGGATCCCTCGGGAGCGCGCACAGTGAAGACACCCGCCGCCCGCCGGTTCAGCTGTGTGCTTGGCTCTCGGAGCTGACGGCTTCAGACACTCAGAGCTGTTTTTGGGTTGCAAGAAGCCAAAGGGTAAATCCACGCCCTGGGCGGAGGAGGGGATGCCTGGACTCGCCCAGCGGGGAGGTCTCAGCGGGAGAGGGCGCGCCCATATCTCCCCCTCCGCCCCACCCACTTGGATCAGCTGTGTCCTTCCTGCGGGCGTGACTTCTGAGCTCTGAGCCGGGCCCTTCCCTCCCGCCCGGCCCCTGGGGTTCCCAGCTGTGCCGCAAGCGGGCGTCGGGTGCTGCCTGGTGCTTGGCACTGCCGGGAGGGGGACGTGTTTGGTCGCCGTAGGGGGAGGTGTGGGGGTGTGGGCGGAGGCCAGGGGTGCTGCTGACCATTCCGTGATGGGCGGGCCTGCCCCGCCACAAACACCCAGCGTGTTGGCAGTGCTGAGTGGAGGACCGTGTCCTGGCCCTGTGCTTTGCGCCCAAGTACGACTACACTGCACGGTGATGTCAACTGTCCATGTGTCCTGCTTTTAAAATGCAGGCGAAACAGCTAGGCGTTGAATGCTGTGCTCGGGTGTGGGACACAGGGGGAGATGAAGTGAGGGTCGTTTACTTGCCCTTTATAAAGTATCGGCCCTGGCTGGCACAACTCAGTGGATTGAGTGCGGGCCTGCGAACCAAAGGGTTGCTGGTTCGATTCCCAGTCAGGGCACATGCCTGGGTTGCAGGCCAAGTCCCCAGTAGGGGGCGTGCAAGAGGCAATCACACATGGGTGTCTCTTTCCCTTCCCCTGCTCTCTAAAAATAAATAAATAAAGTATCTGATGCCAATCTCCAATGACCTTGGATACCGCGCCCCCGCCGGCCCCCCTGCTTGCCCCTCCTCCTCTTCCTCTGCCTGGCCTTTGTTTGCACAAACCTCCTCTGCCAGCCATGCTGGCTTCCATTCATTCTCCCTGCCTGGGAGGTCTCCTTTCTTAAAGGGACCCCCCCACCTGTTTCTTCCTGTGTCATCTGCACACCTGGGGACACGGATGTTGCAGTGTTCCTGAGAAAACCCTGAGGGCCAAGGACGTACAGGACGCTCCCGGAGGTCACGTGGAGGGCTTATGGCAGGATGGCATGGAAGTGTACCTGAGCGTGCCTGAAAGGTGGTCTGTTTGGGGCTGTGTCCTTTGAAAACGGTTTATTTGAATGGCACAAAATTAGACAGCTCTTCTGAAGAGTCCTAAAACTTAAGTCATCCTAGCACCGGCCTCTGGAGATGCATGTAAAAGACACACAGGCTTGTTAACCTTGGTGCCTCTCCACTGTGGAGCGTTTTTTCCAGCTACACGTGTGTGGGCCGGACAGGTGAAACTGTAGGGGTGGCTTTAAGACTTTTTTTGTTTTTTTAAAAGAAGTTGTAGATTTGCAGGAACATGGAGAGGGAGGTACGGAGGTTTTCCCCTACAGTTGCGGCCTCCACATCGTCAGCGTTGTTCCTCAGAGGGGGGCGCGTTTTGCTCGGGAGGAACCCGCCTCGGTCCCTGGCAGTGTCTTAGGGTGCACAGTGCGCTCGGGGTTCGGCCCCCGGTGGGCGGGGCGTGCAGCCGATGGGCTTGGACAAATGTGGCCGCCTTTGCAGCCTCCCACGGAGGCGTTTCCTCGACCCGATGTCCTCCGTGGTGCGCTGGTCAGCCCTGCCTTCCTCCCGCCCCTGGCAGCCACTGAGCTTTATACTGCTTGCAAAGGTTTGCCTTTTCTGGAACGTCCCAGAACTGCAGTCGGATAGCGTGCAGCCTTGTCCTGCTGGCTCTTCTCACTTGGAGATGCGCATGAAGGTCCCTCTGCGTCCCCTCACGGCTCTGTCGTGCATTTCTCTTCTCTTTTTGTAGATTTAAGAAGCAGGGACTTTTAAAAAAGTTTTTATTTATCTTTAGAGAGGGAAGGGAGGGAAAAAGAGAGAGAGAGAGAAACATCCATGTGCGGTTGCTGGGGGTCATGGCCTGCAACCCAGGCATCTGCCCTGACTGGGAATCGAACCTGTGGCACTATGGTTCGCAGCCCGCGCTCAATCCACTGAGCTAAGCCAGTCAGGGTGGGACTTTTTTTTTTTATTAGAGTAAAACATGTATAAAATGAAATGAACTGTTTTTTAACCATTTCTAATTATGTAATTCAACGTCACATTTCTTTTTAGCCCTGAAACGCCTGATTTTCAAATGTCTTGGGGAGCAGAGAATTGTCCCTGTGTCCGGAATGAAATTTGGACAGTTTAAAAATAAGTGAAATGACGATCGTGAGCCCGCTTCCGCCGTTTACCCGCCTCCTAGCTAACCTGCAGCTTCTCTCCTGTGGGCACTGGTCCCCGCCGTGTCCCCAGGAATGTCGTCACCTCACTAAAAGGGGCAGCTGTCCCCTCTGTTCTCAGACACGCCTTCCTCCATTTCCCCCTCCGCCCCGTGGGTTGGTCCTCCGGTTCCCAGGAGCTGATGGGTGTGCCTGCTCTTGTCTGGGTTCTCGGTGTCCGTTGGGCACCCCCCGCCCTCGGCGCCCTCTCTGCTCGGTGCCGCTGCGTTTTGTACATTCAGGGGCTGTTCAGCGTTTCTCTCGGTCACTCCGTGCGGCGGCCACTGCTGCTGCGAAGTCTGCCTTTTCTTTTCGTCTCCGGATGTGGAGGCATTCCGGGTGTGGCTGGAGATGCCCTCTGTCCAGGAGTCGTCGGGGAGCAAGGTCAAGGGCTGCAGGTCAAGTTCGGTGGGAAGGGTGCTGCTGGAGAGAGACATCCCCAGGGAGAGTGGAGTGGGCGAGGGAGGAAGACCGTCAGGGGGCCGGTGCAGGTGGGTGGAGGTGAGGACCAGGGAATGCAGACAGACAGGGAGGAGGTGGGGGGAAGGTGCAGGTGGGTGGACAGGACCAGGTGACGCAGACGGGGAAAGCAGTGGAAGGGGAAGAAAGCAGACAAGGTGCAGTCACAACGGCGCACCCTTGGGTACGACAGCGGCCCAAAGGGGCCTGTTTTCTGTGTCATGGCGGGAGGCTTTCTATGCTGCCTTCCCTGTTACTCGGCCTGCAGAGTCGCAGGCGGTGTGGGGGGCGGTCCCCTGAAACGCCCCTGGAGCCCCTTCGGGAGGGGCTAGGACGGGCCTTGTCCGAGCAGGCAGGAGCGCTGAGTGCGGTGCCGGCTTTCTCCTTGGAGATGAGCGGAACCGGGCTGCGCGCAGACAGGCACGCTGCAGGCGGCTGGCGGCTCCCGGGCCTTGGCTCTCCCGCCGCAGACCTATGCTCTAACCCACTGAGCTACCCAGCCCGGGCCGACGTGAACCTCATTTTGAAAACTTCGCCCAGTCAGAGTGTACAGTTCAGTGACTCTTCGTCAATTCAGAGTTGTGTACTCCTCCGTGCCGTCCAGTTTGAGGACCTTTCTGTCTCCCCACAAAGTCCCTTCGTGCCCACTGAGCTGTCCCTCGGTGCTCCACCCCAGCCCGGGCAGCGTGGCCTGCTTGCTATCCCAGTAGGCTTGCCTGCTCTGGACCTTCCGCCTGCGCGGGGTCACACGGCGGCCTTGTGTGCGTGCGCCTGGCCCCTTCGGCCCGGCATCCTGCGTCCAAATCGAGGTGCGTCCCCGTTGTCGTGCGTGAGCGCCGGGACTGCCTGTCTGGGTCGTGCTCCGTCCTGGACGCCGCCTCCGTGTGGTCCTCCGCCCGCCCACCCGCTGATGCACGGTGCTGGCTGTGTTTTCCGGCGCTGCACTGAGCACCCGTGTGGGCCGGCCCCACCTCTTGCAGGCACCCCGGGAGGTGGCCGGGCTCTGGGGCCTGGGGGAGGCAGGTTGCTCCGGTCTTTCTCAGCCCCCTCCCCTTGTAAGCAGGCATGGTTGTGTGTGTGTGTGTGTGTGTGTGTGTGTGTGTGTGTTTTAGCTGTCCTAGGATTGCTAGAAAAAACCTAATAAACCAAATATTTGAAAAATGCGTTTCATGTCGGCTGTCGGCCTGACCTCAGGAAGTAACCGAATTCTTGCAGCGGGGAGAAAAACCCCCGGCTTCATCAAACTGACAGGCGGGCAGGAGGGCCCTAGCGTCTGAAGGGGAGGCCTGTTCTCTGCTCGGGTTTCCTTCAGATAAATGCGGGGGGGGGGGGTGCACAGGTCCTGTCTGGCCCTCCTGCCAGGCCAGCGTGGAATGTGGGACGAACGGAGAAAACGCTGCTTTGACAGAGGCAGGCGCCGGGGGTCTGTTACTGTGGGTTGCACTGGGCGTGGGGTTCCTCCATAGTGTGGCCCTGTGTTCTCTGTGGGCCGGAGCCGGCAGGAGGGGGGGGGGGGGCCGCTGTTTGCCACCCCCCCCTCCGTGCCCCTCAGGCTCCTGCCTCTCCTTCATGAGGTCACAGTGTGGCAGGGCCCCCCAAGTCTCGTGTGGCCTGGTGGGAACCCTTCCATGGGGCATGATGGCTGTCCCAGGCCACTGGGCGATGGGGAGGTGGGGGGGGCGGGTCAGTGGGAGAGCTGAATGCATGGCCCTGGCCTCTTCCTCAGGTAGCAGGAGCACTATGCTCAGGACATGCGGACAGAGCCAGCCAGGGCTGGCTGGGGCTGCTGAGCCCCGTGACCGCTGAAAACGGCTCTTCTGAAATGCCCGATGCCGGGATGTGTTATTGTGGGTCTCGGGGAGCTTGGGGATTTCATTACCCCACCACGAAGATCAGGTCTTGTCTGCTAAGGAGGGAAGGGGTCCCAGTGATTTGCCTGGACCTCTCTGGACTTGGGGGGCAGCTCATCACAGAGAATCCTTTGTTTTTTCTGAAAGATTCCCAGCAAGTGCAAAATCAAAGTCTTCCAGAATTAAGCAGAGAGGGGAAAAAGAAAGCCCTGGAACAGGAGACTTGTAAGACCCCCCCGCCTTCCTGCCTCGGTTGAGTTTGGAAGCCACTGGCACAGGCACGTGGTGGGCAGGGAGAGCCACCGCGCAGGGGACTCGGTCCGCTTCCCTGGGGGGACATCGGAAACCCGCAGGCAGGCTCGCAAGCAGGGAGTCGCTTTCTGGACTGAAATTTCAGCAGGGGGCTCTGTGTGTTGAGAGCGCCGGCCTTGAGGAGTGTCAGGTGACTCCCGATATTAATTATTTCTGCCACTTCCTCCCGGGTGCGCCGCGCGCTCCGCCAGCCTTTGAGTGCCCTGGCGGGCCCCGCTGGGGTTGGGTTTCTATAGCGACCGAGTGGCTTGCAGTGGGCGGGGCTGGGGGGGCGCAGGCTTGCAGCAGCCGGGTCACCTCTGGTTTGAGTGCAGTGTATGGGAGGGGTTGGTCACCTTCTCTTGTCACCTGCGTTGGTCTAGAATCTGGCCAGAGAGGAAACCCCGTTTGTAATCTGGCTTCTCCAGGCCTTGGAGTTTCCCCATCCCCCTAGCCCTCCGGCAAGCAAGCCAGAAAGCAGTCATGCCCGGGAGAGTGAGTCTTTGCAGACCACAAGTGAAACTCCTGGCCGCCTTGAGACCTGGGAGCTCAGGATCAACCAGCAGGTCTGGGAAAAGTCCCCCGGGCGAGGCCACGCCCTCGATCCGTATCAGAGGTTCTGGAGGAGGAGGGTAGGCTGGCAAGCCCAGGCTTCCACTCGGGGCTGGGATCGGCCGCTTCTATTTCCACGGCTGCTGACTGGAGGCAGAGGGAGAGTTCTGTGGGCCCATTCAGACCGGGGACTATGCTGCGCCGGTTGGGGCTGCTATTTATGAGGAGTTGACATGACAAACGGTGCTTATGATTTAACGTGGCGCAGGCAGCGTGGAGGGAAAGGCGGGTTGTGAGTGAGCGTTCCCGTCCACTTCTTTGTCTTTTTACGTAGTTTTTATTTTTTTTTTCTTAAGATTGTATTTATTTATTTTCAGGGAGGGAGAAAGAGAGGGAGAGAAGTATCAATGTGTGATTGCCTCTCACGTGGCCTTCCCACTGGGGAGCTGGCCCACAACCCAGGCATGTGCCCTGACTGGGAGTCGAACCGGCGACCCTTGGGTTCGCAGCCCGCCCTCAATCCACTGAGCTACGCCAGCCAGGGCTGGAATCTAGTTTTGAATGAACTGGTGGTCCCTGTCGTGGTGGGGAAGAGGCCTCTCTGTGCCTCTTCCTGTGCCCGTAAGGAGCCGGGGTCGGCAGAGGGCCTTGCTTGTGAGGGGCAGACTGTCGGGAGGCGGACGGAGGTGTGTGGCACTGTGGGGCGGGACCGCCAGCTGCCCCAGCCACCAAAGCCCTCCCAGTGTGTTGCAGGCGGTTCGTGCCTGAGAAGAGGCTGCACGCGATACTCCACAAAAACTCGACACTACCTCCCGACCGCACGTTCGGCGGACGCTCTGATTAATTGGCACTGTGAATTCATTAGACTTTGTTTTTTCCATGCTCTGCATGTAAGAAGGATCCTCCGCCCTCCTCCCTGCCTTGGCCCCATGGCAGGTACCAAAGGCGCTCCCTGCCCATGCCCAGAGTGCCCACAGGCGTTGTCCAGCTGAGATCTGTCTCCTCTGCGCGGGGTTCTTGCGGCATCTGAGGCTTGGGTCTCGGGCCACCCACCAAATTTCTACTCAGGGCTGGGTCTGCCACACCCTTGCTTGTATGTCCAGGCTGCCCCGGGGCCACACAGCACACCTTTACTAGTGTGCAAGCTGCGTGCACAGCAGTTGAAGGCTCTTTTAATTGTGTGTGTATTTTATTTAATTTTAAAGATTTTATTTATTTTTAGAGAGGGGGTAGAGAGGGAGAGAGACATCAATGTGTGGTTGCCTCTCATGTGCACTCCGCCCCCGCTGGCTGGGGACCCGGCCCACTCAGTGGGCTAGAGCATCCTCCTGATATACCAAGGTTGCAGGTTCAATTCCCTTACAAGAATGGGCCCATGAATGCATCAATAAGTGGAACAACAAATCGATGTCTCCCTCTCATCAATAAATAATTTTTAAAAACTTTTTTTAAAAGTGCTCACACTGTAAGCATTCAACATGGGCTGATTTTCACGTGGAGAATCACACTTGAAACCTACACCCAGAAGGAGGACTAGGAGAGACAGACGGTCTTAAAAAAAAAAAAAAGAAAGAAAGAAAGAAAGAAACAACCAAGTACTCATAAAAGCACTCCACACCTTTTAAGGAAAGCCTGTGTGGGAAGGCATTTATTTCCTGGGGCTCTTCCACCAGCCTGGTGCTTGCAGGGTTAATCCGGGCCTCGGCCGACCGCCAGACCCTCCTGGACGCTCTGATCGCAGGTACAGAGCACAGATCATTTCACCGCGTTTCCCATCAAACAAAGCCGTGCCGGTCCTGAGACGGTCCAGGGCCTCTTCCTAAGGGAGACCGTTAAAATGTACCTTTCCTTATCTTCGAATGGTTTGAATGGTGCCCTCAGTGTCAAGATTTGTCAATAGAGAGAAGGTGTTTTGTTTTGGGGGGTTTGTTTTTGTTTAATCTTTTTAAAAAGATTTTATTTATTTATTTTTAGAGAGGGAAGGGAGGGAGAAAGAGGGAGAGAGAGAGAGAGAGAGGGAGAGAGGGAGAGAAACATCCATGTGCGGTTGCTGGGGAACCCAGGCATGTGCCCTGACTGGGAATCAAACCTGCAACCCTGTGGTTCGCAGTCCGAGCTCAATCCACTGAGCTATGTCAGCCAGGGTGTTTTTTTTTTCTTTTTTTTCTGCCAGTTGTGTTGGTATCTCAGCTATGTTCGGAATCCTTCGCCGACCTGTGCCGGTTTTGTTTTCAGAATCCTTGGGCAGAAACCTTTACTTGCGAGTTTGCCCCGGGAGAGAGCCGCCGCCTCCCTGTGTTTGAACCTGGTCTTTGGAAATCGGAAATATTCCTGTATCAGCCCTAACAGAGAAGCGTCTGTTTTGCATCCAGTTCTGTTCCAGAAAGGGTGGAAGAGGGCGCGGGTGGTGGAACGGAGCCAGGCTCTGGCCCGCTGCAGAAGTGGCGCTCAGTCATTCATTCCCCGCTCGGGGGAGAAAGCAGAGGCGGGCTGCTGGGTAGGTTCTGACCCCTGGTCAACGTTTGCACCGCCCCGCCCACCCAAAGCACAGCCAGCAGCTCCCAAATGTGCCCGGTCTGGGCAGGTAGCCATGTCATGGTGGTGTCAGAAGATTTAAGCGGTTTTGAGTCTTTATATCTTAAACACTACCTTGTTTTAGGGATTTTATTTACTTTTAGAGAGGGGGGGAAGGGAAGGGGAAAGAGAGGGAGAGAAACATCAGTGTGTGGTTGCCTCTCACACGCCCCCTACTGGGGATCTGGCCCACAACCCAGGCATGTGCCCTGACTGGGAATCGAACCGGCGACCCTGCGATTCTCAGTCTGGCACTCAATCCACTGAGCCACACCAGCTGGGGCTGAGTCTTTATATTTGAAAGGTTTGAGATGGCCTGCGTTTCTTCCCGAAGCTGTGAAGGAGCCCGGGAGACGTGAACGGGACTCACGGAGCGAAGGAGTCTCCTGGTGGGAAAAGTCGGCAAAGGGTTCCTCGAGTGGTCTCGTCATGATCGGAGTGGGGTGAATGTTCAGTGTTTCCTTGTGTTTTTTCCTGTGACAGAGAAGGTTACACGTTAGATAATCTGGCTATTTTGGTTTCCTTCTAGCTTCGCTTTGCGGTAGAGAAATGAGACTACTGATGAGTTGGGGAAAGTGTTCCAGGGTAATAAAAAACCTGCTTTCACGGAGTCCTGTTGCATTTAAACTGCTTAGTTTTTGTAAGTGTCCAACTGGCACTCCCCTGTGGTGTGGTGTTACTGTCAAAAGAGCATTCTGGCTCTGACCCCGGGTGGGTCAGTTGGTGGGAGCATCGTCCGTATTATACCAAAAAGTTGTAGGTTCGATCCCCGCTCAGGGTATGAATGAGAGGTAACTGCTTAATGCCTCTCTCTCTCTCTCTCTCTCTCTCCCTCTCTCTCCCTCTCTCTCCCCCCCTCTCTCCCCCTCCCCCTCCCTCCCCCTCTCCCTTCCCCTCCCTCCCTCCCTCCCTCCCTCCCTGTCTCTCCCCCTTGTACCCTCCCTCCCTTTCTCTAAAATCAATAAACACACCCTCAGGTGAGGACTTGTTTAGAAAACGCCTCTACCAGTCCATTTGTGGGTTGGCAAGAAGTATAGCATCGGGCGGGCAGAAATGTAAATGACTCACAGCTGGTAGATTTTTCAGGCAGGTGCACTGTGTGTGTTACTGTTCAATAAAAACATAAATACGGCCACACGGTAGTTTTTCTTTGCCTGTTTCTCCAACAGGGTGATACATTAGACCCCTCAATCTTTTTTCTTTCTTTTTTTTTTTTAATGACAAAAGCTAACAACGTTTTGCTGTCGCAAACACATTCTGTTTGGTGTTGAGTTTTGGACATCACAGACGTTATGGGGGAAAGCCTGTGGGTTTGGAGAGAATGCTGACTCATCCCGAAGTATCTGTGTCTGTGGATGAGTTGCTCCGGGTGGACGCCGGACCTGGCCTCTGGCCGCAGGCCCCAGGCCGGTCACCTTGGCTGGGGGCGGGGGCGGGGCTTGCTGTTGCTGCTGCCCGAATGCCCTGCCCAAGCGGCGTCTGGCTGTGCTCCCAGCTCTGGGGCACGTCAGGTTTCTCCCTCTCGGCTGCCCGGCACCTGCTGCCTCTGTGGGCACCTGCCATTGTTCACGGCCAGAGGAAAAGGACCGAGTGGCCCCTTTGATGCCGAGACCAAGGCTGCGCTCAAAGCCCCCAGCTGGCGATGGCTTCCATCTCCTGCCAGGAATGTCGGGGGCCGGCCCTGCTTGCATGGGCCACTGGCTCGGGGGTGGAGGGGGCGGGTTCCAGCCTCAGGGAGTCGCCCACCAGTGATGGTGAGGTGCTCAGCATAGTGGCGGGCACTGCTTCTGAGAGACGCCGTGTGCGCGCCAGGAGAACTTGGCCCCTGAACAAAGCCCCAAGGGCGGTCTCCTTTGAAGGGGCAGGGAGGGGATGTGACGGTCGTCGTCTCTGCGAGGTCCCAGACAAAGAGAAGTCGCAGGGACCTTGAGTACCCCGGCCAGCTTGGTGGGCGGGGCTCCCACGTGGTACCGCGGGTCCGCACGTGGGCAAGTCAGTCGGTACTGCAGACACAGGCCGGGCATTACCCAGACCCACACTGCCCTTGGGGTGACTGCTGGGTGACCTTCCGACATGATTTGACTTTGGTCTCTCCTGGCCTTACAAGCAAAGGGTGGCCTGGCCGGTGGCTCAGTGTTGGAACATTGTCCCGTGCACCAAAAGGTGGTGGGTTCGATTCCCCGCCAGGGCACATGCCTAGGTTGTGGGTTCGGTCCCTGGTCAGGATACCATTTATGTTTCTCTCTCATGTGGATGTTTTTTTCCCCCACTCCCTCCCTCCCTCCCTGCGCTTTCCTCTGTGTCCAAAAATCAATAAAACAAATGTTGCCCTGGCTGGGGTTGCTCAGTAGACTGAGTGCCAGCCTGCAAACCACCAGGTCAGCAGTTCGATTCCCAGTCGGGGCACCTGCTCGGGTGGCAGGCCAGGTCCCCAGGAGGGGGCGTGCAAGAGGCAACCACACATTGATGTTTCTCTCCGTCTTTCTCTTTCCCTTCTCCGCTCTCTAAAAGTAAGTAAATAAATAAAGTTAAAAACAAAACCCAGAAAACTCGGAAGGCCTGCTCACGCGGGGTGCTGATTGACATGGGGTGACCAGTGGCTTGCTCTGGGTCGGGGTTGCATCATTGCAGGGGGTTGCATCATTGACCTCTCAAGGTCAGCTGTCGGTGCAGCCCCTGCCTGACGCGCACGCGCATGCGCACGCAGGCCTTCCTGTGTCTCCCACGGTGTGCTCCATGCCGGTCTAGGTGCGCTTTAGCTGCTGGAGCAAAGTGCCCCGGACTGGGGGTCTTGGAACCAAGCAGCGTTGCTTTCTCACACTCGCAGAGGCTGGCCGGCCGGGGGTGTCCATTGTAAGGACCCCAGCCCCACAGAGGAGGGCTCCGCGCCTGGCCTGGCTGCGTCCCGGAGGCCCCGCCTCCTCGCCAGTTTTGGGGAAACACAAACTTTCCGTCCTGAAAAGGGTTTTTTCCGAAAAGAAAGCCTTCCCTCGCGGGGTGGGGGGTGGTGAGAGCGCCCACATTTTGCCTGAGAGAGGAAGGGGACTTGCACCGCCCAGAGGCAAGTTGGGGGCGCCCTAGGAGCAGCCCGCGCTGCGCGTCACTCCCTCCCAGGCGCGTTATCGGGAGGAACGAGCAGGCGGCTGTCTCTTTGAAACATCAGCAGGCTGGGAACAGCCATTAAAAATAAACAGCCGCGGCTCCTGAAAAGCAGGGACACTTTGTTCTCTCGTGTCCGGCAGTTCCCTTTCCTGCTTCTTCATCGCCTATCGGCTGATCTGTCAGATGTCCTTCTCGCTTTGAAAACGGCAGCGTGAAGTCACGCCACTTGAATAATGTCTGTTTGCACGGGCGCCTTACATGTTCCCGCTGCTGGTGTCCAGAAAACTGCTGGTTTCGATGAGGAGGAGGAGGAGGAGCCGTGGGGGTGTGTTCCCAGGCTGGGGGGCTGCAGGAGGGGGGCGCTCGGGCCTGACCATTCCTGACTGCTCCTGAGATGGCCGTGGCCGTGGCCAAAAAGTTCGTTTAGTTTTTTTCCCCTCCGACGGCGCTAGGAGCACTCGGTTGTCTATAACTTCACTTGAAACAATTGTGTTAGATTGTATTGTGATAGCTGTCATCTCAGCATGCATTTTTTTATAAGGATTTTATTTATTTTTAGAGAGGGAAGGGAGGGAGATAGAGTGAGAGAGAAACATCCATGTGCGGTTGCTGGGGGTTATGGCCTGCAACCCAGGCATGTGCCCTGGCTGGGAATCGAACCTGCGATGCTTTGGTTCCCAGCCTGTGCTCAATCCACTGAGCTATGCCAGCCAGGGCTTCAGCGTGCATTTTTTTTAAAAAAAACTTACCAAAACTGGTGAGTTTTTATGTAGCTATTTTACTATTGAAGACAGAAGTAAGAAACACAACATTTATGGTGTATGTATTGTGCTTTATTATTATTATTATTTTAGATTTTATTTATTTTTAGAGAGAGGGGAAGGGAGGGAGAAAGAAAGGGACAGGAATATCAATGCGTGGTTGCCTCTGGAGCGCCCCCTACTGGGGACCTGGCCCACAACCCGGGCTTGTGCCCCAAGTGCGAATAGAACCGGTGACCCTTTGGTTTGCAGGCCAGCACTTAATGCACTGAGACACACCAGCCAGGGCTGTGCTTTGTTATTTTAAGAAAGGCAGATATGCACCTGAAATGCAAAAGAAAAAAAAAAGATTTGTGCAGTGTGTGGAGAAGGTGCTGAGCCGGATCGAACGTGTCAAAAGTGGTTTGCAAGGTTTCTTGTACCGTTGACACTTTGGCCAAATAATTCTCTGCTGTGGGGCTGTCTTAGGCACTGAAAATATTCAGCAGCACCCCTGGCCTCTACCCACTAGAAGCTGATAGCGGGAGATAGCTGACGTACTCAAAACATCCAAACCAATAAAGTTATTGGTGAAAATGCAAAACGTGTCTTTTATTTCATGGAAGAAACACAACGGGCGTTTTGGCCGATGGTGATGCCAACCTGACAGCGCGGGGTGGTGGGGGGATTTCCTTCCCCTGCCTGGGGGCGGGAGCAGGCCTGCAGCCAGGGACGTGGGGCTGTCTTCGCTGCTTCTCGTGCAGGAACGCAGCTTGTGGCCCTGTGACAGGCAGCGGCTTCGAACAGGAGGAAGCAGAGGCACCGCTTCTGTGTCCTGCAGGGAGAGGGGCCGGTGGTCTTGCCGTGGGGCTGCAGGCGCCGCCGGGACACGTGCTGAGGGGGCCAGGGCTGGGGTCTGGTCTTGTGGCGTCCGAGGGCTGAGCAGGGCCGAGCCGGACGGAGTGTGCGCTCGCGCAGCAGCGGGGGGGGGGGGCGGAACAGAGGCGACCCTGTCCCCAAGGCCTGCGGGCAAGAAAGACCCCTTTCTCTGGGCAGAAAGGCTGCTTTGTTGCGACGTGCGCTGCAGGGACGGGCGGGTGGTGTCCAGAACCTCAAGGCCTGTCTTGCATGGTAATGCTGCAGCTGGATTCCGCGAGGTGGCTGGCGGCTGCGCCTGGCGCCGTCACTGCCCTTCCTTGCTGGAGACGCGGGGGGGCGCTCTGTGCAGGGCGGGAGCTGCGACCGGATGGTAGAGCTGTCTTGTTTGATTTAGGTCATTTCAGATATGCGATTCTTTTTCTTCAATAGTGGTTCTCAGCTGGGAAGAGGGGGATGTTGAGTAATACCTGGGGACATTGGTGGTTATTACAACTTGCGGTTACTGGCCTCTTGCGGGGTGGAGACCAGGGGTGCTGCTCATGAATCTCCTGCGGTGCGCAGCATGCCCCGCAGCGATGGGTCTCCCAGTCCCAGACTTCCATGGTGTGGCTGCGGAGCCGTGGCCGGGTATTTCCGTTGGTTAGAGCGTCGTCCCCGACCCTCCAAGGTGGAGGAGGGTGGACCCCGGTCACGGCACAGACAAGAATCCACCCATGAATGCACCAGTGAGAGGAACAACAAATCAGGGTTTTGCTCTCTAAAGACCAATGTAAAGGAGTTTTTAAAAGACTATTTCATTGTACAATACAGACATGCCACATTTCTTTTTTAAAATTTTTTATTTTAATTATTTATTTTTAGAGAGGGAAGGGAGAGAGAGAGAGAGAGAGAGAGAGAGAGAGAGAGAGAAACATCCATGTGTGGTTGCTGGGGGCCGTGGCCTGCAACCCAGGCATGTGCCCTGACTGGGAATCGAACCTGTGACACTTTGGCTTGCAGTCCGAGCTCCATCCACTGAGCTACACCAGCCAGGAACACATTTCTTTATCCTCTTGACTGCCGATGGGTACTTGGGCTGCTTCTGACACCTGTAGCACTGGTATGACCTTGCAATGACCCCTTGGGCAAACAGCCCGCCCACCCTGCCATGGGCCACGTGTGGCTGTGTTCACCCACACCAGCGAACCCACACCAGCACCATCCACCGTAGCTGTAACCGGAAACCACCCGCATGACCGATAAATAAAATACAGGCGAGGCAGACAGCAGGGTACTCCTCCTCCGTAATTCTCCACTGCAACCAGCAGCTCGGTCTTCAGTCTGAGGCAGACCCATCCAGATGGGGACTCAGGACACCACGGTCCTATTGCAACCGAGAGGCCCTGCTTCTGTGCCTGCGTTCCGAGCACCCAACCTTGCACGTTCGACACGTCCCAAGGGCCGTCTGCGGAAATGCTCGCTTTCGCTTCTTCTCCCCACTGCTGGATCGCAATGCCAGCTATTTAAAGCATGGCATGTTTTAAAAGAGGTATTTGTGTCTCCGCCCGAGTACTTCACGACCACTTACATCATGTTGTTTGTATGGCAGAGATGTGGCCTGGCGTCCACGTAATCCACCTAGGCAGAGCTTCTTCCAACACGCCCCCTTGGTAAATTGTAACTCTCTGTGGTTTAGCAGTTTTCTGTAATGCTACAGTAGCTCAACAAGGGGGCGGGGAAAGAAACTTGGCGTTTCAAGTGAAGAATAAGAGAGTCTAAAATAATGGAGCTTTGGGATTTTTTTTTTCCCCTCACAAACAATCTGTCTAAAAGAACTTAGTTAGAAACCACGCTGCCCAGACACCTTGCCTTTCTGGACGTGAAGCTGTCTTCCTTTAGCGCTGGAGTTTCTCGTTTCCTGGTGTTGCAAGAAGGGGATCGTTTGTCCTTGAACTTGAGAGGCCGGCAGCTCAGCGTGGGCCGTGCTGCTGCTACTTTGGCCGGGAAGAAATGCTCACATACACGGAATGGTTTGTAAACATAACCTGAGTAGTACGTGCAGGTTCTCCACATACTCTCCTGGTCTTCTCACTTGCTTTCCGCTGATCGTCCTGGAAGGTCAGGCCACCAACTCTTGTCACCCGTTTTAGGGAGGTGACGAGCGGAGACCGAGAAGAAGGAAGTGACGTTATCCCAGTCTTGTTTTTAAGTAAGTGGGAGAGGCAGGTTTTTTTGGGGATCAGATCACCCCGGTCTTCCTGAAGCCTTCCCGGAAACTCAGCCCTTCCTCCGTCCCACCTCCCGTGCCCTGTGCTTCTGTCCCTCCCTGCCCTCTGCGGCCAGGGCCCCGTGTGTGTCTCTGTGACGGCACTTGTCACAGAGAGTTTATATCCACCAGGGCCCGGTGAGGAGGGAGAAGCCACACGCACAGCGCGTTGGAACTGGGGGCACTCCGTGTAAAGCTGGAGCCAGCAGACTGTCCAAACACCCAGACAGCCCTTTGCTCCCGTGTTGTCTGTGGGGCGAGGCTGAGCTGGCGCCCTGGAGATCCAGGCCCCGCGAGGCCTAAAATAATGTGTTGTTATGTGGCTCCTGTGCAGGAGCGCGCTGGCCCTGGATGCGCAAGGTTAACTATTAACAGATGACCGCTGACGACCGACTCAGGGTGCAGTAATGATTAACTAGTCAGTCCTGTGGGGGAGAGAACTCGAAAGAACACCCCCCCCGCCTGCCACCCCCCCGCCAGCCCGGGCTGAGGCACGTTGATTCCCTAAGGGAGCCGGCTGCAACCACCCCCCTGGGAGAGCCGGTCTCCTCGGAGTGGGTGGGACTGTGCCGCCGGCCGGTGGAGAGGCGAGGCTCACCGAGTGCACCGGCCAGCTGGCAAGCAGCAAGCTCAGCCGGGGTGCCGGGGGAGCGGCCAGACAGCCGGCTGGCATGCCCTTGGAACCTCCTGGGAGGCCACCTGAGGTGCTGCTATAAAACTGAGCGGGGAGGCGCCCGCGGCAGGGCCGCTGGGATTTTCCGGGGAGCTGCTCTGGGGGCGGTGCCACGCCGTTCCACGGGGTGGCCGCCAGGAACGCGGGCTGCCCCCTGGAAGCCTGTGCTGTGCCAGCGTCCCGCCGGCGCCTCCTGCTGCCAGACCCTGCTTACCCACCCGGGTGCCAGCCAGTCGGCCGGCGGGGGAGCCATGCTCGCAGCCCTGCACCCCTCTCCCAGCGGAGGGCAGCCACGGGCGTGTGTGCCGGCGAGAGGCGCTCTGCGCTCCTGGGGACGGTGTTGGAGTCGGCGGTTTGCGCGTCTTCCTGTGTCTGGGTTGGAGCGCCCCCAACAGGGCGTAGCGTTAAAATGCTCCCTGAACGTTCCCGGACTCTGCAGGGCCCCAAGGCTCTGGACCTGCCCAGTGTCTGCAGAGGAGGCACCTCCTGGGCCTCGGGTTCTGCCCCAGCGCGGCCCTGGGCTCCGCGCTGCCGCGGCTCCCGACTGCCCGAGGCCAAGGCCCTTCCATCGCCGATGTCCCCGCTCATCTCTCCTGGAGCTCAGTTTCCTGTTGGGTTTCTCTGTGGGCTTCCAGTTGCTCATCGCAGCCTCCACACTCGCCACACATCTTGTCCTGGTCTTTCCCCCGAGTCTTCTGTTGACCTTTAAGGTGGCCTCGTGTCTCCTTTGCCCCGGGAGCACCCAGCGAGGACCCTTCCCTAGCTCTCTCTCGCCTGGCTGTGCCCCAGCCGGCTGGGCCACGTCCGGCTTTCTTGTCGTAGGCTCTGCTCCAGCCCCGGTTTTCAGGGGGCTGGAAGTGGCCTTCGAGACTCTCAGGTCACAGCCTCCTGTTGCTCAGCACCGGGCTGAACACCAAGTTGCTCATCCGGGTGGGATTTTGATTTATTTTGTTCGTTTTCAAAAATTATCGGTCTCTCGTTTTTCTTGTTTTCTTTCTTTCTTTTTTTTTTTTTGTGGTCAACCATGAGGAGAGGAATTTTTCTCTTGTGGTTGAGATTTTATGGTTGTTGTGAGGACTGGTGCACAGGCGTTTCCACGTGTGTGGAGTTCTGACGGTGGTACGTGCTGACAGATTAAGAAGTTGTGGAGTTGCCCTGGCTGGTGTGGCTCAGTGGATGGAGCGCCGGCTGCGAGCCAAAGCACCGCAGGTTCGATTCCCAGTCAGGGCACATGCCTGGGTTGCAGGCCACGGCCCCCAGCAACCGCACATTGATGTTTCTCTCTCTCTGTCTCTCTTTCTCCCTCCCTTCCCTCTCTAAAAAATAAATAAATAAAATCTTCAAAAAAAAAAGAAGTTATGGAGTTGCGATTCTTTTCTGAGGGGTTCCTGCAGCGACCTCCCAAGGTCACATATGGAAGTGCACTGCAGGGCCGTGTGACCTTCTGGTGTCTCTGGGCCACACTGGAAGAAGAAGCGTTGCCTCGGGCCACACATTAAATACATGGCGACACGTAGTCACAAAGAAATCTCATCATGTTTTAAGTAAAACGACAACGTTCCGTTGGGCCTCATTCACAGCCCTCCTGGGCCGCATGCGGCCCGCAGGGCACAGGTTGGACGGACACCCCTGCTAGAGAGTATGAAGGACCGATGTCTTTCAGTTGAGGTCCGCTGTTTCTGAAGCCGTCCGCACCATGCGCGTGCTCACACTTCCAAACCGGGAAATGGCACGCTGCCGTGGTGATTTGTGTAGCAAATTAGCGAAGGCACTTGGGAAACTTGGACACTTGTGCCCTGGGACAGGGACGGCCAAGATCCCCCAGGGGGTTTTATTAGGAAAAGTACTGAAAACAGCTTGGAAATAAGAGGTAATTTTATAGAGATTTAATTTATGTTCGGAGAGAGGGGAAGGAACAGGGAGAGACAGAGAGAGAGAGAGAGAGAGAGAGAGAGAGAGGGAGAGAAGGAAACATCCATGTGTGGTTGCCTTTCACATGCCCCTTACTGGGGACCTGGCTGCAACGCAGGCATGTGCCCTGACTGGGAATCGAACCAGCAACCCTGTGGTTCACAGGCCTGTGCTCAGTCTACTGAGCCACACCAGCCAGGGAAGAGGTCATTTTAAATGCCCCAGATGCAGCGAGCACAGACTGGGCCCCCAGATCACTGTTCACTGTGCCGTGTGTGGGGTCGAGTGTAAAAACTGCCCGCACTCTGGAATGGTGAGCTGATGCCCTCCCGCCCCCTGCAGGGCCACCAGAGTCCGGGGATGCAATAGCCCACCCTTCTGCCGTTGTACCTCCCCCCCAAAAAGAGATGAGCAAACAGTTTCGTCTCAGCAACGATAGAAATGCATTATTATTTATGCTTCAAAATGGGATTAGGTGGGATCCCCCGCCTTCTGAAACATGTTTCTGGAGCTACTATAAGTCGTGCATTTCCAAAGTAGTTGGTAAAACATTCCCGAGTGTTGCCCTGGCCGGGTGGCACTGTTGGTTGGAGCGGCGTCCTGGACACCCAGAGGTTTTGGGATGTTCCTGGTCAGGGCATGTACCAAGGTCTCGGGTTCGATGCCTGGTTGGGGCGTGTACAGCAGGCAACCGATTGATGTTTCTCTCTCTCTCTCTCTCTCTCTCTCTCTCCCTCCTCCTCCTCTCTCCCTCTCTCTCCCCCCTCTCTCTTTCTCTCTTTCTTTGGTCTCTTTCTCTGTCTCTCGCTTTCTGATTTATAAACATATCCTCCAGTGAAGATGTTTTAAAAAGCTAAAAAAAAAATAAGGGAGACAGGGACCACCGTGGAGACCTGGCTCATGGTATTCATCAGCCTTGACTCCCTTCTCTACAGCCTCGTCCGAGGCCGATGCTTCTCCGTGTAGTTTTCTGCAGGTGGGTCTTGTGCGCCTTTCAGCCTGTTTCTCTCCCGTCGGTTGGTGCCAAGGTTTGCCCTTCCCCGTCACCTTTGTGCCGGATCCCGGGCTATCTGGCGGCCATCACCCCTGTGCAGGTGTGTGTGTGTGTGGGGGGGGGGACTATCACCTGTTATCGTCTCAGCACCTCTGGCCCCCGGCGTTGCCCTTTCTGACAACGGGCTTAACTGCCGTGAGAGACTCTTCCCAGTTATTTCCCAGCGCGGACCTGGGCCGGCTGAGTCAGCTGTTTTGTCTGAAAGCAGCCGCGCCCGCCCGAGGGGAAGGAGGAAGGTGCTGGGCTAGAAAGCAGACCCGGGAGCCGTGGGGACCTTTCCCTGAGAGTGGAACTGAAGGCGTCCCTGCCTCACGCCCTGGTCTCCCTGTCTGGGAGGCGGGGTGTTCTCCAGGGAGATGCCCGTAGCTGCTCCTTGGCGGGGTGGGGGACTCGGGCTTGCAAATGCGATCTTGGACGTAAGCAAAAGGGTGTTCTTCCTCTTTTCCCTGCCATCTCTGGTGACTGTGATTTGATGTATTTGCTCTGCTCCTCACTGGCACCCTGGGTCTTCCTCCCCAACGCTGGGAGTCCTTGCTTTGATGTTCCCTGTGCCCCGTGTTGGCCTGAGACCTCGGGTCCGGGGTCGGCACCAGGCAGGACCCACCTCCTTCCTGTTTGGTTCTCAGACGGAAGAAACTCGTTGTGTGGACACCTAGGAAACTCACCTCCCCAGACGTATTTGCTGGGATGATAAGGCCACTCCCGTGCTTCCGTGCCTGCGTTCTCCAGGCCCCTGCTGCCCGCAGGCTAGGATCCAGATTCTGATTCGAGGTCAAGTTCCTCCTGTTCCCGTTTCCGCCCTTATTCTCAGACGCTGCCCCGGGAGAGTTTTACAGCCCGCCGGGCCGACCTGCCTCGGGCAGCCCCGGCCCCTGTGTCTGCGCCCCACTCGTGGCCCCACTTGGGGATGTCTCCCCCCATCGGTGCTGCTGATTCGTGGGCCTGTCCACCCCTGAAGAGTGTTCATCTCCTGCACCCCCCGCACCCCAAGGACAGGGCGCGATTCCTTTACTCGTGTGCCTGCCCCCCACCGTGAGAATAAAGATGCTTTTCCTTTTTAGAAATTTATTTTCATTTTAATTTAAATTTTAAAAAGTGTTTATTGATTTTAGAGAAAGAGGAAGGGGGGGAGAGAGAGAGACAGAAAGAGAGAGAGAGAGAGAGAGCGAAACAGGTTGCCTCCAATACACACAGCCTGACCTGGGATCAACCCTCACAGCGTGGGCACGGGCCCTGACCAGGAATCGAACCCACAACCTTCCGGTGCCCAGGATGATGCTGTAGTCTCGTCCGGATAGGAGCCCCACCGGCCGGGGCCCTGAGTCTTCATCCCTGGTTATCTTTCATATCCATTCAATAAAGTATGAAAACTCGGTTCCAAAAAGCCTTCCATCAGCTGTTTTATTTTTCCCCTCTCCGGCTGCTTCCGGAGAAAACATTTCCCTGGGAACAATGAGGCGTTCTGCACATTGTGGGCCGTTTACCTGTAACTGGGGCCGGAAGAGCAACTTTTCCCTATCGAACGCCGGTGAATGCCTGCCACCGGCCTCGCTGGGTCTGAGTGCGCGCGGCGCGGTCCCCTGTGCGCGTCAGCATTGGCATGCGCTGCTGTCTCCGCGGCCTGCCTGCTGCCTGCCTTTTGGCAGAGGGCAGCCTCGGAGTCAGCAAGTGCACCCGAGAACAGAGCCTGACCGCTGCTGCGTGGGCAGGTGCCAAGGCCAAGTGCTTTACTTCGTGATGCACCGGCCGTGACAAAATCAGCATCGCCGTCCGCGGTGCCCGCTACGCGCTACGGAGCCCCGGCTGGCAGAGCCCTCGGGCTGAGACGCGTGTGCCAAGTTTGGCTTTGTTTCTCACCAAGTTCAAGTGTGATCGGTTCTACCTCACGTGAGACATGGGGTGGGGCGCACCGGATAGAAGGGAGGTTTCCGAAGCTGCTTTTTCTTTTACCAAAGATTTTCTCTTGCCGAGGAAGCCACAGGGAGGAATGCAAGCAGCTGCTTCCTCCCCCAAACCCGGGCCCGTGTTGGCGGGAAGGGCGCCGCTGGGTGTGGGAAGGGGAGAGGGCCGCTGGGGAAGCACGGTCCTCCTTAGGAGGAGAGCTTTAGCAGACTTTGCAGGAGAGAGGACGCACCAGGGAGTTATCCTTTGGGGAGGTCGTGCTTCCCGAGAACTTGTTTGTTTGGACACAGGGGTGTGTGGGAATGTGGCCGGGTCATAACTCAGTCAGCACAGGGGATGTGTCGCCTCCAAACCCTGCTGCCTCCAAGGTCACGGGTTCAGTTCCCAGTCAGGGCAGGTGCCTGAGTTGTGGGTTTGATCCCCGGTTGGGGCACGGGTGAGAGGCAACTGATTGATGTTTCTCTTCCCTTCCCCCTTCCTCTCTCCCTAAAATACAATGAAAAAATGCCCTCGAGTGAGGATTAAAAAAAAGAAAAACGAATTTTCTTGGAGTACTCCAATGCCATGGTATCATTTGCTCACTCTTTTTAAAAAATTTATATCTCACAGTTTTTCACAGTATTTATTTATTTTTAGAGCAAGGGGAAGGGAGGGAGAAAGGGAGAAACATCAGTATTGGTTACCTCTTGTGCGCCCCCTACTGGGGACCTAGGGCACAACCCAGGCATGTGGTCTGACTGGGAATCGAACAGATGACCCTTTGCTTCTCAGTCCCGCACTCAATCCACTGAGCCACACCAGCCAGGTCTGAATTGTAGGTTTCTGTCTGGTCCCAAGGAAGCCCCTTCCGGGAGAGAGTAGTTCCCCTTCATCCGGAATGTGGCCCGTCGTAGCCCATCTCAGCGACAAGTCTTTGAGAGCTGGTTTGTTCCGCCCGCCCCAGGCTTGGCATGGAAAGCCTGTGGTGTGTGGCTCTTTAAAAAAAAAAAAAGGGCCGCCCTGGCTGGCGTAGCTCAGTGGATGGAGCACGAGCTGTGAACCAAAGTGTTGCAGGTTCGATTCCCAGTCAGGGCACATGCCTGGGTTGCAGGCCATGACCCCCAGCAACCGCACATGGATGTTTCTCTCTCTCTCTCTCTTTCTCCCTTCCTTCCCTCTCTAAAAATAAAGAAATAGAATCTTTAAAAAAAAAAGGGCCCCGTTGGCTGTCCTCGCCAGCGTCTGCGTCACAGGGCAGCTGTGCCGTCCGCTGTGAACACGAGGAGAGGAGGAGGAGGAGGAGGTGGGAAGCGGTGTGTTCTGCAGGGAGTAGCCACAGAACATTCACGGATGGGAGAGGCCGCTGTGAGGCTCCTGGAGGTCAACAGGTGCTCCAAACACAGCAGGTGTCGGAAGAAAACACCTGCTCCCGGCGTCAGGAGGGGGGTGGACCGGCCTTGGACTTCCCGGGCCGCTGCAGCCGTGGGAGCTGCAGTTGGTCACTCTGTCCTCCATGGTTCTGTCGGGGCACAGAGACGGACAAAGGCCGCCGAGTGCACAGTTAGCCCGGGTGTGCGTGCACGCGGCCCCTTCACACCTGGCAGTGATGTGTCCATGCGTCCTTCCCAGGGCCCTGTGCCCCGCCCCCGCTCAGTGGCAACACGAGCCCTTCCTCTGTGCAGAATTGTGCTGGGGCCCCCCGTGCCCAGGGGACACTGCAGGGCACATCCCAGGTGCCTGTCTGTTCGGGTACCTTCCCCTGTGCTGCTGTTGCTCCCTGCATGCAGCTGTCTGTCCTGCGTGCAGCTGTCTGTCTCCAGAGTTGGCACGCCTTCAAGGCCACACCCAGGGGCAGTGCCCCCTGGAGTGGCTGCCCCGGAAGGAGGGCGCACGTGGGTCCCAGCCGTGCAGTGCTCACGGTGAAGGGCCTGTCCCCATCTCCGACCCCGATGCTCCTGGGAGCTCCGGGGAGATGACACAGGCATGCCACCTGCACCTGCTGGGCGGGAACCCGCATTTTCACGGACACCTGGGGCATTGGCCTGCACGTTGTAGTTTGAGAAGTACTGGCCCACCTGCGCGTGTGTGTTTTCCAGGTACAAACTGTCTCTTTCAAGACCCTCCCCCAACCTCCGTCTCCTGTGCTTTTGGCTGGCCCCTCCCCCACCAGAGCTCTAAATGTCACAGGGGTGGGGGGGGTCCTGAGGTCGGTCCTTGCTGGTTTGTCTCCTGTCCAGGTGGCCTTCTTCGGTCTGCCCACCTCTCCAGTGTTAAATACCATCTGCGGGGGGTCACTCCATGCGTGGGTCACCTTTGTCTGGGCACCCTCCTCCCACACCCAGCTGCTCACTGCACCCTGCCCGTGGTCGGCCCCTTGGCCTCTCCCATGGGCCATGTTAGGCCTTGAGCTCCCCACCCTGTGGAACCGACACCCTGGCTACTGTGGCTGAGGCGTCATCTTCGGTGGGTGGAGGTTTATTTCCAATCCGTCTATTGCTACGTGGGGACACAATGGTGTAGGCTTTGGAAACGTGTGGTTCAGTGAATGAACTGCTTCCCATGTGTGTTGGGGACGGTCTGCAGTGTCCTCTGTGGTGTTGGTACTCAGTGGTACATGGTGGCTTTCTTAACCCAAGGGGTCCAGTGTCCTCGGATCGAGGTGGGGATTTTGGGAAACTGAGGTTTCAGAAGCCAGGCGTTGTCAGGGGCTTAGTCCCCAGCTCACGAACTCTCTCAGAGGAAAACCGGCTGCTTCAGTGGCCAGTGCGCACTTGACCTAGCCCCGAGGTCAGCTGTGGTGTCCGGTTCGGCGACTGTGACCTTGGCACATGGCACGCTGGTGTGCTCCATACTGTTCATTTTGTTCATGAGTTTTCCTAGCGGTTTGTAAAGAAACGGCTTTTTGATACAAAGCAGGGGTTGGCAACGTTGTTTTTGCATAACCAGCCAAGTAATAAATGGTTTTGGCTCTGTGGGCCAGACTTCTCGGTTCTGTCCTGCAACAGTATGTAAACAGATGGGGGTGGTTGTATTCCGATAAAATGCCTCGTAGCGCCCCCGACCACAAGAAGGCAGCTGGCGGGATGTGCTGGGGGGCTCTGGCTTGCCAAGGAGCAGCACAGAAAATAGTTTGGCTTCATTGATACGGAATGGGGTTATTACTAGGTAGGGAAAACCGGGTGAAGGGTTGACACCTCAAGATTTCTCAGAATGAGTAATGGTCGAGCTTCCGGGAAATCCACGAATATATACTCATGCATATGCGTTTAGCACAGGGTAGGAAATGTGTCAATACACACCGCCCGGCATAATGCTCTCATCCGGGCGGTAGTTGAAGAAAGCAGGGAATACAAAGGTGCAGGGGTGGGGGAAATCGGAACCTGCGTACGCCGACTCGGAAGGGAAGGTGAGGCAGGCGCTTTCGAAGGTGGCGTGTGGCACGTCCCCAGAACGCTCACCGTAGTTCCTGGGTGACCCAGCAGGCCCAGTCCTAGACAGCAGACGCCCAAGGGAAATGAGGACGCACAGGCAGAGACCTGGATGCCAGCGTTCGTAGCAGCCGATAGCCAGAATCCGCAAACGTCTCCAATTTCCACCCCCTGACACGGGGATGGAGAAAAGGCCGCCTTCCGTGCAAGGGCATGCTGTGCAGCCGTGGGAGGGAGTGAGGCGCTGACCCCTGCCTCACCTGGGGCGGACCTGGAAAACATCACGTTTTCCTGGCGCAGGAAAGAAGCCGGACACAAAATGCAACATTGTATAGCTTATTGTGTGGGCGATGCCTGAGACTGGTGAAGCTGCTGAGACAGAGTAGATGCGGGGCTGCAGTGGCCCCAGAGGGTCAGGAAGACACAGGGCACGAGCCTGTGGTTTCTTGTGGGTTGGCGGCGCGTGCCAACATTGATGATGCTGGTGGGTGCACATGCCGGTGACTGTAGTGCGTACTGATACGGTTGAATGGCGTGGTGTTTGAATTAGATCCCGATAAAGCTGGGACACATCCTATCAGCAGGCACGGGATGCAAGCATGAGACCTCATTAGTGAGTACCACCGGTGACCCGCCATTATTGTTTGGGTGAGGGAGAGTCACAAAATGCACCCGAGTGTGTGGGTCCACTGTGCTCGGTTGTGTGTCCTGGCGGAGGCAGACCCGTGTGGGAGCCTCCAGGGCCAGGGGGACCCTTCCCCTCCTCGGAACTGCAGGCCGCTCCGGGGCCAGTGGGTGGGTGGCGTGCTGTACTCCTGGCCGAGCCGTTGGCCCCGGCTGTGCTGCCACTTTCGGGGGCCTCACTGGACACGCTTGTTCGTTGCAGATTGAGGAGGGAAGCAAAGCCGCCGCGGTGGACAAGTTACTGGCCGGAGACGAGATCGTGGGCATCAACGACATCGGACTCTCAGGGTTTCGGCAGGAAGCCATTTGCCTGGTGAAGGGGTCCCATAAGACCCTGAAGCTGGTGGTGAAAAGGTAAGGCCCCGTCCTCCTGGCGCGGTTACCAGCACACACTGCATGGAGGAGAGCGGCAGTCCGGATGTGGTCTTAAGTGGTGGTGGGGGGGGGTGGGCGTGCATTTAGCTATGTTCCTGCATTCACGCATGCACGCAAATGAGAGTTACCTCTTCGCCAAGGACGAATTAAGCATGAAACATTTAAAAAGACTCCTTTTATGACCACCGATTGTTTATTTTTGATTTGTTACGTGAATCTGCATAGTTGTATCTTTCTTTGGCAATGTGTGGATTATTTTCTTGGCAGAAAAAAAACTGGGCTTTTTTTTGTTCCACATGAAGTGAAGTGTGGTTGCCTGTTGCTTCCACAAGGGGGCAGTGTACTGGGATGTGGGGTTTTTTGGTGAGAATCTTGTTAAGACAGAAAGGTAGCTTCCAGGTGTTCCCAGAGTTGCGCCCAGGTCTGAAGGTAGCCAGTGGCTGGTTCCTAGAAATTAAACTGTTGGTAGCAATTTGGATGATGTGAAGAGGTAAGACAGTGAAATGAAGGACTTGATGGTTTTATGCACAGGAACTACGGCAGTGTCCCTGAATTCCACACAGGTATTTGTGACTTGTTTTCACATGGAAATAATTCCCCACCTTGCGTTTTCTAGTTGTCTAATCCCAAAGGAAGCATGCCTTTTTTTTAATAGCAGGATCAGTGCAGTCTTTCCAAAGGTGACTGTAAATTTTAAAAAATAAATGGACTCAAGCATTTCTTACCATTTTTTTTTTATACAGACTTCAAGACAAATTCCCAAAGGACTTTCCTTCTATAAAATTTTTGGGAATGAAACCAGCATCTAAGGAGGTGGTTTATAAACGAAGAATGAGAAGCTTTCATTCTTTGCCAAATTACTTCAGCCACCTTATTTCTAAGGGGCCTAGGCGATCTTCCTTGTGAATCAGGAAAATGAAATCTCAGAATGGCCGTTTCAGAGCCCTTTGGGGGGAGGATGGGGCATGAGAGGTGCGGCCATATCATATAATTATTCCTTTGTGGCCGGCTCACGGAGCGCCCTCACGCGGGCCATGTGTCCCAACACGGGTAGGCGTGGCTCCGTGGTGGTGGTGATGATGCTGATGGAGGGCGGCCTCAGAGGTCAGGCGGCAGTTAGCAGCACCTCTGGGCTGATCGCGAGCCCCTCTTCTGTCTCCCCTGTTGTCTCCGTCATAGAGCTGCCAGGCCCCCCAAACTCCCAGCGTGTGGGGACAGAGTTGTCTCTTCTGCAGGGGGTGGTGCTAGTGTAGTGGTTGCCGTGGGCAACGTGGGGGCTGCCTGCCACAGTGTGTGGTGCACAGCAGGTGAAGGAAGGACTGGGGTTGGTTGAACCGGATTGAGCTGGGCGGCACCTGGACGCGCATCACTGAGCCTCTACCTGATGGTGGGGATGCCGAGACCCAGGTGTTTGTGCAGTAACACCTGTCAGTGGGGCCCCGCCCTGCCCTGGGAGGCAGCAGCACATAGCGCGGGCAGAGCCGTTGACAGTGGGGGACAGAATGGGGACACAAGGCTGTCCTCACCACCGCGTCTAAGGAGGTAGAACAGAATGTTGGTGGGGCCTTATTCTACCGTCCAAAAAGCAGGTATCTAATAACAAAGCTGGCGTATAGTCATAGAGAAGAAGAATGGGATTGGTTGGCCCCCCAGGAGAAACTTGGATGAAAGACACAAGGTGGCAGTTCCTAAAACGAGAGGTGTAAATAGGAGACAAGTTTGAGTAACGATTAGGAATCGACGTTGATTTAAAAAGGAGACGCTGGGTTTTGAGTGGCAAGTTGTGTCATGGAGCAGCAGCGCCCTCTGCTGGTGAGAGAGCGGGAAGACAAGGACTTAGTTGACGGGATGCCGATTAGGTTGCAAATTAGACAGTTTCCCTGGCGGGCAGTTTGGCAATGCCGTTCCGAAGGGTGCACGATGATGTTCCTGGGACCGTAGACATTCAGCAGAGGGCGCTTACCGAGCTGACTTAGGGACACCCACAACTTGGCAATGCTGAAAGCTGCTTGTTAAGCCCAGTTGGATGGAACACATACATGCATTTATTGCTATGTCTCGTTTTGAAAAAAAAGTTTTTAATTTTTAATGGTGGTAAAATACACATAGCAAATATACTGTCTTAACCATTGGTAAAGTTTACTGCACGGATGTCGTGCACTCTTTGAAAAGGTGGCAGCCCTGGCTGGCGTAGCTCAGTGGATTGAGCCCGGGCTGCGAACCAAAGCGTTGAAGGTTCGATTCCCAGTCAGGGCACATGCCTGGGTTGCAGGCCACGACCCCCAGCAACCGCACATTGATGTTTTTCTCTCTCTGTCTTCCTCCCTTCCCTCTCTAAAAAATAAATAAGTAAATAAGATCTTTTAAAAAAAAAGGAAAAAGAAAGGGTGGCAACTTTATAAAAAGGCACCATATGAGTAGTTCATCATCCACCGAGCCACAAACACAGAAATATCATCTAGTCCCTTACCCAACAGTGTGTCCAAAGAGTAAATTAGTTTTGTTGAATCTCATTCAACCGCCTGCCTGCCTGAGGCGCCCTAAGGAAGAGTGGCCTTCTGATAACACACAGCAGTTAGGGTTCTGAGCGGTGTTGGGGGGCGCGGGGGCGGGCCAGGTGTAGCTGTTCAGGAGAAAGAGGTGTGTGCGCCTGAGTATAAAACACGCCCACGGTTCTGGACACTGAATGGGCACCGTGGTCCACGTCCTGGCCTCTCCCACCTGGGGGCAGCAGCGGAGCCTGCTGTCCCGCAAGCAGGCTGGTTTGGTCTGGTTTCCATGTGTGTGTGTGGCGAACAGGGCCCCCCCCCAAAGGCGCAGGTGGGGCAGGATTGCGGGCAGTGGGTCGGCGGTTTCACGGAGCCCCAGCGTCTGGTGTCAGGAGGCCTGGGCGGCGCGTATCTTGTCATCGTGCGGCTGCCGGGCTGGGGGAGCCAGGGGAGCCGTGCGCGACGAGACACAGGATCGCTCTGTCTCCCCCAGCGAAGTTTCTCTCGCAGACAAAGGGGCGAGCACCGCCTTTCCCCGCCGTGCTGCCCGCTGCAAACAAAGAGCTGCAGCCGGAATATGCTCTCCTTCGGGGTGCCTAGGCCGTGCCCCAGGCCAGCGAGGCGTCGAGGGGCGGGGGGCTTCCCCCCAGGTGCTGGGACAACGGTCAGACTGGCAGGAGAGGCTGAGCAGGAGGGTTTTTTCGCCTTGTCCTTTTTCCGTGGCGCTCTGCTGGGCCAAGGAGGTGCTGCTGGCAGGGAAGTTCGGGGTGCACGGGGGGTAACCTTTCCTTTGTCTGTCTCTCCGGCTGTCACCTGCATTTTTTCTCCTGGGTGTGCAGGCCGCAGCTCCCTGGAGATCCTGCTGGCCAGCTCTGCAGTGGATGGGGTTGTGCCAGTAGGGTCCCAGACGGCCCTGGACCACTTGCCGGTGGGAGTACTGCTGCTTTAAGCCAGCGTGCTTGGGAAAGGTTAAGACCAGAAACCAGGTCATCCGGGGTGTTTAATGCTGATTAGCGTGGCCTGGGGTGTTTAACCCCGTGCGGGGGTGGGGGTTGGGGGATGGGCAGGAGTCCAGCAGCCCGCCGGCCCCTGTGGCTGGGGCTGTGCCTGTGGCACACACTCCCCCATTTTTGTGACTTTAGAGGCAGTTGACCGCAGATTCAGCTCTTCTAGAAGAGGATGGTCAGTGTCCAACGCCTTGAGGAAGGTTTCTGTGAAGTACCAGGTCACAACCTGTTCTGTACAGCTTGTTGTGAGAATTTACATCTTACGAATTTGTACGGCGACTTTTAGTTGTGTGTGCAACAATGATGCCTCACCAGGATTCTTAGGCCCTCTCTCTCTCTCTCTCCCTCTCTCTCTCTCTCTCTCTCTCTCATTTTACTTCTGAACCAGCGGCACGGCAGGCAGTTTGGCCAGGGCCACGTTACCGACAGGGTCGATTCGGGTCATTGCCCACGTCTTTGCTGCCCGCCCGCCTTAAATAAAGCCCTTTTGTGACGGAGTACGTCCACTCAGTTTGCGTTCAGGAGCCGACGGACACGCCCCAGGAGGAGGTTCCTGGCAGGAGCTGTGGGATCCGTCGCACGGAGTGGCCGGTGGTGCATTGGAAGGAGGGAGGGAGAGGCCAGAGCTGGTGGCAGCACCTGCACCTGCCCCTTAGGAGCATGTGCCTTACAGCCCGCCCAGGTTCCTGGTGTCACTTGCTTGCAGTGAATTCTGCACCCGGCCGGTGCTGTGTCCCCCTGCACCTGGCTCCGTAGTGCTGTCCTGAGCAGGTAGCTGTGCGTGGGGCCCCAGCTCTGACGTTTCGGAAGCAGCTCACTGTTAGGGTTAGGGTTAGGGTTGGGGACGTCTTGGAAGCAGCTCAGTGTGGCGGTGCGGCCGGAGGACAGGGCTGGCTGGGCCGGGGGCAGGTGGTGTCTTCCTTTCCCTCACCCCCCGCCCCGTCGGTGGGCTCTTCCTGGGGGCAGAAGCAGTGTGTGTTCTGAAGGAGGAAGGTTCGAGTCTTCGTGGGGGTGCTGGCGGGAGCTGGCAGACATGGGTACTTGGGGGCGGTGGGGGAGGGGTCTGAGATCATTTGTTCGAGTTTCAGGGGACGGTTTGCATTTTGAGAATTTTGGAAATTATTGTCCGTGGCTCTTGTGGTACCTGTTTTCCTGATAAACCAGAGTAAAGCTGGAGGTTTGCGCTGGATAGACATCCTGACTTGTTTGGGCTGTTTTCCATGATTGTTTTTTCTTTTCTTTTTTTTTTTTTAAGGTTTATTTATTTTTAGAGAGGGAAGGGAGGGAGACAGAGAGCGAGAGAGAGAGAAACATCAATGTGTGGTTGCTGGGGGCCGTGGCCTGCAACCCAGGCATGTGCCCTGGCTGGGAATCGAACCTGCGATGTTTTGGTTCGCAGCCCACGCTCAATGCACTGAGCTATGCCAGCCAGGGCTATTATTGTTTTTTCTTAATTGAGATATAATTTATGTATGTTAGTTTCAGGGGTACGATGTAACAAGTCGATATGTGTCCATATTGCAAAATGATCACAGTGAGTCTCGTTAACAGCCGTCACCCCACACAGTTGTAAATATTTTTCTTGGAGTGAGAAGAACAGCATAGCTTTTATTAAAGTCAGGACGGGGAAGAAAACCACATAGATCAGAATTGTTTTATTTTGGGGAAAGTTGCTTGTGCTGAGGTTTAGAGTTCGTATACAGCCTAAGCACTTAATCAGATGAATCTCTAACTACGTGAGATGTTTCATATTCTAAGTCAAGTCGAGACAGGTAAAAAGATGTTGTTCCCAGCAAGGCAGGGAAGCAATGTTTGTAACATTTCCTTTGAAAACATTGCTGGTTGGCAGTCTATGAAGACGTGGAGAAAATGTTTCACTTTCTTTTGTTCCTTTGTTGTTACAAATAGATAAGACTCCCAGCCCTGCCGCTAATCCTTACGGCTACTTAAAATTAGTTACATGAGGAACTAATGTAACTAATGTTACCATCTTCCCGATGGGAAGGTGATAACTGCTGCTGGCCCTGGCGGCTGTTTAAAATGCAACGTTGATGCTTTGTGTCCTGCTCCAGCCACAGTGGTCACTTGGGAATTTGTGTCTTTCTGTAATTCCCCTCACGTGGAGAGGCAGGAGCTGCCCGACCCTCGTCCCGTAGGTTGTAGGTTTTGTCCAGCGTGACCACACCATGCACAGCATTGCCCTGTCTGAGCACTGACTGGGGAAGAACTCTCGGCCTGAGAGGGTTCCCCAAAAGGCCGCCAGGGGCTGGGAATTTTCCTTTCTTTTAAGATGTATTTATTTATTTTTAGGGAGGGGAGGGAGGGAGAGAGAGAGAGAGAGAGAGAGAAACATCCATGTGCGGTTGCTGGAGGGCGTGGCCCGCAACCCAGGTATGTGGCCTGACTGGGAATTGAACCAGCGACCCTTTGGTTCACAGGCCGGTGCTCAGTCCAGTGAGCCACAGCAGCCAGGGGAAAACTATTTTTAAAATTCGAAATAAATTCAGATTAGGTTTGGTGGGCAGTTTGTGGGGAAAGGTTTCTCGGGGAGCCCTCATTAGCATGGATGATTTTATCGGGAACCCTGGAAAACCTAAGGTGAACTGACATTAAATACCAGGGCTTTTTGGTGCTTGGGGGAGAGGACCCTTAGTGCTGGTGTCAGGTTCTGTTTTGCAAGAGCGGCCGTGGCATGGAGGGCACTCACAGGGCACTCGGGCCGCAGGACGCGAGGGACCCCCGCCTGTGCGGGACGAACTCATGAACCCATCTGTGTGAAAACACCCGGAGGGAAACACGGGCAGAGGCGTGTCCTGGGTTGTTATCCTCATGTCATGTGGGGTTCCCTTTCATCTTCTCATGGGCCTCCTAATTTTTTTTTTCATTACACATTTATTTGTTGTTGATTTGAGACACACAGAGACTGAGAAGCATCGGTATGTTGTTCCGCTTATTTGGGCATTTAATTTTTGACGCGTGTGAGTGCCCTGACTGGGGATCGAACCCGCAACCTTGGTATATGGGGAGAACGCTCCAACCCACCGGACTAGGCAGGCAGCGCAAGGCTCTTCACGCTTTGGTGTTCCACGTTTTGTACCATAAGATGCGCAGACACCAGCAGCCCTTTGGCTGGAGAAGAATCTCTAACCCAGACACTGGGATGACCTGGGGGCCTCGCCAGAGTGTCCAGGGGGCCTGACCTGGCTTTTCCCGCTGCCGTGGGGAGGTCCGTGCAGGGGGGAGGGGTCAGCCCTTTCCCTCGCTGGCTTGCTCCCTCTAGGGCTGGAGAGATCAATCCGCAGCTCTCCCAGCCTTTCCAGCCTGCCTCTGGGGTGTCTCTTCCATTCATTCATTCATTCATTCATTCACCCATTCATTCATTCATTGCTATTGAGGACTTCCATGGGGGTGTGCTCCTGACCCACCGGACACCTGGCTCAGGTGTGGTTTTCGGCATCAGCCAGCCGCGTTTTTCCACTTGTGATGCGCCCTGTCAGGAGGCAGGGCAGGGTTCCCCCCAACACCCCCTCCCCCTCCACGTTCTCCCAGACCCTCCCCGCAGGGCGTTTTGGTCCCCTGTCTCGTGGCCCGTCCGTGTGCTCCTCCCACATCTGCAGGGACTGGCGGTTTCAAGCCACCTGTGTGTCGCGTGGGGGAAGCAAAGCAACACCCGAGCGTTGGGGACAGAAAGGCGCTCAGCGTGCCCTTGTTATTTCTGCCGCATCAGCAGCGGCCAATGAAGCCGACGGAAGGCGCAATGAGTGTGTGAGGACGCTAGGTGGCGCCAGACCCCTCTGTCCCCAGAGCGCATCACAGGGTGCTGACAGTAGTGAGCGGCGCGCTGGTGCTGGGTGGCCTTCTGCCTGTTCCCACGGTCAGTCCAGCCCTTCCAGGCCTCAGGGTGCGGGCCCACACACCGGCGGGACCCTCCTGCAACCCCCGAAGTGTTCACAGCACTTGACAAAAGGACAGACAGTTTAGGCACATTCCACGCCCCTGACTGCCTGTGACACCCTCGGTCATACCTTGTTAGGCGTGAGCCTTTCCACTGGATTTTCTTTTATTTATTCTTAAAAAAAAAAACATAGCCCTGATTAGTACTGGAACTGTTCACTGTGCCTTCTTCAATTTTTTTTTAAATTTAATTTTTACAAAATCCTTAGCTGAGGATATGTTGATTGAATTGAGAGACAGGAAGGGGGCGAGAGAGAAACACTGATCCGTTGCCTCCTGTATGTGCCCCGAGCAGGGATCGAACCTGCCACTTTCTGGTGCACGGGAGGATGCTCCAGCCGGCTGAGCCGCCTGGCCAGGGCGACCGCGTCTTCTTGAGACAGACACGTGGGCCTGCGTGTTAGCTTTCTAGAAGGAAGAGAACAGCCACGCGCCCTTGCAGCGGTGCTCCGGGAACCCCTGCCCTAGCCACGTGGGAGGCATTTTTCTTCCCAAGCCTGCCTTTTCTCTTCGCCGCCCGTTCCAGCCAGCCAGGCCGATGCCCTTCATTAACTAGCCCTCGAGGACGATGAAGGATGTGGTAGCGCCCTCCGCGCGGGCCGTGCGGGTGGCCAGGACCTTCCTGATGAGGATCCTGAGGCGCGCCATGAGGTACAGTGTCGGTTCTGCGGCCGCTGTGCTTGGCGCGGTGTGCTGCGGCCCTCCGCTCTGTGCTTCGGCTCGCGGGAAACTCATAATAAAGTCGCTATGTTCGGTGTCCTGTTGGCCAGGTGTCCGTCCTCGTGAACGACCAGAGTTGTCAGGTGGTTTATGTTTTGTCCCTTGAAGAGTCTTTACGCTTGGCTGCGTTTGCCTGCTTGGGAGAAGGCTGGGCCTTCGACAGGGACCCGAAGAGGCTGCATTGTCGGGCCGTGTGCCAGCCACTGCAAGGCTCGTACTGCCCTAAACCGAGGGCCTGCCAGTGCCAGAGGTGCCTGGAGGCCCTGTTATGCTTCCACTGCAGCTGCAGGGACTTCCACCTGGGCGTACCTGCCACACCTGGACAGGTGTGGCCAGAAAACGAACAGACCACCCACGGGGATGGTAGAGACTGGGGAGTGACGGGAGGGGAAGGTTCATACCAGGTTCAGAAGTGCCGCACTGCCCCCGTTGAATGAGGGCATCATGAGCCCCACGGCAGGGACCTGTGGTTCACATCCCAGACACCCCAAGAGGTTCAGAGGTGCCTATGTCTGCTCATCTGAGGCAACGACAACATGGCCACATTTACTCGAGTGAGGAAATAAGCAGAAGCGATCTAAAAGGAGACCCAGAGGAGCTGGGGACTCCTTGCGCTTTTCTCCGCCCCTGGTGCTTTGTTCCCAAGGAGGGTGAAGGCCCGCGCAACGGTGCGCCCAAAGCCCAGCTGCCCGCGCAACGCTGCGCCGGGGGCAAAGCTGCGCGCAAAGCTCAGGGCCTGCGGAAAGTTCTGCTCAAAGCTGCGCCCAAATCTGCACGCAAAGCTCCGCTCAAAGCTGCGCCCAAAGCCGAGCGATCGCGCAAAGCGGAGGGCCTGCTCAAAGCTCCGCTCAAAGCTGCGCGCAAAGCGGAGGGTCGGTGCAAAACTGCGCGCAAAGCTGCAGCCAAAGCCGAGGTCCGTCGCAAAGCTGTGCGGAAACCGGAAGGCTGGGAGGTTCTGTCTTCCATCTTCGTGTGGGAGCGAAGGGCAAGGTTTTTTTACTTAGCTAGAATACATTGGAGGAATAAGGGCCGGCTCCCCTTTTGGAGCCTGTGATCTGCACTCCGTGCTGGGGTTAGAGGTTAAACACAGCGCCCCTGCCCTGGGACGAGCAGAAGCGCCTGGAATCGATGCTGTCCCCCCAGGTGGAAGGAGCTGGGGCTTCTCTCCACACTTGGCGCGGAGCTGTTCTGGGCGGGGGTGGCGTCCCTGAGTCGTGTGCCTTCTCTTTCAGGAGGAATGAGCTGAGCTGGCGGCCTCACTCCTGGCACGCCACCAAGTTCTCCGACAGCCACGCCGAGACGTCTGCCTGTCAGCTTCCCTCTGCCGGCGCCTGCCCTTCCTGGCACGGCCGACACCACGCCAGGTAGGCCCGCACTTCTGGCAGTTGGATGCTGGGGCACAGCCTCACCTCTGTCGTGAGGGCGTCTGCCTTGCCTTCAGTGATGGCTACTGGAAGCTGGGCCAGTGTCCTCACTAGTGTCCTGCCAGAAGGATGACAGTAAACGCAATAGTGTGGCTGTTATTTGTGGGCACGGGCACTCATGTGACTGCAGTAGATTGTGTGGCTCTACATGTGCATTTATGTGCACATACATGTGCACACATGTGTGCACGACAGTACGCACGAGCACACTGATTTTGTTTACACGTGTGTGCATGCTCATGTGCAAGCTCGTGCATGTGTGTGCACCTGTGTAACCACGCGTGTGCACACCTATGTGCACATAGGTGTGCATTTGCTTACTCCCGTGTTGCACGCACGTGATTGTGCATGCATACCGACACGCGTGCACCTGCATGTCCGTGTGTGAGCGTGTGTATCTATGTAAGTGTGCTTGTGCCTGTCTGTCTGTGTGTGGACGGGGGCTCCCATAAGCAGGTCAGACCAGGCTTTGGTGGACAGCGCTGGTCTGCTGCAGCACGGTGACGTGCTCGTGGGAAGTGACGGCCGTCCCCCCCAAGCACGGCACCAGCTCTTTCTCCAAGCGGTGAAGCCTCAGTGAAAAGCACGCCTTTTCACCCGTGATCGAGCCCACTCCTTAGTCTAGGAACTCCGTGAAGCCCGCACTGGGTGGTTTCTCAATGGAGCACCCAGGTGTGCGGCTGCACCTGTGTGCAGACGGCACTCCGACGTTGTTGCTCTGCCCTTGGCCGCAGGACGCCGTGGGAGAGTCAGCTCAGGGCTGTGGGTGGGAGGGTGGAGAGCACAGGCTCCGTTTCTGCAAGGGGTCGTCCGGGGTCTGTCCGCACAGCAGGGGGCGGGGAACGCCAGGCTCCCTCCCTTGGGTGACTTGGCCAGCGCACCCCCCTGAGTTCTTCCTGCCCACACGGTTTCCTTGCTCATCACGGTGCTCCGTAACCTAACGTAGCCATGGGGTCTTTCTGTTTATTTGTTTTTAAGATTTTCTTCTTTTACAGATCTTATTTAGAGATCGCTCTCTTTTTTTAGGAATCTTATTCAGAAATAAGATTATTTTTTTTTAGAGAAAGGACAAGGGAAGGAGAAAGAGAGGGTGAGAAACATCAGTGTGTGGTTGTCTCTTCTGAGCCCCCTACTGGGGGCCTGGCCCACAACCCAGGCATGTGCCCTGACTGGGACTGGAACCTGTGACCCTTTGCTTTGTAGGCTGGTGCTCAATCCACTGAGCTATACCAGCCATACCAGCCATGTTCTCCTCCCTCCCTCCCTCCCTTTAATTTTTTTTTTAATATTTATTTGTAGAGAGAAGGGAAGGGAGGGAGAAAGGGGAGAAGAAAAGGGAGGGAAACATCCATGTGTGGTTTCTTCTCACATGGCCCCCACTAGGGACCTGGCCTGCAGCCCAGGCATGAGCCCTGCCTGAGAATCGAACCTGTGACCCTTTGGTTCGCAGCCTGCGCTGGGTGTCCTTTATTTTAACCTTTAAGCACGAATGTCCTAGCTCTGCTGGGCGTGACTGAAAGAAACACCCTCCGCCCCTCCAGCGGCCTGGATACTGTGGGGCCCCTGAAACCCTGTGGCTCTTCTTGTCCGCAGCTCCTCCTCCCAGGACCTGTCGGGCGCGTGGGAGCCCACGACCCTGCAGCGCAGCTCGGGACACTTCAGCTCCCTGGGCAGCGTGGACAGCCTGGACCAGCCCTCCTCGCAGCCCTATGCCTCGGGCCGCCTGTCCTCGGCCAAGTCCAACAGCAGCATCGACCGCCTGGGCGGCCCGAGCAAGCGCGACTCGGCCTACGGCTCCTTCTCCACCAGCTGCAGCACGCCCGACCACACCTTGCCCAAGGCCGACGCCGCCTCCACGGAGAACATCCTCTACACCGTGGGGCTGTGGGAGGCCTCCCGGCCGGCGGGTGGCCGACAGGACCCCCCGGGCCCGGAGGAGAGGCTCGGGCCCTTGGCGCCCAGGGCGCCCCGGGAGAGCAGCAGGAGCCCCTGGCCGGAGGACGGGCCGGAGCCCAAGCTGCCCCCGGCAGGGAGGTCCAGCTTCGGGCCGGTCTGGTACGTTCCGGATAAGAAGAAAGCCCCGGCGTCCCCGCCGCCGCCCCCGCCCCCTCTGCGCAGTGATAGCTTCGCGGCCACCAAGAGCCACGAGAAGGCCCAGGGCCCTGCGTTTGCAGAGGCCGCCGCCGCGCAGCAGCACTTGGCGGGCCTGACGCGGGCTCAGCCCCGCGGCGACTGGAGAGCGGAGCCCGCCGAGGCCCAGCGCCGGCCGGCGGCACGCCCCGGAGACGGCAGGAGACCCGGCAGCTCGGGCTGCGCCGCCGACGCGCCGCTGGACTGCGGGTGGCTGTCCACCGGCCACGGGGCCGCCAGCCGGCTGCAGGCCTCTCTGTCCAGCACCGACGTGCGCTTCCCGCCGTCGCCCTACGGGTGCCAGCACCCGCGCCAGTACAGCGACGACAGCCCCTTCTTGCACGAGGGCCCCGGGGCCACCGCGGGGCAGGGAGGGCAGCTGCGCCGGGTCCTCGCTGGGGTTCGGCCGGAGGCTCCCGCCCAGCGCTTCCAGGACGACAACCCGTCTCAGGCCTGGTGGCCGCATGCTGCTGACCGGAAAGGGGACAGCGGTGGGCAGAGCCATCCCCGCTCCGGGGCTACAAGGCAGGGTCTCCTCGGGGGTCCTCAGCTATCGCAGCTCCGGGACGGCTACTGGCGCTGCGGCTCTCCTCTGGGCGCCCCCGACGGTCCCGCCCCACACCTGGCGGGCCAGAAGCCCCGCGGTCCCTTCCCGCAGCCGGAGGATGCTCAGGGGAGGGAGAGGGCTGACCCAGGGGCCAGAGGGGTGGGGAGCTGCCCCTCGGGAACGGAGGAGCCCCCGGGGGCCGGCCACGGCCACGGCGCCACCGTGAAGCAAGCGGCGGACGCCTTCAAGTGGGCGGACGGCGACAGCGGCAAGATCTCGGCTCACAAGACGCCGCTGCTGCACTCGCTGGCCCAGGAGGGCAGCCGGCGGCCCGCGGAGGGCCAGGAGGGGGGCGCGGACAGGCTGCCGCCGTTCGACGCCCAGGTGGGCAAGCCCGCGCGGAGGAGCGACCGGTTCGCCACCACGCTGCGGAACGAGATCCAGCAGCGGCGAGCCAGGCTGCAGAAGAGCAAGAGCACCGTGGCGCTGGCCGGGCCCGACCAGGCCGAGGCCGAGGCCGAGGGAGAGGCCAGCGGCGGCTGGCGCGGGGCCGCCGTGCCGGGGCCGTCTTTCCCGGGCACCTACAAGGACCACCTGAAGGAGGCGCAAGCGCGCGTCCTCAGGGCCACGTCGTTCAAGCGCCGCGACTTGGACCCCAGCCCCGCGGAGCGTTATGCGGGGTCCCCAGAACCCAGGGCCGCGAGCCACCGCCCGGAGCCCGCCCCCGTGCCCCACGCGTGGGAGGCGGGCCCCGCCCGGCCGCCCTCCTGCGCGGGCGGCGCGCCCCAGGTGGCCCGCATCGGGGGCCGCAGGCGGTTCACGGCGGAGCAGAAACTGAAGTCCTACTCGGAGCCGGAGAAGATGAACGAGGTGGGGCTCTCCGGGGGTGGCCGCGCCCGCCCGCACCCGCACCCCGAGGACGCTGTGGGCACCTTCGCTGACAGGTGGAAGTTTTTTGAGGAAACCAGCAGGCCGGTGGCGCAGAGGGCCGGCCCGCGGCAGGTGCTCCCCGGGGGCCCGAAGGAGAAGCTGGACCGGCCGTGGGGCGCCAGCCACGGGGACCAGGGCCCTGAGCTCCGGCCCCAGGGGAGGGCCCACACCACTTCCTTCGGAGAAACCGCCGCTGGCGGCCCCAGGAGGGTGGGAAAGGCGGGGACGCTGGAGGAAGCACCGCAGAGGCTGGGAACCTTCGCGGAGTACCAGGCCTGCTGGAGGACGCAGCGCAGGGGCCCGGACGCCAGGGCCTCGGGGCGGTACCACTCGGCCGACGACATCCTGGACGCGAGCCTGGGCCCACGCGAGCCGCTGCGGCACGTGCACGAGCGCTCGCGGTCGTCGCCATCCACGGAGCTGTACAAACAGGTGAGCCTCGCGCTTTCTTTATGCTCACCTGAGCACGTATGTGTGTGGATTTTAGAGCGAGGAAAGATACACACACACACACACACACACACACACACACACATTGATAAGTTGCCTCCGGTATGCGCCCCAAGCGGGGAGCAAATTTGCAGCCTTTTTGGTGCACGGGACGATCCTCCAACCCACGGAGCCGCCCGGCCACGGGCGATGACAATCTCAAGGGTCCTCATTTCCCCTTGAGCTCCCAGCCCCCCTGTTGTGACATGCCTTGCTTCCCCTGCCTCCCCCTCCCCCCTACCCATTCGCTGGTCTCTGCCTTCATCCAAAGCCAAGACTTGGGAGGAAACTGGAAGTTGGTGAGTTGTCCTCGGAAATGAGAAGGGGTGTTTTAGGGAAACTACTAAGAGCTGGTTTTTTTTTTTTTTCTTTTTTTCCCATGTGTGTCATATTTTATTTTTATTTTAAAAAAATTTTTAAAGATTTTCTTTATTTATTTTCAGAGAGGGGAGGGAGGGAGAAAGAGAGAGAGAGAGAGAAACATCCATGTGCGGTTGCTGGGGGCCATGGCCTGCAACCCAGGCATGTGCCCTGACTGGGAATTGAACCTGGAACGCTTTGGTCTGCAGCCCGAGCTCAATCCACTGAGCTACGCCAGCCAGGGCTAGAGAGCTGCTTTTCAAACATGGGTGTCACTGACTTTTTAGTATCTGTTCTTTCAGTATTCTTTTTTTTTTTTTTTTTGGAAGTATTTTTCACGACTGGCCTGGGACCAATGTCGTGAGAAAGCCGTGCACGACGCTGTACAGCACTGTGCTGTTTTTACAGCCAGCGTGGGGATGGTCAGACTTGACGGGAGGCTTTCCGGGGAGTTCCATCTCTCTGCCCGCGCTTCCTCGTCAACAGCTGCTGTCTCCTTCTCTCTCTGTGTGTTTTGGGGCTCCCGATAACCTGCCCATCTGTGTGTCCGAGCAAACGTTTGCTGCGGTCTCCGGAGAAGAACAGGCGGCAGGATCGTGTCAGGGCAGTCAGGGTGCACATGTGAGAGAGAGAGAGAGGCCCAGCCGTGCAGTCCCAGCTCTGGGAGGCCCCTTGCCTCGGCAACTGTTGTGCTGTCCCCTGCGGGTCCCCTGGCCCGTGGCCCGTGCCCCGTGCAGGATGACCACCGAGGAATCCTCGCTGGCTCACTCACTCGGGAGACAGGAATCCCGGACTCAGTGCATCAGAGGCTCCGGGCTCTGCTGCCTCGAGTTGTTAGCAGCTGGGTTGCGTTTCCCTTCCGTTGTGGGGTCGTGTCTTTTTGTTTTTGTTTTTTGTTTTTGTTTTTGTTTTTTGAGCCAATGGTGTCCCACGGCTTTCCAGACCTCACGGAGTGGACGCAGGGTCTGGCTGAGTCATCTCGGGCCAGTGCTTCCTGGAGCTGAGCTCCCAGCCCTGTGGCCAGCAGTCCCTGCTCTCGGGGCGAGCCCACAATGACGGGGTTCATAATAACAGACGTCTCGAAGGGGACGGCCTGGTGACGCGGGTGTCCCTGTGCTGCCCTTGGCAGGAAGCGCCTGTGGAGCCACGGCGACAAGCAGAGGACCCTGGGGAGCACAGAGGACTGGCCTCCGCAGTCCCGGATGAGGAGCGGTGTCCGGCCCCAAGGTAGGCGCCCGACTTTGATTTTGGGGTTATCCAGAGAGCCTCCGGGGGTGGGTGTCTCTCTGGGGGTCGTTGCTTGGTGAACGGGGTTGGGCTTGTGGCTTCAGCAGAACCTGAAGGGGTTGCTGACGGGCATTCCGGTGTCCCTGGGTGCCCCCCACCCACCGCTGGCCTCCACCCCGGGTCTTGGCCGCAGCCACAGCCCCACACGCTGCCTGGGGAGGGGCCCGGAGGGCAGAGAAGCCTTTTAGTGCCACCGCGGCATTTTCCGTCCTGAGAGCGGCTGCTGTGTGTTGTGTGCAGTTAGGTTCCGTGTGTCGGCAGGGGAAACCCAGCGCCGGGCCCTGGAATGGAGTGCTTCCTCCAGGATGCCGCCGGAAGGGTGCTTCCCTGACCTCGCTGGCTGGTGGCTGGGTGGCTGGGGCGCAGGCTGTGAATCCGCGTTGCCCCCCGGAGTGGTCCGTGAGAAAGGGATAGGGCAAGCGTCTCTCAAGGGGGCGTGGTTCAGGAGTCGGTTTTGAGCTTCCTCGTAGAGGCCAAGTCTGCTGGCTCCCCGAGGAAAGCTCAGAGGCCCTGCAAGGTTGTGGATGGCGCAGGTGGGAGCCACAGCGTGCGGCACAGTCGTGAAGAGCTGCAGGTGTCGCTGTTTCATTGTAGCGAGGAGGGAGTTCCCATTGAGTGCCTAGTGTCGCCTTGCCCTTTGTATCAGAGGGAGGCGGAGGAGAAAGCCTAGGTCTCCTGCAGGAGCTGGTGCTGCAGGAGCTGGTGCGCGGCCCTACGTAACAGGCTTGAGGGAGGGGTGGGGATCATCTTTTGCCGTCAGCTTGCTGCGTGCCGAGGTTTCTCACGCCTTGGGGATCTCTGCTGGTGGGGGTGCAAGGGCCCACGTAGACCCATCCCTCCAAGTTCCAAAATGTGTGCTTTTGAGAGCTGCGCGGCATGGGGCTGCATTTCCCTTCGTGTGTGTCTCTGCGGGAAGCGAGGGGCCGAGCACTCTCGCGGCTGCACCCGAGACGCCCCCCGGGTGAGGGAGAGAGGCCGCTGCATATGATACGCCTACAGAGTGCGAGGAGCACAGCGACAGCTTTATTCCCGCGGGCGCCGCACCAGTCAGAGCCCAGCGCCAGCTGGACTTTCTGCAGAGCCCACTCCCAGCCCCTGCCGGGAGGGCGCGCCGTGGGTGCGGCTGCGGCTTCGGGGGCGGCTGCCCAGGGCGCACCCTGCGCCCGAGCCACGTGTGTGTGAGTGGCGCCGCAGAGGGCGTGTGTGCTGCTGGGAGTTGGGGCCCCCTGCTGGGAGCAGAGTCCCAGTGAACAGCCAGGACGGACACACTAAGTGTTCTAAGTGGCTCTATCCACAGTGAAGGGGTCGGCGGGAAGGGGGAGGGGCCGCGCACCCTCTCTCCGTCACGGCCGGGCCTTCCAGCAGACTGCGCAACTGCTCTGCAGAAATCAGTTCCAGAAGCTTGCTGCTTTTGAGCTACCGACCTAGTAATTTTCAGAATTGTGGGTGCCTTGAAAGCGTGGCAAGCCGCAGCGAAATGCTAGGGCAGGAATATGGAGACGTGGTTTCCAGCTTTTTTTTTTTTTTTCAGGAAATTGTTTCTTTTTCTGAAGCGTTGGCAAGACACAGTGCCCTGGAAACACTGAATTTGATAGTGAAAGAAATGAAAATTCAGGCAAGGGACAATCTTTTACTCACCCCTCTCCCCCCAAAAAACTATAAATGCAAAGATTTCAAGATGTGCAAGTATTTCACATAAGTTTAAAGTAATGTAAACATGCCCTGGCTGGTCCCCAGGGGCTCAGTGGACTGAGTGCTAGCCTGAGAACCAAAGGGTCGCCAGTTCAATTCCCAGTCAGGGCACATGCCTGGGTTGCGGGCCAGGTCCCCAGTGGGGGGCGCTCGACAGGCAACCACACATGGATGTTTCTCTCCCTCTCTTCCCCCTGTCTCCTCTATCTAAAAATAAATAATAAAACAAAATCTTAAAAAAAATAAATAATGTGAACAAGTCTGTATAAAGAATATAAGTCATGTAAATTGTGGATCTGGTACGCAGTGGGTGATTATAAAAAGTATTTTCTTGTCCTATTCTGGGATGACAGAAGAGCATTAAGATTATTTGGGCAAGGGAAATAAAGGGGGAAAAAAACCCCAAATGGGACTACATCCAATTAAAAACCTTCTGCACGGCTGAAGAAACCAACATCACAATGAAAAGGGAACCGACCGTGTAGGAGAATGTACTTGCCAATGATACCTCAGGCAAGGGTTTGATCTCCAAAATATATAAAGAACTCACATGAAGACTCCATTCCCAGAAGACAAACAACCCAATTAAAAAATGGGCAAACGACTTGAACAGACCCATCTCCAAGGAGGACACGCAGAGAGCCCAGAGACATGTGAAAGGATGCTCAGCATCACTAGCCATCAGAGAGATGCAGATTAAAACCACAGTGAGATACCACCTCACACTGGTTAGGACGACCCTCATAGCTGCGGATGGGTGGACGGGGGGGGGGCGGCTGGCAGGAGGGATGGATGAGTGAATGCACGGGTGGATCCCAGCCTGGGGTTCCTTGAGCGTGTGCTTGTGGATGGCGGTGAATGAGATTCCCTGTTGGCCCCACCGTGGGAGCTGAGGTTCTGTGTAGAGTGTGGAGTACACGGCTGGAAGGGAAATGGGCTGCCCTCGCCTTCCTGGGCTCACGTGGCGTTTAGAGTCCAGGCACACACGTCTCCCAGTGCAGGTGGGGGGAAGCAGGGGTGTGTCTTCCGGTGTGGAGGTGAAACTGTGTAAGGAGGCTGAGCAGTTAGTTCCGCATTTGATTATCGCTGCTCCGCTTTGAGCCTCTTGGATGAGGGCTGTGTTCTGGGAGGCGCAGGAGCCGGAGCAAAAAAGGGGACCCAGGGGTGGAGCAGCCAGTGGCTGCAGGTGCTGGCAGGTCCCCTCTTCTTCACCCCCTTCCAGCCACTTGCACCCCCCCCCCACCTGTGTGAGGGGCTGGTGCTGAGCTGTGGTGACATAGTCCATTGGGACAAATGGGAGAAGCCTTGGAGAAGGACCATGTATCCCGAATCACAATAATCACAGTCACTAAACTGAATCTGAATGAAATCAAGGTCTTTGGGGAAGATGTACTTTCATATTTATTTGTTTACATATATATATTTTAAAGATTTTATTTATTTTTAGAGAGGGAAGGGAGGGAGAAAGAGAGAGAGAGAGAGAGAGAGAGGGAGAGAGAGGGAGAGAAACATCTATGTGCGGTTGCTGGGGGCCGTGGCCTGCAACCCAGGCATGTGCCCTGACTGGGAATCGAACTTGCAACGCTTTGGTTGGCAGCCCGCGCTCAATCCACTGAGCTACGCCAGCCAGGGCTGTTTATGTATTTTTTATGACAGATTTTACTTATTTATTTTTAGAGAGAGGGGAAACGAGGGAGAGAGGGAGAGAAACATCACTGTGTGGTTGCCTCTTGCACGCCCCCTGCTGGGGACCTGGCCTGCAGCCCAGCCATGTGCCCTGACTGGGAATTGAACCAGCCACCTTTGGTTTGCAGGCTGGCACTCAATCCACTGAGCCACCCCAGCCAGGGCTGCTTTCATATCTATAAGGAAGTAAAAATCTACCTGAGGGTCACCTTCTCATGTGTTTTTTTTTTTTTCTTCCCTGAGAGGTAACTTGTGGGCAGAGGCGAGGGCCAGGCTGGTTATGCGTGTACGAGTAGATTTCGGGGGAAGACAGGCAGATTTCCCATCCAGGCTCCGCCTGGTTTGTGGCCTTAAGGAGGGCGTGTACCTCTCCAGGCCTTTAATTACAGGAGGGGCAATTGAGGCTTTCCATTCTGAACCGCTTGGGCTGGGTAATTAGCAAGCTGGGGTAACAGGGCGAAACTCGGGCTTGGGGCACCGGCGGGGCTTCCTCCCACTGCTGGCTGTGTGCACGGAGGGGCTTGCAGGGGGGAACCCCATCGTCTCAGAAGTGAGAACCAGCAGCCCCCGGAAGAGCTCCGTGCCCAGGGTCTGCTGACTTGTGTTTTCTGTGTGTGTTCCTATATGTTAGTTTCCATATGTATGTAAGTTTGTATACGGTTCCTAAATTTTTTTAAAAGACTTTATTTTTAGAGAGAGTGGAAGGGAGGGAGAAAGGGAGAGAAACATCCATCAATATGTGGTTGCCTCTCATGTGACACCCCCCCCCCCCCCCCCGACTTGGCCTGCAACTGAGGCATGTGCCCTGACTGGGAATCGAACCGGTGACCCTTTGGTTCGCAGGCCGGCGCTTAATCCACTGAGCCACACCAGCCAGGAGCTTAGGTAAGTGTTTAACGGATGTAATGTTCATGCATCAGCACAGTGCTCAGGACCCAGTTGGCGTGGGGGGAGAATACCGAGAAATGACTGCCCCTGAAACAGCAGTCATACCAGAGACACTGCCAAGTGTCCTGTGTGTTAATTGGGGTAAATGAGCAAGGGTCAGAAATAATTAATGGCTGTGAGTTGAGAAGAGGTTCCGAGAGGCAGGTTGAACACAGAAAGTCCACCCCGAAGGTGAAGTGCAGGACTCTGGGTGGAGTGGGGGTCTCCAGTGGGAGCAGGCTGGTAAGGACCCTGAGGGGGAGGGGCACTTCCGGGGCGGAAGGGGCACGTTGAGCTCTCAGCTGCACGGGGTTTGGGGGGGGGCGGGGTGGCTCAGGCACATCTCCTCAATACAGGTCATTGTGAGGGGACGCAGTGCGTGGGCCGGGGTCAGCCGGCCAGTCCTTTGTCTGCCCGGATGAATGCTGGCCCACAGTGAAACTCCCGCAGACACTTGGTTCCTTGTCTGCTGGATGACATTCCTAACGAGTGCGTAATGAATCGGAGACTCCGCACCCATGGATGTGAAATGCGCTTTTGAAACTTCCTTACCCCAGCGGACTTCTGTTCGGGTTGCGGAGTTGTCATCCCGTGGATGACACACATTCCGTTCCGTGATGATTTCCCGCGGTTAATAGGGGAAGCCGCGAATGAGGAAAAGGAAGGCACCCAAGCCTTGGGGGGTGGGTTGCAGCGCGGGAGCCTTGGGAGCGGAGGAGCTTGGAGAGCGTCCCCCCAGGTCTGAGGAGTTGGCCGGGGAGTAGCATGCAATCCAAGGGCGGCTGAGTCACGGAGCAGCGCGCGCCGTTGGAGCCTGCGTGAACCTGCGTGAACCTGCCTGTCACGAGGCAGCAGGCACAGACAGGCCAGACGTGGCTTCGAGACTCCCCGCTGCAGGCAGTGACCCGCAAGGGCTGCGGCTGACGGGGGGCAGCGGGTCCCTAGAGCGAGCGCTGCGCCTGGTGCAGCGCGCAGGGAGCCGGGTAAGACAGCCCCAGCCGGTCTGGACAGACAGCGGGTCCGGGAAGCGCGCGCCCCACCCCCCCCTTCCCGTGCCTGCTGCCTGGGTTGCAATGCCTCTTTTGTTCTCCTGCCTGCAGGGGCGAGCTGTCAGCTCGCAGTGCGCACGGGGAGACCCGGGGACATCTGCACAGACAGCCTCCGTGCTATTGTTCCGCCTGAAGATGAACGATCGTGCGCGTCGGGGTGCAGCGTCCGGGCACGCGCGCTCGGCGTGTTGGGGGGGGGGGGTGCGCGCGCGCGCACGCGTCCGAGCTGCCTGTGTGCCTGGAGATTCATGCAGCTCGGCAGCTGCAGCAGCTCGGCTTTGGCCTTGGGACGAGAAGGCAGTGCCTCTCAGCGCCGCTTGTGCTGGGCTGGGGGGGGGGCTTGCCGTGTGGCGGGGGGGCGGCTCCTGTGACATGTGCAGACCCACCCCCCTTCCCTGCGGAGGGGTGGGTGGCCGGCCCGGGAGGCTGGCTCAGGGCGCCCGCCTGCGCGTGAGGACCCGCTCTGCCTTGCTTGCTGCTGCTGCCTTTTTGCTTTTTGCATGGCACCGAGAAATGAGCGTTCTGGCGACTGCGGCGCTGAGTGTGGTGGCTATGGGAAGGAAATGGTGAGTCAGCTGCATCGAAATGAAAAAAAAAAAAAAAAATGAAGCGAGGTGTGCATGTTCGGTCCTGAAGAAAAAAATGCTCTGAGGGTAGATTCCCACACAGCCGGCTTGCTGCGGGGCCAAATGTAAGTGGGGGGGACATGGACCCTGGTTCTGAGCATGTTCTGGTGCTGGGGCTCTGCTGTCCTTGGCGTGCCTGGGACCATTTAGTGGCACGCTAAATTTGCTATACGTCTGCTGTCATTTTTTTTGTTTGTTTTTTTGCCTTTTGTAGTCTCTGATAAAAGGAACCGATTATTACTCGTTTGGGCTGTTTGCGATGGAAATGCGTCCGCTCAAGGACGCTTGGCTGTGTGTGGACAGACGGTGCCGTGTGACAGGGACATTGCTGCAGAGTCCCGTGTGCACATGCGTGCGCACATGGGCTCGGCGTGTGCGGGCTCGCGCGGGTGGCGGTCGTGGTGAAACGCACGCTGGCTGGTCGTGGCAGGTGAAGGGACAGAGGAGGAGCAGCCGTTGGAAGGAAGCTTTTCACAAACCCTCCGGGTCGCATTCACAATGCCACAGCCGGCCGTCTTCCTCCCATGTCGTCAGAACACTTAACCGAACACATCCGTGAAAAAAGCAGTGTCTTCACATGTCCCCCCAAAATTACCTGGAGGTCGGGGACAGATGTGATGGCTGGCCGGCGTATTTCTTTTTCCTTTGCAGAGCCAGGATCTTTGAGGGCGTATTCTAGACATTTTGTTTGTTTGTTTGTTTGTTTTTTACGGTTGTGTCGCAGAAAAGTGTTTCGTGGGTGGCAGAGCGAGGGGCAGCTCTGTGCTTTTGTCATGCATAGGGGAAGCATTTTGCACTTTGTGATCTCTCTTGCACACACATTCACATGCACGCACGCACACCCCTTAAGGAAAAACATCTGCAAGGGGGCGTGTGAGCCACCTGCACAGAACAGCAGTTTCACAGGGGCTGCTTCGGCCCCCGGCTGCTGTGAGAGACGCCCCCAGAGAGTGCGCCCCAACTGCTGCTTGCTTAGCAGGGACGGCCCCCTCTCCCAGAGCCCACCCCTGACTCTGGGGGGGAGGGGTGGGAGACGCTAATACCCCGTGTGGCCTTTACCATGCGTGTGCCTGGCTCTCACCACCTGTAAGCCTTTGCCTCTTCCGTGCATGCAGATGGAAGAAGATGCAGGTGGGGAAGCCGCCGAAACCGGGGCCGGCGCTCTGTGGGCACCGTCTCGACCCGTCTTTTCCCGCAGTCCCTGCACGGCTGTGTTTTCTAGCTAGCTTTGCCTGCAGCGGTTGGGCGGTCAGGACATTCGTAGGAGACTCGGAGACAGAGATCTTCCAGTTATCCCGTTTCTCCACCCCGAAACCGTAGTTGCAGAATGCTTTGTCTTAATGCCTTCGAGGTCACCGAGCCTGTTGACACGGGCACCTCGGGCCTCCCCATGCAGGCGCCAGGTTCATTTTGCAACAGGGGGACTGGCCTTTGGGACTGACTGGATTCACAGGGCGGCTTATGTGTCCAGTGGGATTGGTCTTGAATCTGGTGGGCTCCTGCGAAGGCACCCTCCCCCCCAGCCCATCCCCCGGCGTGACAGGTGTTACAAATGAGCCTGGCCCCAATGCAGACCCGCTGCAGCCTGCTCTCTCATTAACTTGCGCCTCGCGTGTCTGGTGAGCCGGCAATGCAGAGAGGGAAGGGAGTCCAGCGCGGGCTTCCCGGGGCTGCAGGATGGGGACCCCCCCTCCCCCCCCCGAGGCGGGCTGAGCAACTGGGCACAGGGGTCCCAAGGCTGCTTGCGTGGGGCCCCGAGTTTCTTCATCCGTCAGATAAGGAATTTGGATGAAATGATGCTTGAGGCCCCTTTCCACTGTAATGATTTTTGATTCCCTGGGAGAGAAGGCGGGACTTCAAGTCCCATTAAGACATCGTACATCCAGCCCTGGCTGGTGTGGTTCAGTGGATGGAGTGCCGGCCTGTGAACCAAAGGGTCGCCAGTTCGATTCCCAGTCAGGGCACATGCCTGGGTTGTGGGTCAGGTCCCCACTAGGGGGCGTGCGAGAGGCAACCACACACTGATGTTTCTCCCCCTCTCCTTCTCCCTCCCTTCTCCTCTCTCTCTAAAAATAAATAAAATCTTTAAAGGAAACACATATTTACTTAACATTTACACACATGCACACACACATCATGCAGATACATGTGTATTTGACATATAGTTGTAGAACATACACAGTTCATTTTCATGTACAATTAATATCTGGAGTCTGTTGGATACATAATTCATTTCCAAATATGGTTCACCTGATCAGCAGTACTCAAACAATAACCCAAGGTGTGCGATTTTCAGAATTTGGGGTTCCATGCAATTGTGACAGAAAGCAAGCCTCCTGCCCTGGATGGGGGCTCAGTTGGTTCGAGCATTCTCCCGTGCACCTAAAGGTTGCTGGTTCGATTCCCAGCCAGGGCACACACCTCAGTTGCGAGGTTGCCTCTCTAGTCGAGGCAAGTACAGGAGGCAACGGACTGCTGTTTCTCACATCCACGTGTCTGTCTGTCTGTCCATGGTCTCTCCCTCCCCTCTCTCCCTCCCTTTCTCTCTAAAGTCAATGAAAAAATAACATCCTCAGGTGAGGATGAAAATAAAGTGTAAGCCTTGGCTGGCGTAGCTCAGTGGATTGAGCGCGGACTGCAAACCAAAGCCTCATAGGTTCGATTCCCAGTCAGGGCACATGCCTGGGTTGTGGGCCAGATCCCCAGTGGGGGCCATGTAAGAGGCAACCACACATTGATTCTCTCTTTCTCTCTCCCTTCCCTCTCTAAAAATAAATAAATAAAATCTTTAAAAAAAATTTTTAAAAAGGAAGACAGCCGAAGCCGGTGGTTTTCCGGTGACTGTGTAGCGATGCTGCTGGAATCCTGCCCCAAGGACATGTTGTCTGTTTTCCCCTCGGCAGCGTTTGAACCTTCGGGGTGTGAACGTGTCTAAATAAATAGGGGTCCCATTGCCACAGAGAGAACCACATTGACAAGGGCAAAGGGCTTCCCAGGAACCACGTCCTCCTTTTATAGGGTCATGGCTTTGTGGAGAAGTTGAGTTACTTCACATGGCCCTTCACGGGCAGACAAACCTCATGGCATTTGGCAGCGGCGTGTGGGTGCGTGATTTGAATTGGATGACGGGGTGGCAGCGTGGAGATGGGGCTGCCCTCACCCCCACCCCGTGGAGGACACACCCTTGCCCAGAGCTGTGAGCCCCCGGCACAGGTGCTCTCTAAGGGGCTTGTTTGCCCAGCGGCCCCTCCAAGTGTGTACGGGTGTCCGAGTGGGTCCTGGGTGTGTGCTTGCGGTGGGGACAAGGGAGCCTGCGAAGCCCAATCGGGCACGGGGAGCACCTCCGTGGAAGCAGCTGGCCTCTGTTGTCAGGGAATACAACCCACCACAGACGGCCGTAGATTCAGCGCTTCAACAGCGGGCTTTGATTCCTCACGCTTCTGGAGTTTGGAAGGCCAAGGTCAAGGTGGCAGGCAGTTGGGTTCTTGATGGGACCTGTCTCCCCTGGTTTGCCCCTGGCTGTCTTGCTGCTCTGCCCTCACGGGGGTGGAGAACAGAGAGGGGAACAAGCTCTGTGAGGTGTCTTTTATCAGATCCCTCATGGAACGCATGGGGGTCCACCCGCAACCTCCCAAACACCCTCCCGCCTGGGGGCATCCTGTTGGGGGTTAGGATTGGACAGGCGGATTTGAGATGGGGGGTGGGGGGGGGGAACACAGTGTTCAGTCCCCAGCAGCAGTGCACGTGGCTGCGGCACTGGGTGGTCGGAAGGCTCCACAAAGTCAGGTGGGTGGCAGGTGGTGGGCGGGGGTGGGGGGAGGTTACCATGTGGAGGGATGGAGCAAAAAGGAAAAACGACTCATGGGCGTGGACCACATCGTGGTCACTGCTGAAAGTTGTACATGGTGAACGTAAAACTTCCAATAAAGATTAAATTTTATTTATTTATTTATTTATTTATTTATTTATTTTTAGAGAGAGAAGGGAGGGACAAAGAGAGAGAGAGAGAGAAAAGCACCAATGTGCGGTTGCTGGGGGTTATGGTCTGCAACCCAGGCATGTGCCCTGACTGGGAATTGAACCTGCGATGCTTTGGTTCGCAGCCCACGCTTCATCCACTGAGCGACGCCAGCCAAGATACCATAAAGATTAAATTTTGCAAAATCACCTGGCCTTGCTCCCCTCCCTTCTCCCCTTCCCTCCTAACTCTCTTCCCTCCTTCCCTCCCTCCCTCTTGGCTGACTTGGCCTCCCAAAATTCAGGTTGCGAAGGCTGTAAATAAAGTCACCCTCTGATTTGTTGGTTGAAACAGGGCAATTCCCCGCCGTACTGTCAGTGTGGTTTGATTTGCAGTTTGAGAGGATGTAGATCCTCGGCATCGGCTGCGTCACGCTGGCCACCCTCACAGGAGAGGGCGTTGCATCATTTAGAAGAGTTTTAGGCAGGGGCACAGTGAGGGCTGGGGAGAATGTTCTGGGCACTGGAATTGCAGTCTGCTGAGACTTGGGGGTGGTGGTGTGAACTCTCCACTCTGCACATCACCCAGTCTGTCTCTCTCCCCCGCCCCCGCCACGGCACACCACCTATCGGTGAGTCTTATGTACGTAAGTCATATCTTGGGGTGGGGTGTGGGGAGGAATGGACTTGGAAAGATTGGATCATGTGAAAACCTTCTAGGTCCGTAGCTATATTTCTAAACATTCAAACACACATTTAAAAAAAAAAAAAAAAAGAAAAAGTGAAGTAGCTCAGAAGCAGAGTGTGTAGGTCCAGGGGCCAGAATGAAGGGGAGCCCAAGTTCAAGGATTTCTGGTGACCAGTACCCTAACATATGTTTTCATCAACGATGGATCATGCCTCATAGACACTGCACGGCACGGGTGCTCCTGACGCCGCAGCGGAGCTAAATGAATGTCTGATGTGCAAAATAATGCTTTTCCCGGGGGCGTGGTGGATCTGGTGGTTCCTTCTGATGGGGACGCCTTCCAGGGACGGGCTCTGGGGCTCCCTCTAGTGGCCGAAAAGAGGCCAGACGCGTTCAGCGCTCCAGTTTGAACAATTAATTCATTTCATCCACCGCTGCATGGAACCGCTCTCCCCTGTCTCCTGACCTTAATGTTCTCTTCAGAGTACTTACGAAAATGAGCAGTTACGTGTTTGCATTATTTTATTCATTCATTCATTCATGCATTTATTTATTTATTTATTTATTTATTTTTAGGGAGGGAAGGGAGGGAGATAGAAAGAGAGAGAGAAACATCAATGTGTGGTTGCTGGGGGTCATGGCCTGCAACCCAGGCACGTGCCCTGACTGGGAATCGAACCTGCAACACTTTGGTTCGCAACCCGCCCTCAATCCACTGAGCTATGCCAGCCAGGGCAACATGCTTGCATTTTAAAAAAAAATTAACACGTGCCTTGCCTTCTAGACCGAGGGGGTCAGCAAATACAGGCCGAGGGCCCCATTCCCAGACCCGGGGTTCGAAGACGCCCTTCTGGGTTTAGGAGGAGGGGGAGGAGGATGGGTCCCTCCAGGCCTGGCACCCGTGGGTGCTCCAGCTCACCATTTTTTTCCGGCGATGAAAATGTTGTTGGGGGGGGACATACGAAGCCAAAGAGAACCTCGGGAGTGGCTTTTCGTCTTTCCGGACAAGTGGTGGGTGGACACGCGGGCGGTTGGACACTGGACGGGGGAGGCCCCCACAGGGCGGGTTGCCACCGCTGGCTGGCCATGCAGATTGCCTGGAGGGTTTTCCCCGAGACAGGGGCGTTCTCGCTGGCCCCTACCTCTGCCCGGGCCCGCCTCTCTGACGGAGCGCGTAGGTTTCCGAAGGGCTTGGATTTGTGCGTCTCGGAGTCTCAAGTGTACTTTGCGTCAGGATGCACTTGAGGAAAAGTGGACGGGCGGGCTCGAGGTCACAGGAGGGAGGGGCCACGAGCACAAGAGGGTTGGGTCGATGTCATGGAGACAGGGGGGAGGGGCGGTGTAGTCTCTCACAGACGCGGGAATGTTCTTGCTTACAAAGCTTTAATGCACACATGTAAAAATAAAAATGTTGCCCTCTCCGTCCTGGCAGAGGATACTCTGAGTGGGAGGGAAGTCACCTGATTGCCACGTGGCGTTAGAGTTGCGGACGGGAGCCCGTTTGGGGCTGGCGCCGAGAGAGCAGCTTGCACTGAGCGCCCACCGTAAAAAAGTGACTCGGTCCCGGACCCAGGCAATGCGGGTCTACGAGACACAGCTTTGGGCTTGAACTTGTGGGAGCAGCTGTCTCCTTCAGCATCGTGAGTGCTTGTCCCACCAGGTGGTTGAACATTGTGTGTGCGCTGGACACCGACGCAAGGACGGCCAGGTGCCTGTCCATCCCGCTGGCGTGGGGTGCCGTTGGGACAGGTGAGGGCCTCAGGAGACCCCATGTCAGCCAGATGGGGGCTCGGGCTTCCCCATGGTGTCTGAGCCTCACGGGGACCGCATCCTGTGCCCCTCGGCTCCGGAACACCTCGCAAAGGACGGCCCCCCGGTGCATATGATTTCAGTCGTCCAGAGAGTCAGAAATCATCCTCCCTTGCGACCTGAAGATCTTTGGTGATCCTGTGCACACAGTCGTGGTGATGCAGGGCCATCCAAAAAGTAAAAAAAAAAAAAAAAAAAAAAATCGACCATGCAAAGTCATTGCACCGAGAACCGAAGTGCCGTGTCTTGCAAACATGCAGCTTCTGTCCTTGCCCGTCTGCACAGTTACCAAGAGCAGCAGACGCCTTTGTGTGTGTCACGGGCGTCAGGAGCCCGTGTGACACAGTGCACGGAAGGAATGTTGGCCCAAGAGGCCGTGAGCGAGGTGGCCCGGGCCCTGTCCCCTGTACTGGCGCTCACAGCTCGGTGACCAGAGTGCAGACAAGGCAGCAACGGGGTAGGGAGGGGCGGGGAAGTCCTCGGTGGGTGTGCGCAGGGCGACCTGCAGGGGGCAGCAGCAGGGCACACGTTGAAGGAAACTGACACCCAGTCGAGGAAAACGGACACCCGGAGACGTGAGCCCAGCACCCTCCCAGGTCTCCTGCTGCACAGAGGGGTCTGGACGGAAAGCCAGCACCTCGCAGGAGGGGGAGCCACCCTCAGACTTGGGGCTGGCTCTGTCCCTGCCGGGATCCACCGTGCACATGGGAATCACAGCAGGTTGACAGCATTTCGGGAGCATGATATATATATATATGTATATGTATGTATGTATATGAAATTATTTTTGCCGGCAGTGTTCCTGTCCTGCCGTGGGCTGTTTGTGGTCTGGAGCACTGTTTCCAGGGGCTTTCCCTCTGCATTTCCCCTTTGCTTTGCTCGGCTTTCCGGTCTCCGAGCAGAGCGCTCCCCTGCACGGCTCCTCCAGCAGCGGCTAGCACAGGGGGAGCGGCGAGGCCTCGGGCTCCCCCGTGCAGGTCTGCACCCTGGGAGTTTCCGTGCCTGGGGGTCTGGGGGAGTCTGGTGTGGATCCCACTTGCTGCCCTCTGACCCGACCTGTGCGGGCAGGTGGCTCCTTGGTAGCATGTTATGGGCATGTTCTGCACACACATGGACACACAACTGGGTGGAACATTGATGGCCAGGATGCTGCATGCAGCTCCTTTTCCGTGTGCACTTGTGTGACCTGGCTCGGGGCTCAGGTGCACACCCTGACCAGCCAGGGCGTGTACCAGAGCTTTTTTTTTTTTTTTAAGATTTTATTTATTTTTATTTTTTTAAGATTTTATTTATTTATTTTTAGAGAGGGAAGGGAGGGAGATAGAGAGAGAGAGGGAGAGACATCAATGTGCAGTTGCTGGGGGTCATGGCCTGCAACCCAGGCATGTATCCTGACTGGGAATCGAACCTGTGACACTTTGGTTCGCAGCCTGCGCACAATCCACTCAGCTACGCCAGCCAGGGCTTATTTATTTATTTTTAGAGAAGGAAGGGAGGGAGAGAAAGAGAGAAACATCAATGTGCAGTTGCTGGGGGCTGTGGCCTGCAACACAGGCAATGTGCTCTGACTGGGAATCGAACTTGCGACACTTTGGTTCACAGCCTGTGCTCAATCCACTGAGCTATGCCAGCCAGGCTAATAGAGCTTTTTTATCCACTCGTCTCCTGATGGGCCCTTGGGGTGCTTCCTCATATCTTGGTTATTGTAAACAGCAATGCTATGAACATAAGGGTGTGTGTGTGTACATATATGCACACAGACATACATGCACATGTACATGCAGAGACTCATGCACACCCACACACATATACAACACGCAGGATCCACATTGCAGCCACTGGGAACCTATTAGAAACACAGATTTGAACCCCGATCCCTAGCAGAACCCCCGATTCCCGTTGTTCCTTTTTTTTAGGGGGGGGGGACCCTGATATCCTGAGTTCTTATCAGCTGGGAGAATGAAAACCAGTCACTGCTTTGATGCCTGTGCATTTGCAAAGGAGAGCTCACCTCTGGGGGGGAGGTGAAGAGGAAATGGAAGGCGGGGGGGCGCAGAGTTGGTCCCCAAACCGCTGCGTGCAGTCAACGGAACCGGAAGGAACCAGAATCGGAGCCGGAAGGAACCAGAACCGAGCTAGGTGCAGGGCTGCAGCGCGCTTCTAGAATGAGCAATGGCCACCAGAGGGCGCTGTGCTGGGGAGCAGCGTGCCCTCCGATGCTGCACAGGGTGCCTTGGGACCAAGGCGGGAGGGAGCCCGCCCGGGGCAGGCAGCGGGGGTTTGTCTCCGGGTCGTCCTTTACCCCGCAGCGGGGCTTGGCTCCCGCGGGTGACGGCTCCCCCACATCCGGCTGCATCTGGCAGCCTAGCCGGTGTCAGGCGCTTGGCCTGTAGAACTCACTTCAATGAACACACCCAGCGTGACTCCAGATGGCCCGGGGCACCGAGACGGAAGCAGTCAATTCTCGCTAATTGTATTCTCCGTTTCTGTGTGTGTGCATGTGTGGGAGGGTATTGATCAAGTAGCAGGCACCAGGTGCTTGTATCAGGGGCAAGAGTGTTATTAGCAGGAGAGGAAGGAATAGGTCGCCGTGTCCCTGGAGTCTTTGGAGCAGGCATCAGCTGTTTTATTGTTGGGTGAGGCTGGGTGCCTTTGGGGGAGGGGGGCCCGGGGCCTTTGCTCCCCCGAGCCAGGCCTCCGCAGCCCAGAGCTGCACCCCCAGAATGCGCTGTCCGCTGTGGCGTGTTTTATAGAAACCATGCACTGCTCTGCTCAACCCGTCTCGGTCAGTTTTCGTTTGTCTCAGCGTGGGCCTCATACGCACTTCTGTAAAACTGTAATGTTTCCTGGAGCTCTGACACTTGACTCTTTCCTCGCGGCTTGTTTTCTGAGCGGGCGAGGTATCATGAGTTTCCGGGAAGCAGGGAATATGTTGCCTGTCCTCTCTCGGGGTCCCAGTGGGATGTGACATTTTGTGTTGTCTGCTGGATGTGGAGGAATCCCGCTTTGCACCTTGGGGGCCGGGTTCTCTCTCTCTCTCCACTGGGATAGTGCAGGGCGGGGAGTGCAGCCGCAGGTGGCTGACGAGGCAGGGGCCATGGACGGACTCGGGCGTGATACCTGCTTGCCTGCTCGAAAGCCTCTGGAGCACCCACCGAACCTGGAGCGGGCTTTTCTCCTGAGGACGTAACAAGAGGGACACGGACCTGGCACACGGCATGCAGCACAGTGGCTGAGATGGGATGGATACCTGTACTGCCCAGGCCAGGTGTCCTGTCCCAGGCTGCAGGCTCACTCCTGGGCCACCAGGGGGCGCTGGTGGTCACAGCAACGTGTCAGAGCCTGGTCCTGACAGGTTACACAGATGCTTTACCTGCTGGTTCTCTGTCCGCTGCCCTGGCCGGGGTCTCCTTTAGTGATTCAGAGCCTGTCTTCCCAGCGGAAAACACCTCTTGCCTTGACTGGGAGGCTCGTCTTACTTGCTGTGTTGCGTCGCGAGAGGCAGTGTGTTGGCAAAGCTGTGGCCGGCTGATTGGTTGCAAATTTGATAGCTGTGAGGCCGTGAGCTTCAGCGGTGGTGCCAAGAAACGTGTGTGAAGCATGCACATGTGGTTCTGCAGGCATGTTTGTGCGTGTATATGCCCGTAAATACACATATGTGTGCATAGTATGGAAAGAAAGAAGCAGATTTTGGATTTGGAAATGGGTAAGAACATGAAAAGATCGTTAAGTCACTGCCATGTACTAAAGCAAGCCTTTTAAATTTTTTGCTAATACACTTCTGATTTTAATGCTTTTTAAAAAATATTTTATTTATTTTTTAGAGAGGAAAGGGAGAGGCGGGGGGAGAGAGAGAGAGAGAAACGTCAATGTGTGGTTGGTTGCTGGGGGCCATGGCCTGCAACCCAGGCATGTGTCCTGACTGGGAATCGAACCTGCGATGCTTTGGTTTGCAGCCTGCACTCAATCCACTGAGCCACGCCAGCCAGGGCTTTGATTTTAATGCTTTTATCAATACGTTAATTTGCAGCCCACCGTAGAAGGCCCTTCCCTGTTGTATATGGCAATTTTCTGAAATAAGCCACCAAAAAAATACTATTGCAACGTGAAATAAATCTTTCTGAATAGAGCTGTGTCCGAGATTTTTCACAAACAGTGGTTTCTAAAGTGGTTGGGTAAATGGTGGTTTTTGCCCCCAAATGCACTTTGTGTGTCCATGTATGTGTATCTGTATGTAACATGGGGGCATCATGTGTTTTTACTTTTTAAAGAGTATTTCTTCCTCTATTTTTAGGCAGGGGGAAGGAGGGAGAGAGGGAGGGAAACATCAATGTGTGGTTGCCTCTCATGCGCCCCCTACTGGGGACCTGGGCTGCAACCCAGGCATATGACGTGAGGGGGAATCGAACCAGTGACCCTTTGGTTCAAATGCCGGCTCTCAGTCTACTGAAGCACACCAGCCAGGGCAGGGCAAGTGCGTGTGTTTTTAATACCTCACACCCAGTGGGAGGACATTCCAACGCACAGCCTGATGGTGCCCGGGGTGTGTCGGGACTCCAGAGCTTGTATTCGTGGGAACGGGGTGGGGGGGGTGCCTGTGGGTTTAATTCTTTGCAGTCCTGTTCGGGACTCGGTTGCTCATCTTTCTTCGTTCTCCCGCCAGACAAGCAGATGCCCAGGGTCCAGAAGTCAGCCCAGCAGCACGCCGGGACGCGCGGCACCCGGCCCGGGGCTCTGAGCCGTCCCATGCCCAGGACGCCGCGGAGGCGCCCCACGAGGGCCGCAACAGAGCGGGCACCCTCCCGTGTGACTACAGATACTCAGAGGACCACAGCCCTGCACACCCACTGCCCCCGCCGCCACCACCACCGGGCCCAGGATCCCAAACTCAAGGCGGCCTCTCGGCCCCGCCCACTCGAGGGCCGGACCCCCGGCCTGTGAGCGCAGCATCCCTTGCCAAGCGGCCAGCTCCGCAGAGGCCGCCGCCACCCAAGCGCGAGCCAAGACATTTCAGGGGACCCGCCGGTGCCATTCCCACGGGCGCACCTGCGGCCAATCACCTGGCCGCGCCTGGCAGGCCCCTCCCCACGCCGTCCCCTGAGGCCCTGGAGGTGTGTGCGGACCGCCTGGCCCTCCCCCGCAGCCCCGGTGCCCTGGCGGAGAAGCTGAGCGGTGCCCAGCGCGCAGACGCCGCCCCGAAGCCCGCAGCCGCGGAGCTGGACCGGCATGTAGAGGAGCACCCAGCCTGCCCCCAGCGGGAAGCCCCGACCCCTCCCAAGGCCCGGCCCCCGCAGACGTCCAGCATGGAGACCTCGCGCTCCCCTTCTCCTCAGTTCGCCCCCCAGAAGCTGACGGACAAACCTCCCCTGCTCATCCAGGACGACGGGTCCACCAGGTACTGTCCCCCCGGGCGGTGGCCTCGGGCGTGCTTCCCCTTCCGCGAGCTCCCTTCCCACCGAGGGGGGGTTTTCGGGGCGTGTTTGCAGGGCCGCCCCTGAGGGGAGCCGCGCATCGGCCCCAGACGCCGGGTCTCCAGGTGGTCCTGGGGACGAACAGGGAGGAAACCACGGCTTCCAGGGGTTGCAGCCTGTTGGGGAGCTGCCTTGCCCCACCCCCACAGATGTGAAAGAGGGTGTAGAACCCTCCCTTGCCCCCTTCCTCCAAGCCCCTAACCTGTCCTGTCTGCGATATCCGCGGGCACCTCCAGAGTTTTCTGTTTGTAACCAGAACCCGTTTTCACGAAACGGGTATGTTTCATCCCATGCTGCCCTTCCGTGCGCCTTTTCGTCCGGATCTTGTGGTGGGAGGAAGCTAGGCTGGCATGCCCCTCGTCTGGAAGCGGGAGACACGTTGCTTTCATGCCCCAGTGCAGGTGCCGGAATTTCAGGCGCGCGGTTGTGGGCCGTGCCTGTGGAGACGCCGGTGCGTGCAGGGGCTGGGGCCACCGGGACCGGCGGCCAGTCAAGGGCTCTGACTGTGGGGGTGTTGGCTCCTCCCGTCTGCGTGCCTTTGAAGAACTGAGACCTGGAAGAAGCAGCGAGATTCCGTCTCGTTCTGAAATGAGGGCAGGAGACGATTTGGGTCCCTGGAGTTTCACTGGCCCCCGCGTGTTTGGCCCCCAGGAGCCTTCTTGGAGACTGTTTCTGGGTTGGGGTGCTCTGTCCTTTGGGCACAGTGGTTACTGTGGGTTACCAGGACCCTCGTGTTTGAGTCTCCTGAGTGGGTCGTGGCGCGTACCCGAGTGGCGTGCAGGCTGACCGGCTCCGGGAGTGCCTGTGCGCGCGGCGCGGGATGGACTGTGCGATGTTTGGGGCTGGCCTGTTCGGGCGGCAGGTGACTTACCTGCAGGGGGCGCCCTATCTGACTTACCTGCAGGGGGCGCCCGATCTGAGGGCCACCGAGTCCCATAGAGGTTGCCGCGCTGCGCTCCTCCTGGTCCCTCTCAGCTAGGATTTGATGAGATCCGCTCCATGTTTTGCTCATTCCAAAGGGACCGTTTCTGAGACTCTTCCTGTGGAGGGGGGGACCATTTTCGGTGCTTGACCAGGCGGAGATGCTGTGTTGGGAGGTTACGCCCACCTGTGGCCGAGCTGGGCGCCTTCTATATTGTACTTGTGCCTTTGTTGGAAATGCCGTTTCTGCGCCCACGCGGGGAGCCGCGGGCAGCCTGAGGCGCCAGTTGCTGGCGGCCGGGGGTGGGAAGGGTGCAGTGAAAGGAGGAAAAAAGAGGGTTTCTTGATTCTTGTTGCTTGCATAACAGGCCAGAATTTTCCCTCTAAACTTCAGCAGAGCGAAGTGGTATGTTCTGCATAGTTAGCCTTTTAAAAAAATTTTTTTAATCCTCACCTAGGGATATGCTTATTGATTTTACAGAGAGAGGAAGGGGGGTGGGGAGAGAGAGAAAAAAACATCAGTTTGTTGTCACTCATATGTACCTGCACCAGGGATCGAACCCGCAGCCTTTGTGCCCTAACCCGGAATTGAATCCGTCATCTTCTGGTGTGTGGGTTGGTGCCGCAGCCAACTCAGCCAGCTGAGCCACCCGGCCAGGACTGCCTAGTCAGGCTTTTAAACTTTGCTCAGGAAGGCGATGTGACAAGAATGGCACATGAACCACTATATTTATTAAACACGTCTGCTCTGCACATTTCCACTGGAGGGGGAGAGAACACACAGTTGTTCCATATCGACCTGCACGCCACACGCTCATGAACGGGGGAAGATCCATCCACCAGGTCAGGGGCGAGAACAGCGTTTAATTTGGGGCCTAGTGCGCCCCTTGGCTCCATAAAACTAGTTGTGCCAGGGTCTCCTTGCAGAAGTGAGGTTGAGCGCACTGAGTTGGAAATAAACTGGGAGTCGAGCTTGTGATTTTGGCTTGTTGGTTTTTTTTTTTATTTGTTTGTTTTTTCTTTTCTTCTTTCTTCCTGGGCACCACTAGAGGGCTCTCTTTCCCGATATGTCCTTAAAAAATGCTGGGAACGCGTTTTGTCCTGGTGGTGGTCCTCTGCAGGGTCTCCAGGGGTATAGTCCAGTGACGTGCAGGGGGGACACCAGCTGCCATTCGGGGTGTCCAGAATGCAGCCCCATCGTATTGGCCAGACTATGGCTTTCCATTTTCTCTTTCCTGTGGGTGCTCTGGATGCGTCTCCAGCTTCCTGTACTGAGACACTAGTTTTTTTTTTTTTTTTTTTTTAAGGAAAAGTGGGGGAAGAGTGGCTCGGTTGGTTGGAGCATCCTCCCTTGCACCAACAGGTTGCAGGTTCTATTCCCCTTGGGGCACATGACTAGGTTGTGGGTTTGATTCCTGGTTGGAGGAAACTGATGAATATTTCTCTCCCTCCCTCTCTCTCTCTCTCTCCCTCTCTCTCCCTCTCTCCCTCTCTCTTTTTTCTTTCTCACTCTCTTTCCCTCTCTCTGTCTTTTTCTCTCTCATTCCTTGTCTCTCTCTCTCTCTCATGCGCCCAAGCATTTTCTCTCTCCAAAATCAGTAAACATATCCTTGGATGAGGACTTTAAAAAAAAAAAAAAAAAAAAGAAGGGAAAAATGTGTGTACTTAGTGAATGGTTTCAGGTAATCCAGAAGCCGTGAGCCCCGGGTGTGCTGCGAGGCCCTTACCTCACCGGTATGACATGCTGTGCGCGCAGGGCGCCTTCAAGTGTTGGGTGGTGGCGCGTGGAATGCAGGTGGAGAGGGACTCCGCGCCGGCCTCTCCTCCTGGGTGGGCGTGCGGCCCCGGGCGCGCACTCAGCCTTCCAGCGGCTGCTCTTGTGTCGGCAGGATCGAGCGGCTGATAGACAACACCACGGTGAAGATGGTGCCCATCAAGATCGTGCACTCAGAGAGCCAGCCGGAGAAGGAGAGCCGCCAGGGCCTGGCGCGCGCCCCCGCCGAGCCACCCGCGCTGCCCAGCGGGTTGGAGCGCGACCAGATCAAGACGCTGAGCACCTCGGAGCAGTCCTACTCACGCTTCTGCCTGTACAGCCGCCCGGGCGCCGAGCCCGAGCCCCGCGCCCCGCCGCCGCCACCCCCGCCGCCCTCAGCGCCCGGCGGCCCTGACGGCCGCGCCTCCCCGCCGGCGCTCAGCTACGTGAAGGCCAGGGAGCGCACGGCGGAGGACCTGAAGTCGGAGGAGCTGGCCCGGGAGATTGTGGGGAAGGACAAGTCCCTGGCCGACATCCTGGACCCCGGCGTGAAGATGAAGACCACCAGGGACCTCATGGAGGGCATCTTCCCCAAGGACGAGCACCTCCTGGAGGAGGCTCAGCAACGCAGGAAGCTGCTCCCCAAAGTCCCCTCGCCCAGGACCACGGAGGAGAAGTGAGTAGGGGCTACGCTCCGCGCGGCCGGCACCCGTTAGGCTTTTAACGGGGTGGGGGTGGGGGGGCCTAGCTGTTGATGTACTTTCTCAACTGCTTTGTGCGGGGCTGGGGGGGGTGGCTACCTCTCAGGACCGCCCGATGCGTAGCCCGCTTTGGCTATGTGTGGCCCTCCGGAAAGAGAAGGTCGGGCATGTCGGAGCTCCTCCTGGGCACAGAAATGATATACACCTACCGTAGGTGCCGGGCCTTCTGGCGTGAGACCAGTGTGGTTGTCGTCGATGCCCGTAGGACTCGTTTGTTACAGCATAGCCGTTCTTAGTGGGCAGTTGCGTCCCCCAGGGGATGGGCAGCAATGTCCAGATACAGTTTTCCTTGTCTCCAGCGGGAGAGAGGCTCCTGGCCTCTCTTCGGCAGGGCTCAAGGGAGACCCAGGATCCGGGGATGCTTGTAAACCTCCTGCGGTGCCCACCGCTGGCCCTGCCACAGAGCACACCACCCCAGGGTCCCAGTGCGGAGGCTGGGACACCTGTCCCGGGAGGAGCGAAGGCGTGTCCGCGAGGAGACGTGTTGGTCAGAGAGCAGAGGCAGCTGTGTGTGCACGGGGGTGAAAGAGCTAGCTTTCCTGGGAGTTGGACACGCCTCCCTGGATGACGCAGGCAGCCGTCTGCCTGCAGAGGGGCACGTGAGCCGGCCTGTGCGTCACGATGCGCACTGGCTCCATGGGGCGGTGCGCCAGAGTCCCAGCGCAGAGCTGCAGGGGGGAAATAGGGCGAGGCAGGGACCAGAGCCGCAGGGAGGCGGTGTGGCTGCCGATAGGAGGGTGCATGGGGTGCATCTCTAATGGATGGTATCCATTGCGCTATCCTCATGCACCTCGGACGCTGCCGGGGAAAACCATCTGTCTGTCCTCCTTCCCTTCCGTGGGCACATGTGTGCACACGCACCCGGGCTGATAGGCATTTCCCGCCTTTTAGAAACCACGTGCGTTAGGTTGTACGCGTATGCCCCTGGCCAGGTATGTGCAGTCCCGATCTTGCCACCTGCCTGCTTCTCCCACTCTGGCCGTGCCGCCTCCGCCCTGGTGGGCGTCCTTCCGTGGTGGCCCAGGTTCTCAGCGAACGGTCTCCGTGGATGGTCGCGGCTCACTGGCCTTCCGACGTTTGTCCCCCAGGAGAGAGGAGCCCAGTGTGCCGGCGGCCGCGTTCCTGGCCACCAATTCCACCTACTACAGCACGTCGGCCCCCAAGGCGGAGCTGCTGATTAAGATGAAGGATCTGCAGGAGCAGCAGGAGCCCGAAGAGGACTCCTCGGGCAGCGACTTGGACCACGACCTGTCCGTGAAGAAGGTAGGAATGCGGGGCCCCAGAGGGGAGCGAGCTGGGGGGCAGGCAGGGGTGTGGGCTGGCGGGCGCCTGCACTGTGGGTCGGGGGCGCCTGACTTGGTCTTTTGTGAACCGGAGCCACAGCTGGACATATTAAGCCCTTGTGGTTAGCCTTCCGTTCTGACTCCGGTGCTTTCCACCTGGATCCCTTTGCTCTCCTTCAGCATTGCGATCCAGTGGGAAATTACCTAAGTGGGCCTTGACGCACTTGGTGAGGGTATCCTCCCGTAGACCGGAAGTTTTCGAGTTCGATTCCCGATCAGGGCATGTTGCCCAGTTTGCAGGTTTGGTCCCTGGTTGGGGAGCGTACAAGAGACAACAAATTGATGTTTCTCTGTGACATTCATGTCTCTCCGTCTCTCCCCCTCCACCCCAAAAGCAATGAAAAAATGTCCTTGGGTGAGGATTTTTAAAAAAATATCAACTAAGGTGGCACCATTCTCTTTCATTTTATTTTTTATTTTTTAAATATTTTATTTATTTATTTTTAGAGAGGGAAGGGAGGAAGACAGAGAGAAAGAGAAAGAGAAACATCAATGTGCGGTTGCTGGGGGCCGTGGCCTGCAACCCAGGCATGTACCCTGACTGGGAATCGAACCTGCGATGCTTTGGTTCGCAGCCCGCGCTCAATCCACTGAGCTACACCAGCCAGGGTGCTTGTCTAAATTTTTAATTGCTAATTCCATGTAGAACATCCTTTTTAATCATGGCATTCAGTACTGGACGTGCGTCTCAGTTCCCTCTGTACACGTAAATCTTTAAATTGGGAATTCCCAGAATACGAAGCACAGAGTTTCACACGGACCCCGAGAATTTCTGCAAAGATTCAGGTTGACATGAGGTTTACCATGAGTAGGCCAGAGAGGTCAGCGTCTCTGTAATCTGATAAAACATCAAGAGGATGAAAAGAGGTTTATTTTATTTCTTTTCTTGTAAAGACTTTATTTAGTTATTTTAGAGAGGATGCGAGGAAGGGGGAAAGAGGGAAAGAGAGGGAGAGAAACATCGATGTGTGGTTGCCTCTTGCGCTCCCCGTACCGGGGACCTACCTGTCCCACAACCCAGGCATGTGCCCTGACTGGGAATCAAGACTGGCGACCCTTTGGTTCACAGGTCGACTGACCCTCAATCCACTGAGCCACACCAGCCAGGGCGGTTTATTTTATCTCTAAATTAAATGCAGTGATGTCACTGGGAGTCAGTATCCTTCCCCTGGCCTTATGCACCCTCTGTGGTTTGGTGCTGCTGAAGCCCTTGTGTGGTTTGCCCGCTGCGGCCGTAGCGGTCGAGGGCTGGGGGCGGTGACCCTGACGTGCGTTTGCCTGCGCCCTGTGCCCCGCAGCAGGAGCTCATCGACAGCATCAGCCGCAAGCTGCAGGTGCTCCGGGAAGCGCGCGAGAGCCTGCTGGAGGACATCCAGGCCAACAACGCCCTCGGGGACGAGGTGGAGGCCATCGCCAAGGACGTCTGCAAGCCCAACGAGTTCGACAAGTTCCGGATGTTCATCGGGGACCTGGACAAGGTGGTGAACCTCCTGCTGTCCCTGTCGGGCCGCCTGGCCCGGGTGGAGAACGCCCTCAACAATTTGGACGACAGTACTTCCCCTGGGGATCGGGTACGTAGGGCCGCCTCTGACCTGGAAATGGGGGGGGGCTGGGGGGGCTGGCGTGGGAAGGTTGTCCTTGGGCTGTCGTGTGAATGGCGTGAAGCCTCACACAGCGGCCTGCCCACCTCCTAGTATGGGGTGCTGTTGAAGGGGAGTGGGCCCTCTCTTCCGGTCATGGAGGGAAACCTGGCCCTCCCGGTACCGGCTTCACCGCCCTCACCTCACGGCATCCCTCGGAGCAGAAGGGCTGGCACCCCCGTGGCTGTGTGCAGCTGCCTCGCCTCCCACCTTCCATTGCCACGTTGAGGCGCCCGTCGGTGGCCAGGTCTTCAGTGTGGCTGGTGTTGAACGAGCCCCTCCGTGTGGGTTTGGGGCAGCTCAGGTTTTCCGAGACAGACAGGCCGGCCGATGAGTTGGGAGACACAGAGTGAGGTTTTAGAAGGCTTCCTCCATGTCTCCAGATAGACAAGGAACACGCAGGCAGACCACGAGGTTCCCCCCACCATGTCTGCAGTGACCGGTCATCGGGGCGCTCAACCGATCTTAGCCTGAGCCGGATTTCTGGAATCTGTTATGACCTCCTTCCCTTCTGGCTTGGAATTCATTGGCGTAGCCTCCCCTCTTTCCAGCCAAGCTCACGGCACCTTGCTTTTGCAAGCACCTGAGTGCAGGTGCCCCCAGGGGCAGGTGGCACAGCCTGGCCCAGTGTGTGCTCAGGGGCTGCACACCCAGATCGGCTTCTGTGGCAGCTCCCGCTGTGTGGGCACGCTGCAGGGCGCGCCCGCCTCCTGGACGCTGGCCTGTGGCCGTGGCCCACAGTCCTCTGCCCAGCTGCAAAGCACTAGGGTAGCAGGAAGTCTGTGACAGCCCAGTGAACATGAGAAAATCCCACTGAGGAAAGAATTCCTGGCACGCTCCCCACCCCCCGGCCCCCGCTGACATTGGAGTTGTGTTCCTGGCTTCCTTTGTCTGCGTTTGTGACCCTGGGGTGGGGGGGACCTAGGGAACCGATGCGCATGTTTTGTGGGTAGAGGGTGACCTCCAGTGCCCCCTATTGGGAATGGGGTCGTCTGTGTGCCCATTAGTGAGACCCTTGCAAGGAGAGAGGGAACCTACCCCTCATAGCCCTTCAAGTCTCTCCTACCCCACTCCCTGCTCCCGCCTGAGCCTTGTCTGCACGTCTGCCCGCAGGCTCCTCCTACTGGAAAAGTTTAGAAACCCTGCCTGGAAATTTCTTTCCTTTTTTTTTTTTTTTTTTTTTTTTTTTTTTTGCTTCAAGATTTTATTTATTTTATTTTTTAGAGAGAGGGGAAGGGAGAGAGAAAGAGAGGGAGAGAAACATCAATGTGTGGTCACCTCTCGCAGACCTCTAAACTAGGGACCCAGCCCATAACCCGGGCACGTGCCCTGACTGGGAATAGAACCTGCGACCCTTTGGTTCGCAGGCCGGCACTCAATCCATTGAGTCACGCTAGCCAGGACCAAATTCTGTGGTTTCTAGTGTCTTGATCACTCTTGGGCTGGTGGGGGCTATTTCTGGTAGCCGTTGCAGGCAGGTAGGTGCGGTCCAGAGGACTGGGTGGATGGGGGGTGGGTGTGAGGACTGGATGGGGGCCCGCTGAGGCTGTGTGTCCACTCTGCGCAAATTCCCCAGAGTTCTGTGCGGGTCCCGTCAGGGCTGCGTCGTCCTGGTCCCAGAGCCACTGGTGGTTTGGGGGCATTGGCCAAAGCCCCCCTCCCTGCCTCTGCCGTGGTCCCTCACAGGTGTGTCTCTCTCTCTGCCCGCAGCAATCGCTGCTGGAGAAGCAGCGGGTCCTCGTGCAGCAGCACGAGGACGCCAAGGAGCTGAAGGAGAACCTGGACCGCCGGGAGCGCCTGGTGTTCGACATCCTGGCCAGCTACCTGAGCGACGAGAGCCTGGCGGACTACGAGTACTTCGTGAAGATGAAGTCGGCCCTCATCATCGAGCAGCGGGAGCTGGAGGACAAGATCCACCTGGGCGAGGAGCAGCTCCGGTGCTTGGTGGACAGCCTGCAGCCCGACAGGGGCAAATGACCGGGTCCTCGCCGGCGGGGTGTGGACACACGGGGCCTTGGTGCTGCAGTCCCCCGGGCTGCGTGCGGAAGCACGGCCTGTGTGTGTGTCCCGCTGCCGGGACCCTCCCTGCCGTGGCGAGGCGGCCCTGGGGAAAGCAGGGACTGCCGCGTGTGTTTGGGACGATTTATGGAAGCTGTTGGTTCCCCTTTAGTGCCCGGTGGCTGCCAGTTGGCCGTTCTCCTTCCCAAGGAACCAGACGTGGCACCTAGTCTGTGGTCCGTGGCAGTCTGTGCCCCGCACCCTTGGGCTCCAGGCCTGTGGTGCATGCGGGGCTCGTGCGTGGCGGTCAGTGGGTCCTGCCTCCCCCGCCTTCGCTGCTGAACCAGCCTCCTGGGAAGCAACGGAGGGCGTGTGCAGGGCGCACGGCAGGAGACCCCGGGTCCACGTCCTCCCGTGGGACTCCTCCCGGCCACGGGCCTCCCTCTTTCATCCACGTTTGTCCCACGGCGTCAGTGTTCCTTGTCTCTCTCATGTTAACGGCGTGCCCTGACCTCACAAAGCCCGTGATGATGATAATTTATTAACATTTTTGTAAAGGTGACTACTTCGCCAGTGGTTCAAAACCAACTGTGAAACGCGTAAGCTGCACGTCGGGTGCCCTCACGCGAAACCCGCAGTGCAGGGTGTGAGCATGCCGCAACACCCGTGCCCGGGGCGCAGGCCCTTCGCCCGCCTCCTGCCCTGGCGGCACGGGGCGGGGGTTGTCCTGCGGCGTGCAGTGGCGTGGTGAGATGTGTGTCTGGTCGTCTCGTGCTCGCTCGATATGTGTCTCATGAGACCAGCGGGATGTTTCTCAAGTTCCTTTCCCCCCAGAACAGTTGTTTTGTGTGCGTACGGTCCCGTTCGTGGTGATCGGCTACGTCCCTGTTTTTCCCTCTTTAAATTGACCAGCATGGCCGTGAAGGCTCCGATCCGTTTCCTGGAAGAATCCAGCCTCCGGTGTTTCCGAGGTCGCATCGCCAGTATAAACCTGCCATTGAGTTCACAGACTCTGCCCCGTGTGTGGATGGAAACGGCAAGATTCTAAAGACAGTCTGTTCACTTAAAACAAAACAAAACACGCCATCGTGCTGTCCATTTCTAGTTGACAAGTCACACACTGGGAGAAAATATTGGCAAGTCACACGTGTGACAAAGGAATTATCTCCAGAATATGTAAAGGACTGTACAAAAACATCTGCCATCAGAGAAAAACAGCCCCGTTGAAACGCGGGCAGGAGATTGCACCAAAGAGGACCAGCGTGGCACATACCTGCGCACAGGGGAAGGCTGGGGAGCCGCCACCGGCTTGGTTGGGACCTCCTGACTTCTCCCTAAATCGTCGTAGGGCTGTGCGTGTCTCCACGGATGCCCACCTGACCACAGGCGTGGTTGATGGCGGGGGGATCCCTTGGATGAGTTCACGTGAAGGTAACATCTGGACACTTGTTTGACGGAGGGATCATTGTCTTACACGATGCCCCTCATTGCCATAAAAGAACTTTCCCAGCAAGTGCAGAGACATCTCTTTGTCAGACGGGGGACCGCACCGCCTTATCAAAACGCACCCGCGCACAAATGCCTCAGGACACGTGTCCGTCCTTCAGGAGCCAGAGCGGGGGAGCCGGACTCCCGTGCCCACGTCCTTGAGCCGCGCACAGGGGTCCGAACGGGCACGCCCCGCTAACGCAGGCAATAAGCCTCTCTCTGGCAACCCACCCACCCCGGAAAGACGGAGGCCTTTCCGGACGTCTTCATGCCCACCGGGGGAAGCTCTGTGACTTGAGCAACCCACCAACGAAGTGTCCTCCTTGGCGCCCAGCTGCGAGCTCCGGAGACTGGAAGGTCCAGCTGCCTGTTGGTGGACCTTCCCCGGTCTCCCTGCCCAGGGAGGCCACCACCCTCCTTTCCGTGTGTTTGCTTTTTCCTTTAGACCCGAGGTTTCGTCTGTGATGCCTTCCCCTCCGATGCAGTCTTGTGCTGGTGTCGAAGCTCTGTCCAGTGTGAAGAACAGAGTCTGTGTGTCCGTCCCCTGCCTTCGATGTGTCCCGAGCACTTTCTCATACGTGGCCACATGCAGTGCTGTTCCCGTTTGCCTGTTCCGTGTCTGGGGAGTACCGGGAGGGGGGGGACCCAAAGATTCCTGCGAGTCGATGTATATATGTGATGTTGTACATAGTTCCATTATTGCCTAGAAAACCCGTCTGGTGCTACTGTTTGCCCTGGGCGTTCCTGGAGGGGTGGGGGGCTGCCTCCTGAGCCCGTGGCGTCGCTCCGCCGTGGCACGCCCTGATTTTGGGCAGCCCCCGTGCCCCCGCGGCTCACTGTGGAAAGCGTGTGCAGGTGTCGCGCCCGACACTTACCTCTCTCTACACACCATCCTGCTTGACTTTCACGAAATAAATAGTGTCTCCGAGTGCACGGCGCGTGTCTCTGATTTACCGACGTGACGATGACGGCTTTTGCAAACAAGGACAGGGTCCTCCCCGTTGGTCGGATTCCGAAAGCATGGATTCACTGCGGGATGGGGTGACGCGTGTGTGTGGCTGCCGATGCCACTCGATACATCGGGCCGCTGTGTTGGCTGTCCAGAAACACCAGGGACAGGGGTGACGTGGGTTAGCTGTTGCCCCAGGCACGCTGCATGACTCGCAGCTGGAAAACACCCACTGTGTGCAGGGCAAAGCAGTTCTGAGCTCTGCAGGCTCTGGTCCTTACGTGCCTGTCATCTTCCTCCTGGCCAGGGCACCTCAGGTAGCAGGTACGGGCGGAAATGACACCAGAGACAAAGGTGCCTTTCAGGTCTCTGCTCCTCCCGCCGCACCTGCCGAGCTTCCCTTGCAGAAGCACGTCCCACGGCCAAACCCGAGGTCCACGCGGGGCAGGGCGGGGTGGGATGAACCCCTTCCGAGCAAGGAGAACCGTCCAGTCTCCTGGCCAAGGGCGGCTACAGGGAAGGATTGAGGCTGCCCACAGACTCCACCCCCTACACCAGGGCCTGCTCGCACCCAGTGGCTGTAACAGACCCCGACCCACAGCCCAAGTTCCTGAAGCAGAGCCCCTTTGTCTCTGCCCTCTTGGCTTAGCCTCGCCGAGCCTCAGTTTCCCCCTTTGTGTTTGGAGAAGAGCTACTGTGAGGTCGGGTTGAGTTGCTACGTGCACACACGCGCTGAGAAGCCAGGCCAGCACGGGTACGCCTGTATCCCCCTGTTTCCGGCATGCAGCCCGGGTGTGGGGAAACACCTTCCCCTCCTGTGCACCCCCCAGGCACAGGGGCTGCCCTCGGTCGGGGGCATGAGAAATGCTCGTTCCGGAGCACGTCTGGGGGGCCCAAAGCTTAGACCGTGGAGAGGCAACAGGAATCTGCGGATTGGAAAGTCAAAACTCATTCTTTTGCTGGTGTTTAGCTTTCTTAAATGTACATGTAGCTCCCGTACATTTCCGTATTTCGTGTAGGAGTGTTGGGGCTCTTTGTTTTGAAGTCTGGTGGTGGTTTTGTGACCAGAACTGTGTCGTAGGAGCTCCTGTGTATACCCAGTAGCTGGTGACTAGTGGAATGGGTTTCCTCAGGTGTCGTTTTGCCTAGAGTCACCATTTCTGAGAACCCGTCGACAGCGTGAGGTTAGGACTCACTGTATTTCTTTGCAAGGGCATTTCAGGGCATGGTACGGTTGCCAGGTAAGCGTGCAGTGAAGAACCCCATCTGCTCTGGCTGGTTGGCTCAGCTGGTTGGAGCATCGTCCCGTAAACCAAAAAGTTGTGGGTTCGATTCCCGCTCAGAATGCTTGCCTGGGTTGTGCGGGTTCTGTCCACAGTTGGGGTGGGTACAGGAGCCAACCAGTGGGGGTTTCTCTCTCACATCCACATCGATGTTTCCCTCTTTTCATTCCCTCCCCCCCCCACAAACTCAGTCAGCATGTCCTTGGGTGAGGACTCTATTTTAAATGTTCACTTGGGGTATCCCAGGCACATGGGAGCCTGGGTTGCATCCACCCTGCATTTACAAGTTTCATACCTCAAGTGCCAGCATATCTTTTTTTAAAGATTTCATTTATTATTTTTTTTATTAGAGAGGGAACGAGGGAGAAAGAGAGAGAGAAACATCCATGTGCGGTTGCTAGGGGCCATGGCTTGCAACCCAGGCATGGGCCCTGACTGGGAATCGAACCTGCGATGCTTTGGTTTGAAGCCCGAGCTCAATCCACTGAGCTGCGCCAGCCAGGGAAGTGGCAGCATATCTTGACAGACACGGTTCTGAGGATGGCAAGTTCTGGCGTCAGCGCAGGACACTCAGGGTTGAATAGAAGGGGCTCCCAGCCCCTGGGATGGGGCCAAAAGACCATGGCCTTTACACATAATCTTGTGTAGATGTCTATCCAAATAAGCTTTGGGCATGCTAGAACACACACACACACACACACACACGTGTGTCTGTGTGTCCAGAGCTAACAATATATTTTACCCATACGTGTGTGCCAGGCTACCAACTGGGCATCTCGGACCCTCCGTGGAGCCGCCTACCAGTGACGGCACAGCCAGCGTTAGGTGGCAGGTCTCTGGCTGCTCCCCCTTCTCCCACATCTGTCTCCCCAGCGGCCCCGCCCTCCCCGCAGCCAGCTGCACCAGCTGCACCAGGTGCAGCGTGCCGGCAGCCCCAAGGCGGCACTAGCATCCGGTGCTCGGAGGAATGACGTCTCTCAGGCCCCTCGTGGGTGCTGTCCCGTGCCACCCCTGCGGTGGTCCTTTTCGCTCCTGTGAGGTGAGGACGCTGAGACTCCTCAGAGGTGCAGTGCCAGGGACCTGATGATGCGTCATGGATGTGCTTCCCCCCATACCCGTTTTCTCTCTCTCCATCCCCTTCTATTCTTCCTCCCTCGCCCCCCCCCCTTTTTTTAAAGAAACAGGATTATATGATCCCATCTTTCTTTTTCTTTTTTTTTTTTAAATATTTTATTTATTTTTAGAGAGGGAAGGGAAGGAGAAAGAGAGAGAGAGAAACATCAATATGTGGTTGCTGGGGGCCATGGCCTGCAACCCAGGCATGTGCCCTGACTGGGAATCGAACCTGCGACACTTGATCCCATCTTTCTGAAAAAGACTTTATTTTTTAGAGAGGGGAAGGGGAGGAGAAAGAGGGAGAAAAACATCAATGTGTGGTTGCCTCTAGTGCACCCCCTACTGGGGACCTGGCCTGAAATCCCCCCTCCTCCATGTGCTCTGACTGGGATTTGAACCGGCAACCCTGTGGTTCACGGGGTGGCGTTCAATCCGCTGAGCTACACCACTCAGGGCTGCTCTTGTAGTTTTGGAACCTGCCTCTTACTAAGACTGTTAGAAACTTTGCCCCAAATTATTCTTCAACACATGGTTGAACTCTCCTGTGTAATATGTCATTATAAAGACATAAAATGGTTTACTATAACGTACTCTCTAAGTGGGCTTTTTAGGGTTCCTTTTCTATTTGTCCCCATTGTAACCCCAGGAAGTTCATTGGGTGTGTTTTTCACGTACATCTTTGTACCCCTCCCCATTTGCTTGCTTAGAAAAATATCCAGATCATAGACAGTGTAAGCAGGAAATTCCAGGGGAGCCTGAACCCCCATTTAGCCCTCAGCACTGAGTGGTGTGGCTCAGTGGATTGAGTGTGGGCGTGCAAACCCAAGGGTCACCGGTTGGATTTCAGTCAGGGCACATGCCTGGGTTGTGGGCCAGGTCCCCAGTAGGGGGCGCATGAGAGCAACCACACACGGATGTTTTCCTCCTCCTGTTCCTCCCTTCCCTTCTCTCTAAAAATAAATATTTAAAAAAAAATTAAAAAAGATACAGCCCTGGCTGGTGTGGCTCAGTGGGTTGAGCACCGGCCTGCAAACCTAGGGGTCACCGGTTCGATTCCCAGTCAGGGCACATGCCTGGGTTGTGGGCCAGGTGCCCAGTAGAGGGTGCATGAGGCACACGTTAATGTTTCTCTCCTCTCTTTCTCCCTTCCCTCTCTCTAACAATAAATAAAGGCTATTAAAAAATAAAAAATAAATTTCTTGTGCCTGTTTGGCAGCCTCATTTCTTATATGTAAACACACACACACACACACACACACACACAACACCATTCGCCACTATCCCCAGTCTTGGCCGGCTACTTGTTCACTGTGCCGAGTCACCTGACACATCCCCTCCCGTCCTGCTCACGCGGACCCGGTTCCAAGAACGCGGTGATCCCAGCCCCGAGCCGCGGGTCCTGTCCCACACCTGAAGGGTGCCTCTCCTTCTGTGTTCCCCGTCCCTGGCGTTTCCTCCCTTGACCCTCACCCAATGGGTGGCCACCTCCACTAACAACACCTGCACAGGTACGTTCTCACTGTGCTTTTCAAGCAGGGGATCTGTTAGGGACCATTGGTGGGGACAGGAGAGCGTGATGAGGAGCCGCGGCTCAGGTCAAGCACACCCTGAAAGGACTCTGATGGGTCCTTGCTGAACTGCCCCCCACCACACCCCGCACCCCACCCACCCCCGCCCTGGAAAGTGGGCAGACCCAGCGGAGACACAGGGATGAAAACGAGCCCAGGCTGTGGTCATGGAGCGCAGTGGCAGAGGTCATGGTGGGTGGGGCCTAGCAACGAGAACCTTGACGGTGGGGTGGAACGCGGTAACGGGCCCGAAGCCTGCGGAGTGGCGGAGAGTCCGGCCTGCCCACAGCCGGGAGCCCACTGGCAGGACCTCCCAGAGACGCAGGGTTGGCCCAGCCCCCTCTGGGGGCTCTGCGCAGACGCTGGGAGACGCCACGAGACGCCGCGCTGGGCAGTGGAGCCCCGCCTCCTTTGCTGTGTGTGTCCTGTCGTCGGAAAGTCGAGGTAACAAACGTGTGCCCTATCACCTTCACGTTTGCGAAGGGTACGGTTCACGGTCACTGGGGCCCTGCCCCGTGTCGTGCTGCCGTCATCTCCAGAACTTGCCCACCCTCCCCCGCAGGCTGGAAGTCCGTCCCCACTGGACGCCAGCTCCCCGGCCCCCTCCCCAGCCCATGGCAACCGTGGTCGCTTCCAGCTGATAACCTTGGCCTAGGTGCCTCCTGGAAGTGGCATGAGACTGTGTTTGTCTCTGTGTTACTGCCTGGTTTCACTGGGCAGACTTCCCTTCATGGTCTACCCGTGCCAGAGCGTGTACAAAAATTCCCTTCCTTTTCATGCCTGAGGATTCTTCCCCCACGGGGTAAACAGACCACATTTTCTGTCTCCAAATACCCGTGGGTGGACCCGGGGCTTGTTCCCGCCTCTTGGCTACTGTGAATAACGCTGCTTTGAACACGGGCGTGCGAGGGTCTGTGTGAGCCCCTACTGTGGTCTCTTTTGGGGTATGTATCCAGAAGTGGGGTGGCTGGATCTGGGGATATTTCCATGATGAGTTTTGGGACTCGCTCTTGTGCTTTCTTGGTCCTCTTTTATTGTATTTTGAGCCCCTGGCCACACACTGCTTGTTTCACTCACTCTTGATGGTTACCGGCTGCATCTGGGTGTTGTTTACATTTTGATTCCCGTCGGTGGGTCCCTTGTGGCACAGACTGAAGCAGCACAAGGTGAGTGTGCCCACCTGTGGAGACTGAAGGAGGTGGGAGGAGCGAACCAGTCATGGACCACAGTGCCCTACGCCCCAGGGTGCCTCATCCCCCTGTGGCACCCAGCCCAGCAGGTTCCGTGCCCATTCTGCGGCCTTGGTACAGGGCACTTTCGTAGTGTCATCGTCCAACCGCCGTCCTAATGGTTCTAGGTTGCTGGTAGTTCACGGCCCCGGTTCAAGTTCATTCACACGCTCCGACAACATCCACCTCTCCCGGAGGCTGCTCTGCGTGTGTCTTCTTGACCTTGTTCCCTCTCCTCTTTTGTGTTCCCAGTTATCTGACACCCAGGGAGTCTCTCTGTCTAGTGGGGGGGAAAATCGGACCGCCCTTGAGAAGAGGCGGCTTTGTGCGCGCTGTTCCCTGCCCTTAGCTCCTGGAGGTGCTCGCCTGAGCCAGGGACGCCGCAGAACCTGGGCCGTGTGTAAGGGCTCTGTGGCCACCGTCACTGGGCGCCGGCGTGTCCCAGGACACTGCACCCGCAGGGTCCCCATCTTAGGGAAACTGTTTCACAGTTGCGAGAGCCGTGTTTAATTCCAAAGGAGGGACTCCATGGGCCTTTCAGGCTAGGAGCCAGAGTCTGGCTGGATATTTGTGTTTTAATCACTTTTAAAGTGCCCCTCACCCCCAAGGTCCCTGCCCACCAATAGGGCGTGGCGATTCAGATACGCAGCCACCCAAACCAAACAGGTAGGAAGGAGGAAGTGTCTGGGGGGAGGAGATGTGGCTGTGGGGTTGTCCCATGGTGCAGCCACTTTGGGGAACACGGTGTGGGTCCTCAATACATAAAGCAGCTACCTTGCGCCTCAGCAATGGCGCTCCTAGGTACATGCCCAAGACAGATTCAAACATACACCCAGCCCTAGCCAGGTGGCTCAGTAGGCTGGAGTGTCATGCCCACACACCGAAGGTCGTGGGTTCGATCCCCGGTCAGGGCACATGCCTAGGCTGCGGGTTCGATCCCTAGTCGGGGTGCGTGCAGGCAACCGATCGGCGTTTCTCACATTGGTGTTTGTGTCTCTCCATCTCCCTCCCTCTGTCTCTCTCTCCAAAATCACTATCATTATATCCTCGGGTGAGGGTTAAAAAATAAATGCAAAATAAAGTCAGTTGAACAACTACACCCACACAGGGACTCGCACATGAATGCCCAGGGCTGCATCGTCTATAATAAATAGCCCCCAAATGTCAACGACGGTCCATCCACTGCTCTACATGGGCCAATAAGCTGCAGGCTGGAGTAGGCACAGAGCGCACTATGACTGCGCCGTGGAAAGGAATGAAGTACTGATGCACGTAAGGGTGAACCCCCCAAAACACGGTGCTCGGTGATGAGCCGGGCCCTAGGGCTGTGGGTCGTGTGGCTGCATTTGTATGGCGTGTCTGCAACAGACAGATGTGCAGAGACAAAGAGTGAGTCAGGGCAGCCCCAGAGCCTAGGAGAGAGAGAAGGAGGCATAACTGCCCACAGGGGCTGAGAACATCCTGGAACGAGAGGCTGGCGGTGGTCGCATAGGCTTGTGGAGATGCAGGGACCACTGAACGGTACACTTGCAAACGCTGGGTTTCCTGTGTGCCAAGGATGTCTCAGTTGAGCTGTTTTGACAGAGGAACCACAATGGAGCTGTGGTGGAAATGTGCCCGGGGGGACAAAAAAAAAAAAAAAAAAGAGCTGCAGGCGCCTGTGGGCCACAGCAGAACAGTGTCTCCTTTTTAGGATTCTCTGAGGTGCTCCTGCCCTGGAGCAAACCGTGTAGAACCTACAAAGCGGCCCCCTTTCCACTCAGTTCCACGTCGAGAAGCCTCCGTATTCCAAATTTTTCTTCAAGGGTTTTAAAGTGCTGGATACGTGTAGCGTGCACTGGGTACGTTAGGGACCCACAGAAGTTTGATGAGGGGACATCTAGACCAGTGTGGCAGCACCCTTCCCAGTCCCCTTGGGCTCGTCGGGGGCTGGGCTGGAAGGGGCCCATTAGCAGACAAGGGGCCAGCTGGTGTGTGAAGGGAGTGTCGAGTTTCTGGGGGGAGTGAGCCCAGAGGGAGGGCTGGAAGTCTTGTCTTCCGGAGCCTAAAGCCGAAGTGTCCGTTTCTCTCCCTCCTTCGCATGAGGTCGTGGAGATTCATACGATTTATATCAGAACGACAAAGCTGTCCTGTGCCTCACAATGACCATGTGGTCTGGGTGGCCGAGATGCTGGGCTTCTTTCTTAGGAGTTCCGATTTAACAGCTCCAGCTCATCAGCTCTGGGTAGGAAATCGTTATCCAAAAAAACAAACAAACAAAAAAAACTTTAGCGTGGACATCGTAATTCATGCCAGCACCCTGTGCGCAATGATCCTGCAGGTCTTACGCCCCTGTGTTCCAGCACACGTGCCGGGGGGCCTGCACCGCCTCTGCTCCCTCGCAAACCGCCTTCACCCGTTCCTGCCTCGCAAAACCCCCTCACCAGGCAGACACATGTCCCTGGAAGTCCCTTTTCTGTGGGGTTGCTCAGCAGGACAGCCAGGGCTGCGACACAAACGTGCTGGGGAGAATCCGCTGAGTTGAGGACGAAGCGACTTCTCAAATGTGGCTTTGCTCACACTACAGGATGGTTTAGCGCCCGGGTTGGAGGCCCCGGAATCTCTGGCCCATGCCTGGGACGTCAGAGGGAGGCTGGGACTTTCGCTTGTTCGTTACATTTGATGTTCGTCTCGGGATTATTCTCTTGACTGTCCCATACAAAAGGCGAGTGGGCTTGAGTGGTCCCCTGTCCCTTGGTGACAGACTGAGCCACTTGAGCCTGTGTGGCAGCAGAGGTGGCATGCTGTCTCTACCCTGCACTTGAATTTCCTCTGGAACACCTTCCATCCCCTTGAGCATGTGGGTCCTGCTCTCCAGCCCTCGCACACACCCCGCCCCCCCTGCAGCCAGCTTGCAGCTGCTGGGTGCTGTATTTATCGCAGAAGAAACACTCCCGGCCCTCTCAATACACTCAAGCTGACTGTCTCATTCCTGCCGACGCACCAGTTAAAGTGTTCCCTCCAAATAATTTGTTCAGGATGACCTGGCCCAAAGGAATGATCTTTCTTTCTTTCTTTTTTAAAGATTTTATTTGTTTATTTTTAGAGAGGGAAGGGAGAGAGAGAGAGACAGAGACAGAGGCATCAATGTGCAGTTGTTGGGGGCCATAGCCTACAACTTAGGCATGTGCCCTGACTGGGAATCGAACCTGTGATGCCTAGTTCGCAGCCCACATTCAATCCACTAAGCTACGCCAGCCAGGGCAGGACTGATCTTTCTAAATATGCATCTTCTATGAACATCTGGCCACGTGGAGGGATTCCTGCCGACGGTCGCTAAGGTCTCTCGCCCTGTGCCTCTTGCTGGGACCCACAGGATGAAGTCTGTACCCTACGATGTGCTCTTTGAAGCAGCTTCAATGTCCCCTGCTGCTCCCTCTTTCCCCCCTTCTGTCCTTTTATTGCTCTATGTAAGCCCGTTTTCTCCTATGAAAAAAAAAAGGAATGGACTTTCACCTTCAAATACAGAGACAGAACAAAACTCACTAGTAACCCCAGTTGTTTGAGTCTTCATATAGTCTATGATGCACAAAAATAGCAGCATGCATGATACCTGCTTACAGTTTTCTTACCTTCATTTTGTTTTTAAATCCTTGCCCGAGGATATGTTCATTGGTTTCAGAGAGAGAGAAATGTGTCAGTTGTCTTCCATACATGTTGCAGCTGGGGCTTGAACCTGCACCCTTCTGGTGTACGGGGCGATGCTCTAATGCACTGAGCTTGTTGTCCTCATTTTCTTTTTTTTATTTAAAGATTTTATTTATTTATTTTTAGAGAGGGAATGGAGGGAGAGAGAGAGAGAGAGAAACATCAATGTGCGGTTGCTGGGGGCCATGGCCTGCAACCCAGGCATGTCCCTGGGTTGGGAATCGAACCTACGATGCTTTGGTTCGCAGCCCGAGCTCAATCCACTGAGCTACGCCAGCCAGGGGCTGTCCTCATTTTCAATGTGCTCCACCACAGACATTTTCCCATGTTGCTGAATGCTCTTTTATTTTAATGTCTGCTTCATACCTCACTGAATGAATTACTTTATTTTTAAGTATATTTGATTGATTATGCTATTACAATTGTCCCAATTTTTTCTCCCTGTATAGCCCCTCCACCCTGCAGCCCCCTCCCTCCAGCATCCCCCCCCCTTAGTTCATGTCCATGGGTCGTACATATAAGTTCTTTGGCTTCTCCAGTTCCCATACTATTCTTAATCTCTCCCTCTCTATTTTCTACCTACCAGTTATGCTTCTTATTCCCTGTACCTTTTCCCCTATTCCCCCTCTTCTTCCCCACTGATAACCCTCCATGTGATCTCTATTTCTTTGCTTCTGTTCCTGTTCTAGTTGTTTGCTTGTTTTTTGTTTTTTTTTTTAGGTTTGGTTGTTGATAGTTGTGAGTTTGTTGTCATTTTACTGTTCATAGTTTTGATCTTCTTCTTTTTCTTAGATAAGTCTCTTTAACATTTCATATAAAAAGGGCTTGGTGTTGATGAACTCCTTTAACTGGACCTTATTTGGGAAGCACTTTATCTGCCCCTCCATTCCAAACGCCACCTTTGCGGGATACAGTGATCTTGGATGTAGGTCCTTGCCTTTCATGACTTTCAATACTTCTTCCTAGCCCCTTCTTGCCTGTAAGTTTTCTTTTGAGAAATCAGCTGATAGTCTTATGGGAACTTCTTTGTAGGTAACTGTCTCCTTTTCTCTTGCTGCTTTTAAGATTCTCTTCTTCTGTTTAATCTTGAGTAATGTAAGTATGATGTGCCTTGGTGTGTGCTTCCTTGGGTCCAACTTCTTTGGGACTCTCTGAGCTTCCTGGACTACTTGGAGGTGTATTTCCTTTGCCAGATTGGGGAAGTTCTCCTTCGTTATTTGTTCAAATAAGTTTTCAGTTTCTTGCTCTTCCTCTTCTCCTTCTGGCACCTTTATGATTCGGATGTTGGAATGTTTAAAGTTGTCCTGGAGGTTCCTAAACCTCTCCTCATTTTTTTTTTTTTTTGAATTCTTGTTTCTTCATTGTGTTCTGGTTGAATGTTTATTTCTTCCTTCTGGCCAAAACTGTTGATTTGAATTCCAGTTTCCTTTCCATCACTGTTGGTTCCCTGTATATTTTTCTTTATTTCACTTTTCATAGCTTTCGCTTCCTCTATTTTGCAACCATACTCAACCAATTCTGAGCATCCTGATTACGAGTGTTTTGAACTGTGCATCTGATAGGTTGGTTATCTCTTCATTGCTTAGTTCTATTTTTGGAGCTTTGATCTGTTCTTTCATGTGGACATTATATTTTTGTCTCGGAGCACCTGTTATGTAGTAGGGGGCGGAGCCCCAGGTATTCACCAGGGCGGGGCAACCCAGTTTGCTGCATTGTGGCACTGTACGTGTGGGGAGGGTCTGAGAGGGAACAATTCCACTTGCTTGGCTCTCACCCCACTTTCAGTCACTTCCGCTGCTACCCACAAGCAAATTGGGCCCTTCTGGTGCTGATTCCCAGGTGGGTGGGTTTGTGTACATTCTAGGACCCTGTGGGTCTCTCCAATGAACTCTCCCGTGAGGCTGGGAATTTCTCCCACCACTGCAAACCCCACAGGTGTTTTCAGTTAGAGATTTTGAGGCTTTATTTCCCTGCCCTGGAACCCTGGGTTGCACAGTCTGTCTCACTCCCCAGTTGTTCCTCCTGGTTTATCCACATGCAATGGTGGGACTGCCTGCTCCACCAGCCACTGCTGGCTCACCCAGTCCTCCTGTCCCTGTCTTCCCACATGTCCTCTCCGCCCTGGCTGCCTATGTCTGCCCCTCCTACCAGTCTGGATGACTGTTTCTTTTACTCCACAGTGGTCAGACTTCTATACAGTTTGATTTTCTGGTGGTTCTTGTTATTTTTTGTTTTCAAATGTTCCGTTGTCCTTCTTTTCGTTGTGTGAGGAGGCAAAGTGTATCTACCTATGCCTCCATCTTGGCCGGAAGTCTGAATGAATGACTTTAATACCTACCAGGTATTGCAGTGTATTTATGTGCCAGAATTAATGCTCCATTACTTCACAAGTTTCTTTCCTTTTATTTCCAAAAAAAATTATGGTCATGACAAATATCTGAAAGTATTGCACAGCCACACATTACTTAAAAAATCGTAATCTGCTGTCATGAACCCCATGTTGACTGCAGGAAGCTAGTCATACCGGAGTGCCTACGGCATGGTTCCTGTCTTGAAAATCAGGCAGAATTGAACCAAGGTGTTTGGGGACACATGCTGAGGGGAAGAACTAACGACAAGCAGGGATGAGGTGATATCTTATCTCTGAAGCTGAGTTGTGGCAATGTGCATTTTTGTTGTACACTTAGATTTTGTGTGCTTTTCTTTGTGTGTGCCATTGCTCACAATGCAAACAGCTGGAAAAACACATCATCCCTGTAGCCCAGTTAAAATGTGTTTGTAACTCAGCACAAAGACTTCCATTCTGTTCATATCCACAATCCTATTGCACACGTGAGTTTGCAACACGCTGCTTGTACTTGGTATATTGTGGACATCTTCCTTTTGGTCATATGATGATTTAAAAAAAGATTTTATTTATTTCTCGAGAGAGGGGAAGAGAGGGAGAGAGCGAGAGAAACATCCATGTGTGAGACATACATGGATCAGTTGCCTCTCACATGCCCCCAACTGCCCAGCCTGCAACCCAGGCATGTGCCCTAACCAGGAATCAAACCGGTGACCTTTTGGTTCATAGGCCAATGCTCAGTCCACTGAGTCACACCAACGGGTGCTGGTCACATTATGTTTCAATGGCCATAATCAAAAGGACTAAAACGGTCCAATAATGGAGAAGCTACGAGAAAATGGAACCCTCGCACATAGCTGGGGGGAGGGGGCGGAGAGGGGAATGTAGAAATCTCCCCACCGGCAGTTCCTACCATCATCTCCAAGGGGCAGCTGCTTGGAGAAACAGTTTATTACCACTTTGTTCAGAGTGGAACACACACAGTATGACCCACGCGTCTCACTCCTGGGTAGCTACTCGCAACAGATGAGAACGTGTATGCTCGTACAAGGTTTTATGTGCAAATGTTCATCGCAGCGTGACTGTTAAGTGCCGAACGGTAGAACCGGTGGGCATGTCCCCACAGCTGAGGAGCGCCTGAGCGAACTAGGGCGCACCCGTACATCTGAACAGGACTCCGCAACGTGGGTGACCCTTGAGGGCAAAGTGAGAAGGGCCAGACCCGAGTTGGCTCTTGTGACGGGCTGTCCCGGGCCTGTGGGTCCCACACTCACGACGCCGTATATTGATTGCTTTGCAGTTCCCCTGGAGTCGCGGTCACCATGAGCTTGCTTGTGCACAGCGCCCACCGCCCAATGGCGAGCTTCGCCGTCGGCACCCTGGGCTGCATCTTCTGCATCATGTCCATGGGCCTGGCCGAGTGGCGGGTGTGGCACATGGATCACACGCCCCTTGTCCCCGGGGGCCTGGCCTGCGTGGGGATGTGGAAAGTCTGCATTTACCGCCCCAGCAGCTACTCCAAGACACACATCACCTGCCACCTGTACCGCTACACGGACGCCTACCCGCCCCCGGACATCCGCGCCGCGCAAAACCTCCTGCTGGCCGCCAGCCTCCTGGGGCTCCTGGGCAAAGAGCTGCTCGCGCTGGCGCTGCGGAACGTCTTCGTGGACAGCCGGCACGCGGACGCCGCACAGAACCTCTTCCTCGCCGCGGGCACTCTGAAGGTCGCTGCGGGCACCTGCATCTCGGTGGCCGTGGTGTGCAACTACCGCTCGGTGACCAGGGCGGCGGGCATCGCCTTCCCGCCCTCCTTCGCCTTGCCCTTCAAGCCGAGGGCCCAGGACGTGGGGAATGCCAGCAGCGTGGCGGTCCTGGCCGCCCTCATGATGCTGCTGAGCGGCCTGCTCTCCTTCTTTTACAAAGTGCCCCCCGAGAGCCAAGTGCATCCCGTCGTGGCAGAGATCTGAGATTCCTGGCCGCGCCGGCTCTGCGGCTCTGCAACCGCGAGATGACCGGGTGTGTCCGGGGAGTGTGATCAGGGTGCTCTAGGAAAACAGTTTCCAAGGTCTGGAGACGGCGGCCAAGTGGCCCTTCGCTCTGTGTGTGCACGGGGCTCTTGCATTCATTAAAAAAATAATAATAAAATAGTCCCCAAAGACCAGCTGCCCACGCGTCTTACTGAGTCTGAATTTTAATTCCTGTTGAGTGAGTAATAAGAGTTTCTGAGAACCTCACATCTTTTACGCTTTGGCTAAAAACAACAGGCCTTATTTCCTGTGGTATATCCATCTGCTGGTAACTAGTAACATCTATCTCAGAACATTTTCCGAGTGTGTAGAAGTACAGTAGTATAAGCAATTTCTCCCACGCCCACTACCAGACTCAACAATTACCAAGATTCTGCCATATCACCTTTCTCTCTCCTTTCTTCCCCTCCGAATCTGCAGGGTCCGGCAGAAAGTAAGGCCTGCTTGAGTGTGGTAGTTAGGGTAATAATATGGGTGTCATAATTTATCGTTTTTATTTTAACGTTTCACATGAAATGTCATACGGTATGCTTGGTGTAATATTGTTATGTTACAGAATTACAGGCTAATCATTTTGTAATACAAGATTTTATGATAAGAGGGGCATTATTTGTGCCAGACCCTCTATTTTTCTATTTCCAAAAGACTTTATGTTTTCAATATTTTATTTTAGACTTTAGAGACAGCAAAAGGGAGAGAGAGAAACATCGATGTGAGAGAGAAACATGGATGGGTTGCATTCTGTAGGCACCCTGACTGGGGACCGAACCTGCAACCCAGGCATGTACCCTGACTTGGAATTGAACCTGTGACCTCTAGGTTCGCAGGATAATGCCCAACCAACTGAGCCACACCAGCCAGGGCTCTCCAAAGGACTTTGTTTTTGTTTTTTGGTTTTTTTTTAGAATTTATTTCTTTATTCTTAGAGAGGGAAGGGAGGGAGAAAAAGAGAGAGAGAGAAACATCAATGTGCGGTTGCTGGGGTTCGTGGCCTGCAACCCAGGCATGTGTCCTGACTGGGAATCCAACCTGTGACACTTTGGTTCACAGCCCGTGCTCAATCCAATGAGCTATGCCAGCCAGGCTTCTCCAAAGGACTTTCAAGCAAACCCCAGACGTCAGGTTTCTTCATTCCTATACATTTAAATATTATTATCTAGAAAAATGGACATTTCCTTGCATAACCATATTATACCTTAAAAAGTACCAGTTATTTCTAGTTATCATCAAATTCTTACCACAATTCTTAAATGCCTCGAAAGGAATTCTACAGTTTTATTATTTTTTCACAGAACACAGCCTCTTAACTCTTTATTTAAAGCACTCCCCCTACTACATTCTTTTTTTTTTTTGTAAACAAAATAAAAAGAAAAGAAATGGTGGTGGGATAATGGAGACCAGTGTACTTGAACAACAATTTTTTTTATAAATTACTTTTTTTTAAGATTTTGTTATTTTTAGAGAGGGAAGGGAGGGAGATAGAGAGAGAGAAAGAGAAACATCAATGTGCGGTTGCTGGTGGTTATGGCCTGCAACCCAGGCATGTACCCTGGCTGGGAATCGAACCTGTGACACTTTGGTTCCCAGCCCGTGCTCAATCTACTGAGCTATGCCAGCCAGGGGCAAACAACAATTTTTTTTAAAAAGGAAAAAAAAAACCCTGCTTTACAGAACACAGTCATTCAATTGTCCTGTCTTTAAACTTACTACCTCTGGAGGTTGGATGAGATTCTGGGTCAGTGCTTTGAGGAAGAGTATTTCAAAGTTGGTGCCTGGTATGGAAGGGCATTATCCTGATGACAAATGGTAATTGTTCTTTTTAGCGACCCTAAGATGGACAGGTACACGCAGGAGGGGACAGGCCACTCCCTTTTGTAACGTTGACCCAACTTCCACCTTACTGACCATCTACTGAATGACGTTTCTTGTTTGAATCAATTATTGCGCCGAGGGTTAGAAGCGGTTGGTTACCATCTAACATGAACATTCTTGCCAGATTTATTCGCTGGGAGGCTTCAGTAAAGAAACACTTTCCCTCACCAAGTCTGACTCCTTGGTTATTCTAAAATTCAGTTCATATTAAAAGAGGTAAGGTAAGTGCATCATTCCCCCCCTCTAATTGTTAAATTTCTAGCGTAAGGAGGGAAAATGCCCTTGTTAACCTTTGGTGTTGGCCAATGTATTTATTTTATTTTTATCAACATAGAAATTTATATAAATTCAAAATAATATTCTATTTAGAGTACTGTAATAATTATCTAAAGCAAATATTATCATTGGCTCTGAAGGAGGTCTAAAGGTATCATTTTATAAAAATATATTTTATTGACTAGCCCTGGCTGGCGTAGCTCCGTGGATTGAGCGCTGGCCGTGAACCAAAGTGTCACAGGTTCGATTCCCAGCCAGGGTACATGCCTGGGTTGAGGCCGTAACCCCCAGCAACTACACATTGATGTTTCTTTCTCTCTCTCTATCTCCCTCCTTTCCCTCTCTAAAAATAAATAAATAAAATCTGAAAAAAAAGAACATAGAAAAATATATTTTATTGACTATGCTATTACAGTTATCCCATTTCCTGCCCCCCTTTATTCACCTCTGCCCTGCATACCCCCTCGCACATAGGTTCCTCCCCGCCCTTATTTCACGTCGATGGGCCGTACATAGAAGTTCTTTGGCTTCTACATTCCCTTTACTATTCTTAGTCTCCTCCTCTCTATTTTCTACTTACCATTTATGCTATTTATTCCCTATACCTTTTCCCCCATTCCCCTTAACCCTTTCCCACTGATAACCCTGCATGTGATCTCTACTTTTGTGATTCTGTTCCTGTTCTAGTTGTTTGCTTAGTTTTCGTCGTTGTTGTTGATGTTTTTTTTAGGTTCAGTTGTTGATGGTTGTGAGTTTGTTATCATTTTACTGTTCATAGTTTTGATCTTTCTCTTTGCCTTAGATAAGTCCTTTTAACATTTCATATAAAAAGGGCTTGGTGATTATGAACTCCTTTAACTCAACCTTATTTGGGAAGCACTTTATCTGCCCTTCCATTCCAAATGATGGCTTTGCTGGATAGAGTCATCTGGGATGTAGGTCCTTGCCTTTCATGACTTGGAATACTTCTTTCCAGCCCCTTCTTACCTGTAAGTTTTCTTTTGAGAAATCAGCTGATAGTTTCATGGGAACTCCTTGGTAGGTGACTGTCTCCTTTTCTCTTGCTGCTTTTAAGATTCTCTTCTTCTGTTTAATCTTGGGTAATGTAATTATGATTTGCCTTGGTATGTGCTTCCTCGGGTCCAACTTCTTTGGGACTCCCTTAGCTCCTGGACTTCCTGGAAATCTCTTTCCTTTGCCAGATTGGGGAAGTTCTCCTTCATTATTTGTTCAAATAAGTTTTTGATTTCTTGTTCTTCCTCTTCTCCTCCACCCCTATGATTCGGATGTTGGAACATTTAAAGCTGTCCTAGAGACTCTGAAGCCTCACCTCATTTTTATGAATTCTTGTTTCTTCATTCTGTTCTGGCTAAATGTTTATTTCTTCCTTCTGGTCCAAATCATTGATTTGAGTCCTAGTTTCCTTCCCATCACTGTTGGTTCCCTATACATTTTCTTTTATTTCACTTTTCATAGCCTTCACTTTTCCCTCTATTTTGTGACCATACTCAAATATTTCTGCGAGCATCCTGATTACCAGTGTTTTGAACTGTGTATCTGACAGGTTGGCTGTCTCTTCATTGCTTAGTTCTATTTTTGGAGCTTTGATCTGTTTTTTCACGTGGGCTCTATTTTTTTTTTTTGTCTTGGCACACCTGCTACTAGTAAGGGGTAGAATACCTGCCTTAGGTATTCTCCAGGGCAGGGCAACCCCCATTACTACATTGTCATGTTGTATGTCGGTGAGGGTCCAAGAAGGAACAATGCTGCTTACTTGCCTCTTGACCCAATTTCAGCCACTTCTCCTGCTACCGACAAGCAAACTGGGCCCTTCTGGTGCTTATTTCCAGATGAGTGGGTCTGTGCGTGTTCTAGGATACTGTGGGTCTCTTCAATGAACTCTACTGTCAGGGTAAGAGTTTCTCTCACCACCACAAGCCCCACACATTTTTTAGTCAGAGGTTTGGAGGCTTTATTGCACTGGAATCCTGGGTTGTGTGGTCTGTCTTATTCTCCAGTTGTTCCTCCTGGTTCATCCTCATGCAAATGGGAGTCATCCAGTCTATCTGCTGCTGCCTGTCCATGCATCCTCTCCACCTCGGCTGCCTGTCACTACCCCTCTTACCAGTCAGAATGAATATTTCTTCTTTAACTCCATTTGGTCAGATTTCCACACACTTATATTTTCTGGCATTTCTGTTTTTTTTTTTTGTTTTGTTTCGTTTGTTTTTTAAATTTGTTGTCCTTCTTTTGGTTGTGCAAGGAGGCAAAGTGTATCTACGTATGCCTCCATCTTGGTCAGAAGTACCCCTCCCCCAGCAGTTCTTAATGAGGAGCAATTTTGGGTCCCCCCAGAGGACACTGGGAAATGTCTGGAGTCATTGTTCAGTCTGTACTGGAGGGAAAGGGGTGCAACCACCATCTACTGGGTAGAGGCCACAAATGCTGCTTAAACACCCTGCAACGTACTTATGGCCCTTTGCCCCCAAACAAGCCAGGCTAAAATGTCAGCTGTGATGAGGTAGAAAAACCCTGCTCTAACGTAACCAGTTAGGATGTCCTCAAGATTGGTAAGGTTTATTTTAAAAAATATTTTATTTATATATTTTTAGACAGAGGGCAAGGGAGGAAGAGAGGCAATGTGTGGTTGCCTCCTGCACACCCCCTAGTGGGGACCTGGCCCAAACCCACACATGTGCCCTGACCGGGAATTGAACTGGCAATCCTTTGGTTTGCAGGCTAGCACCCAATCCACTGAGCCACGCCAGCCAGAAATCGCATTTTTCACCTGCTTTTCAATGTTGACGGTTTCTACAGAATACTTTTGCCTACAGATTTGAGGACGTGAAAACCTTGAAAGAAAGGAATAGTTTTGCAGAACAGAGCAGAAAAGGAACACATAAACTTCAGACACATGCTGGGAAACCAAGTCTCTTTTATTGGGGATGACTGGGTGATGAAAAGAGGATGTGTACATAGGAAATGTCCTGAAGAAAACAATCGCCCCAGCCATTCTAAAGAGAAGGCCCTGTATTCAGTCCTCTTTTTGTAAATCTGTCAGCACAAGAGTTGGTTTCTCCTGGCACCACTGTACGTTTGAATACCAATCGTAGGAGAACAGCAGGGCACTCACTAGTGCGAGGCTGGCAGATGTGATGCCTAGTGGCAACACATAAGAAACGCGCTGCGCTTCTACCATGTCTTTTCCCACTGGGAAACCAGGTGGGAAGTCAAGAGTGGTCTCACCATAAATGTCTACAATGAAATTCCAGCTTATGGTAAGAGTGATACAAAAGCAGCTAAGGACAAGAAACAAGGCAGAGATATTGTAGCAGGCCTGTAAGAAATCTGGGTATAGATCATTTTTCCAGCTGGCCCAAATAGCCAGGGAGCCAAAATACAATGTGACCGGTGTCAAAAAGTTTGTCAGCAGTATGAGATCCTGCCCATAGTAGATTTCATCTGGAATGTTCCAGCTGTCATTGAGCACGGCACTCACAGGAAACTTCAGCATGTAGCCAGACATGTTAATTTTTTGCATATAAGAAGCTTCCCAAAGTCCAAAGTACATCGTGGAAATGACATCGCTGTCAAACTCCCACACACGCCAGGATTTGCTGATGGCTATGCTTATGCTGAAAGCCCAGGACACATAACTAAGAACCAGGGCCAGCCTTTTGCTGAACAAGTGCATTGATCAGGTTTCACTGAAGATGAGACCAAGGCATCACCAAGTCAGGCCAGGAACAACCAAAGAGGGAGAAAAAAAAAACAGACTCAATGAGCCATGTACAGAATGCTAAAAGTTTACATCTTGTGCTTCTTTTCTGTAAGTTATATTTAGGGGGCTCACATAGAGATTGATCTTCAGTTAGTGTTTTACATGTTTCATATAAGAATAAAAAATGCCAAGAAGTCTGTGACCCTGGTGAGAGCATTGATTTGCCAGGCATTTTGAAAACACAACTTGACAATAACTTACAAAAGGTGAAATGTTCATACCTCTCCTCCACCACCTTTAATTCCAAGAATACTGAGGCATGTATAAGAGTTGTGAAAATGTATGTGGAGAAATGTTAGTTTTATCACCATGTATTACAGAAAAAAATTGAATTAACCTAAATGTTTGTTAATAGAGGAATGCTTACATAAATTATGCTACCTCCAGGAATATAGTGGCCATTACCAAGAATAAACTCTCTGAAGAAATTTCTGCAGTATACTGAAAAAGCACAAATTGAATAAATAATACATATGGTATGATCATTTGTGTCAAAAGAAAGACAGGTATAATTTTCTTTATTCATACAAATAGATAAGTGATTTTTTTTTTTTAATTTAGAAGGGTGCTCACCAAAGCAGTCATTCTAGGCAGATCAGTTGAGAGCGGTAGACTTTCATTCTGGTTTATATGTTTTTCTGTAATTTGTGTGGCTTGTCATGAAAGAACACATGGACTTTCGTAATGAAAAATAAGCATGACCTTGAAGATCTATAATATGTTGCATACAACAAATCACACCTGTTTACTTTATTACCCACCACTTGCTCAAGGCTCCACCTTTAGATGTTGGCCTCTTTTGGGAGCAAATCAAAAGACTCTGATGCCTTTTGCATGAGGCAAATACGTTCTATGAAGCAAACCCTAGATTGTGGACCAACTGATTTGGGTTTCTTTTCTATTGGAACCCCTGGAAGAAGTTGCTGGGCTAATCAGAAGAGGGTGTGCGAGGGGCTTCTCTCTCTGCTGATTAACTCAAAAGAGTGAGGCAGAGTTCGCTCAGAGGGGAGGCCTGAGGCACATGCCCATGCAGAAGCACTCAGCACCCTCCACACTCTGCCTCCTTGCCATGAAGCCTGCTCTCCCCAGCAGGGTGCCCACTCTTGCACAGTCTGGGGCCATGCACGAGGCTGGCAGCATTACACTTGGGAAGCTCCCAAGTGTTTCTCTGAAGACTAAACTCAAAAGACTCCAAGTATCTTAGTTTAAAATTTTACCAGCTGTCGACGTGGAAGAAATGAAGCTTTCAGGAAGATCGGAGCACAGCGGACGTTGTTCGTAGCAGTAGGAAATGTTGGACGGGAAGGGGAAGGTCCGGCCCACGTTAAGCGATCCCCAAACAGTGATGAATCACCTGCAGTGGAAGAGGAGTGGTTAGGTAGAGTTTGGGGCTCTGAACAACTCCCTGCCCCTCACTGAAGACTTCCTCTGCATGCACCTTGTGTCTTGTACAGGTCATGCCCTATTTCAAGCACCTTATGAATATTCACACATTCAGTGCTCACAATCACACAGTATAGATAGTTATGACCCCCATTGTATGGGAGCCGGAACTGAGCAGAGACAGGTGAAGTAACTACACAGGTGTAGATGGCAAAGCCGGGATCCAAGGCCCTTGCTATTGGCACAGAGCTTTCTGGCTCTCCTGATACCAAGCAACAGTTATTCACATCAAAAGACTATCAACAAAAACACAAATCTGCCTTGACTGGTGTACCTCAGTGTGTGGGGCATCATATGGCAAAGCAAAAGTTTGCCGGTTCCATTCTCAGTCACGGCACACACCTACGTTGTGGGTTCAGTCCCCAGTCGGGACATACACAAGAGGCAACCAATTGATGTTTCTTTCCCATTCTCCTTTCCTCCCCCTCTCCCTAAAAGTAAATAAATAAAATTCCTTAAAAATACAGGACCCAGACCCTGTGGTTGGACACCTCTGTGCCTTCCATTTCTAAGGCCCACATTAGGCATTTGCTGTCCCATGTGTACACTCCCCCCACCCCCCGTCACTGTCCCGTGGAAGCACATGTGAGAGTGGAAATGACATCACCCAGTGCTGAGAGTCATAATTCACTCTCAAATGATACTCAGGTGGCTTCTGTTGACAAAGCTATAAGCAAAGAGGCCCAGAGGTGAGAGGATGCTCATTTCCATCCAAAGGCGACCTGGGCTCCCTCCCAAGGCACTTACCAGAAACCTCTCCACAGAGCACACCAAACGATGAAACTAAAGGAAACCCCTGCCTCCCCCCACAAATTGCCACGGTCTTCTTAAGCAGGGCAAAAATAAATAAACCACACTCGTTCCCCAACAAATACAAAAAGGCAGGAGGAGAATTTGTCAGACTCACGAACAGTAGTAACTGCCCAAGGTCTAACAGAAATAGGGCACTCCAAACATTCTTATATTTCCATGGCTACCAGGGTCGGTTGTTGACAAGAGGTTCCTTAAAGGGCCAGAGTCATGGAACCCCTCTTGCAAAGTTAAGTCTCTCTAGAATACAAATTTCTTTTTTCAGGTCCTAGACCAAAGAGTCACTGTAATTCATGAGAGCCTTAAGGAGAACTGTTAGAAGGGCCACAGGGTTTGTAAGAAAGGTGTGTCATGGAGGGAGCCAGGGTCAAGGCCAGCAGGAACACGCCTTCCTGAAGGGTCCTGGACAAGGAGCCATGGACCCACACTGACGTAGGCCCCCGTGGGTGGCTTTGTCCTGTTCCCACTGCACAGATAAGTGTCACTCTCCTCACAGTCTACTCTCCCTTCAGTGTGGCTGTCACCTGACAGTGCTTCCACTTCTAAATGTACACATTTAGTTTTCATTGAACTCTTCTTTCTAGAAACTCACAACAGGAAGCATTAACTAGGGATAGAAGTGGCCAGAGAAGTGGGGGAAAGCAGATGGGAGATGACAAGTAGCAAGAAAGGGGAAAAATCTTGCAGATTTATTTAAAGAAAAGTTTAAGTTTCTTCATTGACATAATTGATCAGATTTCATTAAAAAAATTAACCCTCTCCCAAAGATACGTTTACTGATTGTAGAGAGGGGGGAAGAAAGACAGAGAGAGAGAAATATCAATTGGCTCCCTCCTGTACACTCCCCAACCAGGTTGAGGGATTGAACCCTCAATGTAGGGATATGCTCTGACTGGGGATTGAACCCACAACTTTTAGTGTATGGGACAATATTCCAACCAACTGAACCACTGGTCCAAGGCTTCATGGTTATTTTTTACTTCTTTTAGTTTTACATTTTACTTGAGGCATAATTTACAAAGAGTGAAACATACTAATCTTGAGTGTGCAGCTCAAGCAATTTTTTATTCAATATTTTATCGTTACTCTGTTACAGTTGTCCTAGTTTTCCCCCCTTTGCCCTTCTCTACCCAGCCCACCCCCACTCCCACAGTCAGTCCCCATCCTGTTGTCCATGTCCATGGGTTGTTTACACTTGTTCCTTGCCTAGTCCCTTCCCCTTATTTCCAGCCTCATCCCCACCCCCTGCCTGTGGTTGCTGTCAGACTATTCCATGTTTCCATGCCTCTGGTTCTGTTTCGTTCGCTAGTTTATTTTCTTCACTAGGTTCCTCTTGTGGATGAGACCATATGGTATTTGTCTTTCACCAACTGGCTTATTTGACGGAACATAATGCTATCCAGTTCCATCCATGCCTTCACGAAGGGTAGGAGCTCTTTCTTTCTTTCTGCTGCATAGTATTTCACTGTGTAAATGTGCCATAGTTGTTTTTTTTTTTCCTGCTACTTATTCTCTGTACCTTTTCCCCCTCTCCCACTCCCATTCCCGTTTGTTTAAATATATTTTATTGATTATGCTATTACAGTTGTCCCATTTTCCCCTCTTCATTCCCCTCCACCTTGCATACCCTCTCCCACACACATTCCCCACATTTAGTTCATGTCCATGTGTCATAAGTTCTTTAGCTTCTACATTTCCCGTACTATTCTTGCCCTCCCCCTGTCTATTTTCTCCCTACTATCTATGCTACTTATTCTCCGTACCTTTTCCCCCTCTCTCCTCCTCCCACTCCCCTGTTGCTAACCCTCCATGTGATCTCCATTTCTGTGGTTCTGTTCCTGCTCTAGCTGTTTGCTTAGTTTGTTTTTGTTTCAGGTTCAGTTGCTGATATTTGTGAGTTTGTCATTTTACTGTTCACAGTTTTGATTATCTTCTTTTTCTTAGATAAGTCCCTTTAACATTTCATATAATAAGGGCTTGGTGATAATAAACTTGTTAACTTGACCTTATCTGGGAAGCACTTTATCTGCCCTTCCATTCTAAATGAAAGCTTTGCTGGATAGAGTCATCTTGGATGTAGGTCCTTGCCTTTCATGACTTGGAATACTTCTTTCCAGCCCCCTCTTGCCTGCAAGATCTCTTTTGAGAAATCACTAGATAGTCTTATGGGAACTCCTTTGTAGGATACTGTCTCCTTATGTCTTGCTGCTTCTAGGATTCTCTCCTCATTTTAATCTTGGCTAATGTAATTATGATGTGCCTTGGTGTATTCCTCCTTGGGTCCTACTTATTTGGGACTCTCTGAGCTTCCTGGACTTTCTGGAAATCTATTTCCTTTGCCATACTGGGGAAGTTCTCTTTTATTATTTGTTCAAATAACTTTTCCATTCGTTGCTCTTCTTCTTTCCCTTCTGGCACCCCTATAATTCAGATGTTGGAACATTTAAATATGTCCTGGAGGTTCCTAAGCCTCTCCTCATTTTTTTGAATTCTTGTTTCTTTATTCTTGTCTGTTTGGTTGTTTCTTTTTCCTTCTGGTCCACTCCATTGATTTGAGTCTCAGTTTTCTTCCCATCACTATTGGTTCCCTGTGCATTTTCTTTCATTCACTTAGGGTAGCCTTCATTTTTTCATCTCATTTGCCACCAAATTCAACCAATTCTGTGAGCATCCTGATCACCAGTGCTTTGAACTGTGCACCTGATAGGTTGGCTATCTCTTTGTTGCTTAGTTGTATTTGCTCTGGGGCTTCAATCAGTTCTTCCATTTGGGCCATTTTGTTTTTTGTCTTGTTGCACCTGTTATGTATGAGGAGCCTGCCATAGTTTTTTTGATCCATGCATCTACTGATGGAAACTTAGGTTTCCAACACTTGGCTATTGTAAATAGTACTGCTATGAACACTGGGGTGCATAGGTTCTTTTGATTCAGGATTCTTAGGGTATATTCCCAGCAGCAGAATCACTGGGTCAAAAGGCAGTTCCATTGTTCATTTTTTGAGGAAATTCCATATTGTTTTCTACAGTGGCTGCACCAGTCTGCATTCCCACCAACAGTGCACTAGAGTTCCCTTTTCTCCACACTCTGATCAGCACTTATTGTTTGTTAATGATGGCAGTTCTGACTGGTGTGAGGTGGTATCTCATTGTGATTTTAATTTGCAACTCTCTGATGACTAGTGGTATTGATCATTCTTTCATATATCTATGGGCCCTCTGTATGTCCTCCTTGCAGAAGTGTCTGTTCAGGTTTTGCCCATTTTTTAATTGGGTTGTCTTCCTGGTATGGAGTTGTGTGAGTTCTCTACATATTTTTGAGATCAAACCCTTGTCCAAGGTGTCATTGGCAAGTATGTTTTCCCGTATGGTTGAGTCTCTTTTCATTTTGATGTTGGTTTCTTTAGCTGTGCAGAAGCTTTTTAATTTGATGCAATCTACTCTGTTCACTCTTTCCTTTATTTCCCTTGCCCTAGGAGATATATTGGTAAAAATGCATGGGTTATCTGAAATTTCACTGACTATGTTTTCTCTTAGGACTTACATGTTCTCACAACTTACAGTTCTTTTATGCATTTTGAGTTTATTCTGGTGTATGGTGTAAGCTGGTGGTCTAATTTCATTTTTGGGGATGTACCAATCTAGTTCTCCCAACACCATTTATTGAAGAGGCTATTTTTATTCCATTGGATGCTCCTGTCCCCTTTGTCTAATATTAATTGACCATAGAGACTTGAGTTTATTTCTGGGCTCATCTTCTGTTCCATTGGTTTATATGTCTGTTCTTATGCCAGTTCCACACTATCCTGGATACAATGATCTTGTAGTATAGTTTGATATGAGGTATTGTAATCCCTCCTCCTTTGTTCTTCTTCCTCAAGATTGCTGAGTCTATTTGGGGTGTTTTTTGGTTCTACATAAATTTTTGAAATATTTATTCTGGCAGTATGGACATTTTGATGATGTTAATTCTTCCAATCCATGAACATACACATACTCCCATTTATTTGTGTCGTCTTCCTTAATTTCTTTCTTCAGTGTCCTGCAGTTTTCCAAGTACAGCTCTTTTACCTCCTTGGTTAAGTTTATTTCTGGTATTTATTTTTCTCTTTGCTATAGTAATGGGATTTTTTTTTTCTAGTTTGTGCTTCTGATATTTCATTGTTGGTGTAATGAAATGCCCTCAGTTTCATGCCCCTGGCTGGTGTGGCTCAGTGGGTTAAATGTTGGCCTGTGAACCAAAGTGTTGCTGCTTCAATTCCGAGTCAGGACACATGCCTGGGTTGATGGCCAGGTCCCCAGTAGGGAACACATAAGAGGCAACCACACACTGATGTTTTTCTCCCTTTCTCCTTCCCTTCCTCTCTGTCTAAAAATAAATAAATAAAATATTTTAAAAATGAAATGCCCCCGATTTCTGAATATCGGCTTTGTATCCTGCTATTTTGCCAAATTCACTTATCAGGTTGAGTAGTTTTTTGGGTGGAGACTATAGGGTTTTTTCTGTACACTGTCATGTTGTCTGCAAACAATGACAGTTTTACCTCCTCCTTTCCAGTTTGGATGCCTTTTATTTCTTTTTCTTGTCTGATCACTGTAGCTAGTCAAGGAATTTTTATGTGTGTTCCCTGTAATCTCCACTCCAATCAAGAGACAGAATATTCCTGTGTCTCCCCAAATTCTTTCATGCCTCTTGCCAGTCAGTAGCCACAAATGCCTCACCTCTCTGTCCTCAACCCTTGCCCTCACGAGCTTTGGGTTCCCTTTGCTCAACATCATGTTTTTGAGAACCACCTGTGTTGCTGAGTGTCACATCACTTTGTTTATGTTTATTGTGTAGCACTGCAGGCATGCACACACCCAATCTGTATAGCCATTCTTCCACTGATGAATGTTTAGGTTGTCTCCAGTTTGCAGCTATTATGGGGAGAAATTTCTCTATCTATTTATTTATTTAACTTTAGGAACAGAGGAAGAGAAAAAGAGAGAGAAAAACATCAATTTGTTGTTCCACTTATTGACACATCCATTGGCGGAATCTTGTATGAGCCCTGACTGGGGATTGAACCTGCAACCTTGGTGTACTGGAATGATGCTCTAACCAACTGAGCTAGCTAGCCAGAGCTAGGGAGGAATTTATTGGTAATTTCAAAAAGAAGGCAATGTTTTCTCTATAATTTTATGCCTATGCTTCATCAGCAAGAAGAAATCTATGCTTTGTATATTTAGGTTTCTAACAGAAGTGAGGCCAGTCAGGAGTCTTGGTAGCCTTTTGACATTTCCCAGAGTGCCATGCATGCTACCATGGCTGGCCTGGTTGTCTCTGTTGGGGGACCCTCCCCCACACCACCCCACCAAGACAAGGACTCTAGGCAAGGCCAACAGGGGTGATCTTCCATCTGCTGTGACCCATCTCCCAGAGGGAGAACAAGTGTCCTAAGGAGAATATGCAGAGGACACCATGACGATGTGTGACATCTCCAAACAGACACCTCAGTCATAGGAAAAATGACCTTCAGGATCAGAAAATATCTCTCCAGCAGATGCTAATAGTATTACTTGCTCTGACTATGATGACAATGGACTGTGTTGGGAAGACCTGAGGATTTGTTCCAGCACCACCTCTGACCAGAGACAAGCCACTTGGAACCTCTGCATTTCAATCCCACATTGGGAGATGGAGCCACCTGCCCAGTGTCCTGTCTCTGTCCCAAGAAAACAGCAAGCCTCCTGTTGCTCTAGCCTGCCTTGTACAGGGCCCAGGGCTGCCCAGGACTGCCAGGAAGAGAACATCAAAGTGACCCATGAACCATGAAACACTCCACCCACTGGGCATTCTGACAACTGTCACCTGTGGGTGTTTCCAGGGAGTCCAAGCTGGACTGAGGGGATGGCTGGGGCAGGAGATGGGCGTGGCCAGCAGTGACCTGTGCACTTGCTCTGCTCTGTCTCTCACTGCAAGTGCTGTCACTAGGGGCACCTTCCTGCCTGGTGTCAGCAACAAATGCCCTGGCTCTTCAATGTGTGCCTGCAGCCCAAATACCAGGAGGCACCCCCTGGCTCCTGCTTACCTTGGAAGGATTTCCAGGGGAAGGAATAATGAAAGAGATCCTGCCAGCCCTCACAGAACGCTCTGTATTGCATTGCACCAAAGGGAGATGCAGAGGACACATTGCCTTGCCTTATTCCTATAAAAACATAACCTGTGTAGCCCTTAAAAATCTCTCCAAAAAGTCCTTCAGAAAGTCTTGAAATTCTTTTCCTGCCACCCCAAAGCAAACCCTGCCAAAGTGGTACCCTCCCCACTTTTTAAAAAAATCCTCACCTGAGGATATGTTTACTGATTTTAGAGAGACAGAGAGAAACATCAATGTGACACAGAAACATAGGTCGGTTGCCTCCCATACACACCCCTTCCGGGAATCGAACCCACAACATGAACAATGTGCCTGAATGGGGATCAAACCCACCTTTTGGTTTACAGGATGACACTCCAACCAAGTGAGCCACGTAGCTAGGGCTCCCCTTGCTTTTTGTGTCTAAAGCCTTTAGGATCCATCACCTTGCTCTATGTTGAGACTTAAGGCAGAGGAGGATCAAAAACCACTTTTCACAGCCCAAACCAGTTCCATCACTTCCCCCAGTGACCACCAGTTGGCAAACATGCCACTGTCTGCGTGGTGACAGTGCAAGCAAACTTCATAATAAGTGTGTCTCCCAAAAGCTTCTTTTTTCCCCAAGTAACTTGTGGTTTGATCCACTTAAATAACACATATCCTCTTTCAACCCTATTTGTAAGGTTGGCCTTAAATAGACCTGCTATGTGGGCAAGATTTCACTGGAGGAAATGAGATTTTTACCTAAGAAGCATTTCACAAGCCATTCTTGTAGTTGCACAAAGAATGGGTAAGACTGAGGCCAAGGCAAGCCCTACAGGTCCAAAGGGGACTCAGAGGTCATGCAGCTCCTTCACACACATGCAAAGGAAGCCAGGATCTCTAACTAAATGCAAAAGCATGGGATTCCCTTCCAGTTCTAAGGACATTATGCAAATAACTGCCAGCAGGGAAAGGACATTTATCAAAGAATGCTGTCACAATTTTACAAAATCTCCATTAGAAAGGAAGAGCTGGTTGACTATAAATCAGTTCATTGAGGCTTTATTTACAATAGGCAAGATCTGCAAACAGGCCAAGTGCCTGTCAGTAGACCAGTGGATAAAAAAGCTGTGGTACATTTATACAATGGCATACTATTTGGCCATACAAAAGAAGGAAATCTTACCTTTTGTGACAGCATGCATGGACCTGGAGATTACATGTGCTGAGTGAAATAAGCCAGGGAGAGAAAGACAAGTACCACAGGATTTCACTTATATGTAGAATCCAATGAACAAAATAAACCGATGGATGACATACAAGCAGAGGTATGGACACATGGAACAGATTGACAGCTGTTGGTGGGGCGGGGGGGTCCTAAATGAAAGAAGGTGAAGGCATTAGCCCAAAAACATATACACATAATCCATAGACACAGAGGGAAAGGGGGGTATGTGCAGGTGGGCAAAGGGAAATGAATGGGGATGGAAAGACTTTGCTTGGGGCAATGGGAGCACAGTGGAGTGTACAGATGATGTTTCATGGAGTTGTGCACTCAAAACCTGTAGATTTTGTGAACCAATGTCACCCCAAGAAACTCAATTAAAGAAAGAATTTAAACCCCAAAGAGGCAAAGGGTCTCTTGAACATTCTAGCAGAACACCCATCCCACCTGGGACCACAGGCAGTGTTTTGAGAACACGAATTTAAATAGCTGATAGACTAGCCCTGGTTGGTGTGGCTCAGTGGATTGAACACCGGCCTGCAAACTGAAAGGTTGCGTGTTCGATTCCCAGTCAGGGCACATGCCTGTGTTGTGGGCCAGGTCCCCACTTGGGGGCATGTGAGAAGCAACTAATTGATGCTTCTCTCTCTCTTTCTACCTCCATTCTCCTTTCTCTAAAAATAAATAAACAAATAGAAGAGCTGATAGACTTATGTCATGGGGAAAATTGTTCTCAAACACTGTGCTCTCACAGACTTGAATGTGTTTTGAGATGAAGGACATTTCAGGTCAGCCCTCTGGTTTCTGTCCTGGGAACTCCACGTGACCCTCTGTGTGCAACTAAGACACCAGGGGAGACCATCTAATATTTAACCTATGAGCAAGTCTTCCCCTCAGTCATTGTTTAGTTTGGATGGAGTCTTTTTAAACTTCAAAAGAGCTGTGAGCCATCAAGTAGAGGTTTGTGACATGTGTATGTTATGCCACCAAAGTTCTTGATCGAACGTTTTGGGAGGCACATCTCACGCAGAAGACATCCAGTTAATATTTGCTGAAAGAAGCCATCAGGGAGTGAAGCAGCTGGTTGTTGTCTCTCCTGGCTTGCCCCTAAGGGTAACTTTGGAATGTCATTGATTAGAGGGCATTAAAGTTAGTTAGACCACCCATGAAGTTTGAGAGAAAAAGGCATCTCCCCCCTGCCTCCAAGGGCATACCTATTGCATGGGCTTCTGGGAGCAGTTACCGAGATCTGTATAAACAAGACCTATGCTTCTAATGCAAATTTTGTAACCATTATCTGAACTGTGGTATCACTAATCCCCAAAAGAGAAGAAATACCACCACCACCCACAAGTGACTATAGATGCTGAATGGAGTAACTATGGGTTGACAGTGTGAGAATGACTTACCACTTGCCCCAGCCATCCTGTTCCACTGTATCCAGGGAGATGAAAATTTGCATTCATGTTAAGTCCAAGTGCACATACTGACAATTTGCACTCACACATAAGTCCAAGCACACTTGTGTACAGTAACTTTTTTCATAAGGTCCCCATTCTGGAAACAACCCAATGGAAAGAAAACCGCTTTACACATTCCTCAAAACACATTTTAAAAACTTGAATAAAAGGCAAGACATACCACATTCTTGAAGAAGAGGAGTCAATATTATCAGTATGTCAATTTTGCCTAAGTTAACATAAACTTAGCACCACCCCCATAAAAATAGTATGACTTTTTCTCAGTCTGGAGTAAAACTGATTTTTCTCCCCATAGAAAAATATCAAATATACCCCACACAGGGACCTGCCAGTGGGAGCTGCAGTGATTGGCTTCTGTCATTTTCTCCAGTGTCTGTGACCAATAGTCCTCCTCACCCATCCCAGGTGGCAATTCCAAGACTCCCCTCCTTAGCCCTGGTGACATCCAGGCAGAGGCAGTGTAATCCCTTGAAGGGGGCGGGGGCAGAAAGGGTGTGAGGGGCCGTCCTGTGGCTGTTCAACAGCAAACCTGCTCTCTATCCACCCAGTCCAGGCCTGCCTTCCCAGGTGTGGCAACGAAAATGTCAGCAGACATTGAATGTTTCCTGGGGAACACAGCGTCAGCTGAGAATCTTTACTGTAAAGACAGGAGGTAGCGGCAAAGCTTTATTTATTGATTTCTTGGTTTGAGTTTTTTTTCCTTTTTTGAGAGAGAGTGAGAGTGAGAGATTGGTTTGTGGTTTCACTTATTGATTCATCATTGATTTTTGTATGTGCCCTGACCAGGGATCAAACCTACAACTTTGGCATACTGCAAAGATGTTCTAACCAACTGAGACACTCAGCCAGGGCCTTTTTTTGGTCCATTTTAAACTGCTTGTTTTTTTTTATCTCTTTAGCAAATGTGCATTATTTGAACCGCCCCCTCCCCCCCCCCAAGTCTCTGATGCTCTCTGCTAACTAGTTGATGGACCCTTTTGAAAAGTTTGATCCTTAAGCAACTTCAGCTAAATGGTTGCAAACTTCCGTCAGGATATTACTGACTCCACTTTACAAATGAAACCAAATACTCTTCAACAGGATGAAAGCAATCTTGTGGGGGCGGGGGGAGAAATTAGTGTGAAGAAAGGAGTTAGAGAAATGGGATGTAGAGATTACCGCCTGTGCCCTTGAGAGTGTGTCCTGTTAATCAAGTCCTGGTGTTTTTGCATTACTAAAGTTAATGCAAAGGTTACTGGGTCACCTTCCAGGGGACTGATAAAGCAAGAGAACTCCTCACAGCATGTTTTATCATTCAGACTCCATTAAAGTATCTCAGTGTGTCTCTCATAACAATTTCCAGTACTCAGCAAACTGCTTTGAATACCTTTCCTTCCTCCTACATTTTAGTACAATTTTTTTTTTAACTTCAAAAGAATGTTTTTAGGACTTCCAGCCAAGGTGGAGGCGTAGGTAGACACTGCTTTCTTGCACAACCAAAAGGACAACCAAGTTAAAAAAAAAAACTGCCAGAAAATCAAAAAATGTGTGGAAGACTGAAAACCAAGGAATTAAAGAGGAAACATTCATCCAGACCAGTAGGAAGGGCAAAGATGAGCAGCCAGGTAAAGAGGACTCATGGCCAGGCGGAGGCTGAAGGGCCAGGGTGGGCGAGGTGACGGCTGGCAGAGTGGGCAGTCCTACATTTGTGTGTGGATAAACCAGGAGGATCAACTGGGGAGTGAGAGAGACCGCTCAACCCAGGGCTCCAGTGTGGCAAAATAAACCCTCAAACCTCTGATTGAAAACCTTGGGATTTGAGGCAGCAGAAGTTCCCAGGCTCACTGGAGAGTTTATTGGAGAGACTCACAGGATCCCAGAATGTACACAAACCCACCCACCTGGGGATCAGCACCAGAAGGGCTCAATTTGTTTCTGGTTAGCAGAAGTGACTGAAAACTGGCAGAGAGCTGAACAAGCAGCATTGTTCCCTCTTGGACCCCTCCCCTACATACAGTGCCACAATGCAGCAAACTGGGTTGCCCTCAGATGGTGAATACGTAGGCCTCCATCCCTTATGGTGTAACAGGCAACCTAGAAAAAAAATTGTATATATATATATATCTCCCAAATGGAAGTACAGATCAAAGTTTCAGAAAAAATACAACTAAGTGATGAAGAGACAGACAACCTATCAGAGGCACAGTTCAAAACACTGGTAATCAGGATGCTCACAGAAATATTTGAGTATAGTAGCAAAATAGAGGGAAAAGTGAAGGCTATGAAAAGTGAAATAAGAGAAAATGTACAGGGAACCAACAATGATGGGAAGGAAACCAGGACTCAGATCAACAATTTGGACCAGAAGGAAGAAATAAACATTCAATCAGAACAGAAAGAAGAGAGAATTCAGAAAAAAATGAGGAGAGGTTTAGGAATCTCCAAAACAACTCCAAATGTTCCAACATCTGAATCATAGGGGTGCCAGAAGAAGAGGAAGAGCAGTAAGTGTAAATATTATTTGAAGAAATAATGAAAGAGAACTCTAGTCAGGCAAAGAAAATATATTTCCAGGAAGTCTAGGAAGCTTAGAGAGCCCCAAAGAAGCTGGACCCAAGGAGGAACACACCAAGGCACATCATAATTACATTACCCAAGATTAAAGAGAAGAGAATCTTAAAAGCAGCAAGAGAAAAGGAGACAGTTACCTACAAAGGAGTTCCCATCAAGCTGTCAGCTGATTTCTCGAAACAGACCTTACAGGCAAGAAGGGGCTGGAAAGAAGTATTCCAAATCATGAAAGGCAAGGACCTACATCCAAGATTGCTCTGTCCAGCAAGGCTTTCATTTAGGGTGGAAGGGCAGATAAAGTCATGTTCAAGGAGTTCATAATCACCAAGCCCTTACTATATGAAAGTTAAAGGGACTTATGTAAGACAAAAATGATCAAAACTATGAACAGTAAAATGACAAACAACTATCAACAACTGAACCTAAAGCAAAACCAACTAAGCAAACAACTAGAACAGGAACAGAACCACAGAAATGGAGATCACATGGAAGGTTATCAGCAGGGAGGGGACCTGGGGAGAATGGAAAAAAAGGAACAGGGAATAAGTAGCATAGATGGTAGGTACAAAATAGACAGGGGGAGGTTAAGGATAGTATAGGAAATGTAGAAGCCAAAAAATTTATATGACCCATGGACATGAAGTAAGGTGGGGGAATACTGGTGGGAGGGGAGGTACAGGGTGCAGGGGGATAAAAGGGAGAAAAAAATGTGAGAACTGTAAAGCATAAGTAATAAAATACATTTAAAAGAACTGGTATATTAGGGTAGCCAGTGCCTGTGGTCAATGGATGCTAACGCATGGTGAGAATCTTCGGATGAAAAGTAATTATCCAATAAAACCCCACAGACTCAGTACTCCTTAGCATCTATTGGCTTATGTGTGTGGCTTCCTTCATCTGAAAAGTGTACTGGAGATTATTTTGCTTTTCTCTCCCAGGGACATTTGGAAATATTATTGAAAAATGTAATTTTAAGATAATTTTGTTTAGAGAGAGAGGAATGGGGGGAAAGGTGTCAATGTGCAAGAGACACAGTTGCCTCTCATATGCCTCCAACTGGGGACCTGGCCCACAACCCGGGCACGTGCCCTGACCAGGAATCAAACTGGCAATCTTTTGTTTTGCAGGGTGGTGCTGAACCCTCTGAGCCACATCAGCCAGGGCAGAAAAATGTAATTTTAAAAGTGTGAAACTCTATGGTAGGATTAGACAGCTAGATAGATAGAGCTGATGAAAGGACTGGGAAACTGGGGAAGTAAATTGGACAAAAGTGCCTGAAACAGAGTGTAAAACATAACTGGACAATCGATGGAATACTGAAGAGGCATGGAGAATAGTGTGAGAAGTACCAATATGTCTCCAGTCACTTCAGAGAAAGAAAAGCAGATTGTGAAAAAGGCAATACTGGAAGTGAGGCTGAAACTTTTCCAGAGTTTTAGTTAGCAAAAGATTGAATCCTCGGATTGAGAAATCTGACGTCTTGAGTAGGATGAACAAAAATAGCTTCACACCTAGACATATCAATGAAAATACAGAAACTTCAGATACAAAGAAAAATTCTTTTAAAAAAAGACCCCAGAGAAAAAACAAATTTGTAATAAAGGATTTAGAATTAGATCAATAAATCCCAAATTTCTCAAGAGCACAAAGGGTAAAATGACATTCCAGCTCTGATCAGTGTGGCTGGGCAACATCCTGCAAATTGAAAGGTCACCAATTTGACTGCAAGGACACATGCCTGGACTGGGGACATTTGAGAGGCCACTGTTCAGTGTTTCTCTTACACATTGATGTTTTTCCCTGCCTGTTTTACTTCCCGTCTCTCTGAAAAGAGTAGGTAAAATTCTTTTAAAACACCGCTTCCAAGTGTCAAGAGAAAGTAATTCTATATTTACTAACCCATCACTCCGGAATGCATACATTTTCAGATAAAGAAGTTAAAAAGGACACACTTTGGGAGGAAAGTAATTGGACCCAGAATGCAGTTGGACCCAGAAGCAATGATGAACACAAACTAGTGAACACATGAGTAAATTCAAACCAGCACGAATTATAATTTTCACTTTTATTTATTTATATAGTTAAGGATTTTATTAAAAATAAAATGGCTATGCACATCACTCCAACCTCAGGAGCTGATGCATTTCTTTGCCTTGAGTCTTCATTTATGGTGTAAAATGTAACTGAGCAATGGTTAAAGGAGTATGAGCTCCAGCAGTGTGACACTGGTAGATGCTTCTTATAAAACAGAACTGTTATTTCCACATATCCCATCTCAGACCCCTTTATCCTGTCTAGTCTTCTGGAGACCAGAATGTTTCTGCCAATATCTAGAGACAACCTCTGCTGCAGCTGGATGGCAGGGGTGGGGCCCTTCTCCCTTCCATTTCTTAGAAGTTATCAGAATTTCTTAGTCTTTCATTAACATTTTAATATAGTGATAGCCTTCTATTATTGTTTGTATTTTTGCAATTTTGTGAGTTTGTGAACACTTCATCCACCATTTGTTTTTGAATAAGCAGAGTTTTCTTCCGTTGACTTCTTACTGCTTTGCCCCTTCATGTTTTTATTTTTTTGATTTTTAAAAGAAAACATGTTTTAAATGGGTAGACAACAAGCACACACAAGTACATGATAAAATGACTTTAGAGGGGTATCTGGAAGGGTTAACTTTTCCCCCTGGCAACTACTACTTGACCCAGCAATTGTTCTCTTGAGTAGCAATCCAGAGAAATAATCTTATTTCCACATAAGAATCTGTATCTTAATCTAGCTTCATTTATAATATTCTAAAATAAGAAACACTGATTTTCTTCAATGTGAATGGCCTAATAGATTGTGATGGACCCACAGCATGGACTACTAGTCATCAACAAAAAAACCTTTCACAAAATCAGCCTAAATAGATTAAAATACATGAAAATGTCCTCTGTTAAACTTGACATTCTAAGATATCTTTGTTGTTTTCATCGAAGTACCTTGATGTGACTTAATTATATCAATAGAAAACATAATGTTTTCTAGGGGTTAGAGACATAATAGAGAGGAGATGAAGATGAGTTTGAATATAAAAGGGCATCATGAGGGGTCCACGTGGTGAAAGGAAAATTTTGTATGTTGCTGGTATCATAGATATATCATACCATATCATACCATAGGTTTGCAGGATGTTACCATAGGAAAAAAGTATGTAATGGGTACAAGGGTGCTCTGTATTATTTCCTTCAATTGCATGTGAATTCTCAATTATGAAAATATTATCAAAACAATATACATGGTTAACAATTATAGGCTAACAAATTCAAAGTCACTAAAGACACTAAAGCTTTCTTAAACACACACAGACACTAAAAAGCTTTTTTAAACATGTTGTTCTTATAAGGATGTAGCAATTCTAAACCTCCTAGTGTGGGAGGGAGTAGCACTTCCTCTGACTAGAATCAAAACAGCCAGAATTTTAATCTTTACCTTTCTGATCCTTAATCCTTTATCTGTAAAATAAACATAAAGAATGTCAACCTCAGACAGGATCACTGTGACAGTTTTTAGAGATATTTATGGCAAGCTCATTATATGTGCTATTTGCAAGTGTTTAGTAAATGACACATATAATTGTCATATTTACATAATTGAACAAAATTAGTGGTTTGGCTGATTGTCACCTCAAAAGTGAAACTCATGTTGGTGCAAAAGGAAAGAGATTTTATCCAGGTGCTAAGTGACCAGGAAGTATCACAGTCTTCCATCTCAAAGACCATCTCTTCTTTATATTATGGAAAAAGTCCAACCATCCTTACCCAGACCAAGACAAGAGCCAGTATCCAGTTCCTGCTCCATTTTCCGGTCCTTTGGAGGGGACTGCTAAGTGGTCACAGTCCCCATCCAGGAAGCTTAGCTTGTTTCTGGGTGCTGTTCTTTTCAAACGTCCTTCGGGACCCTTTGTGAGGAGTCTGCATGGCCTTGGGCCATGCAGCTGAAGGAGTCACATGGTTGCATGTTCTCATGGGAGAGTGTGTGCAAGCCCTAATCCTAACCCTTCTGTCCAAGCTACTCCTAAACTCCATACCCACGTGGCCATCCATTCTTTTCTAAATTCATTTAAATAACTCGAGAGAAATTATAACCTTGGGCCCTGTCCCTTTTTCTTGTTAAAAGGCCCCTGATGGGAAAAACAATTTAAATATGGTCAGTAAAAATTTTCTTTTTTTATCCTCACCAGAGGACATTCTCTTTTGCATTTTAGAGAGGGACAAGAATGGAGAAACCAGTCAGTGGATTGATTGGTTGCGTTAGTATAAACAGACTCAGGATCCACACTGAGAACTTCAGTGTCCAGACCTTGAGTTGCATGCATCCTTGCCTCTAAAGGGGGTTAACCCAAAACCTAGTTTAGTGCCCTGACCGGGAGTCAACCTGCAGCTTTTTGATTACTGAAGGACACTCCCACCACTGAGCCACACTGGAGAGAGGGGTCTGTGAACTTTCAAGCACCAATTCTTTGTTGCTCTTCTATTCTTATTATCTCTCTGGCAAATGTGAAAAGAACAAATAACTGTATGGAACAGGTAAGTTTCAAATTAATATTCTTTGCTTAAAAGAGTGACATTTATTAACTGCAGGAAAAATAAAAAAGGTCTACCACCAGATCAGATTCTTTCTATATCTCAAGTTGTCTGTTAACTCCCCTAATGCACAATAGAAAATTAAATTCCCCTGAACAGTCATTCCATGAGGTGTCAACAAGTGACTTAATCTTGTAAGAATATATCCTGTCCTCTTACACAAATCCTAAAAATATTCTATTTGCTATATTTACATGAATCTCCCATACTGGATGACTAAATATTTTTGTGTATGAAGGATAACAGGTAAAGTTCATCTTACTCACACCTGATTTCTACCAGATGCTAAACAAGTAGCTTTCAATAAAGGAAGATACCACATTAACTTAAAATCTAAACAAAATTTTTAAGAATTTAACACATACTGAATTCACATTATATAACAATAAACTTTAGTTGACCAAACACTGTATTTTAGAGATTTAGTTTTCTAAAAAAAAAATACCTGAGGTATTGTAATATACATAAATATCTGAAGTTTCAATTTATTATTTTGGAAAAGCAACTTAGGTTTTTTTTTTTTAAGATTTTATTTATTTATTTTTAGGGAGGGAAGGGGGAGAGAGAGAGAGAGACAGACAGACAGACAGACAGACATCAATGTGCAGTTGCTGGGGGTTATGGCCTGCAACCCAGGAATGTACCCTGGCTGGGAATCGAACCTGGGACACTTTGGTTCCCAGCCCGAGCTCAATCCACTGAGCTACGCCAGCCAGGGCTAACTTAGGTTTTAATTGAAAATGAAGAAGCCTGAGCTTTTTGTTTGGTAAATAGCTGATTAGGTTGAACTGCACACTCATTGTGCAAATGACACTAATTTTATGGTATGTGCCACAAAAAATGTTCCTATTTGATTGGTAACAAAAAGCAAAAAAAATGACTTAGTTCCCAATTTCTCATTTAATGCTGTTTTATGTAATGTTATAAAAATTTAATTGAAAAGTATTTGTGCAGAATTTACCTTAATAAGTAAACTAACAAAAGTAAAATAACTGGAATAAAAAAAAACAACAAAAAATCTGTTTCTGTTCAAACTCTCAAATCCAATTTAAATAGAAACTGATGAAAAGAGGTAACAAATGGGCTTTGTTTATACATAGTCTTCTAGGTGGTGGTGATATTTTTTTTGTCTCTAGAATGTTCTTTTTGAAAAGATTTTATTTTTAGAGAGACAGTAAGGAAGAGATTGAGAAAAACATCAATGTGTAACCACATATTGCCTTATGCATGCCCCTTACCGGGGACCTCGCCCACAACCCAGGGTGTATCCAGGCTGGGAATCAAACCTGAAACCCTTTGGGTTGCAGGCCAGCACTCAATCCACTGAGCCACACTTGCACAGGCCATTTCTTGTTTTTTATCCATTTAGACTTTGTTGACATATACTTCAAACATGGATTACTAAAGAAGCACAAGTCATTTTTATGTTTAGTTAAACTCGACTTACATTAATCTTGGCAATAGTATCTGATAAAAAATAGACAATAAAATGTTTCGTAAGTAAAACAAAACAGAAGTGGTCATGAAAAAAATCAGATGTAGCACTAATATTTTACAGTGTTGTTTCTTAATGATTAATTTGTAACTTTTGTTTGGAAAAAAATGTTTGTCTTTACTTTTATTATGAATAATCTTGTGATTAACGGGATTTTTTAATCACAAATCATAAATATATTAGCAGTTAAAAGGACCTGAAACTACACTTAATCTAGCAATGGACTTTGTCATAACCTTAATGAAAGGGATAGGTTCTGAGAAATGTATGAAGATGATTTTATTGTTGTGGGAACATCAGAGCATACTTATACACACCTAGATGGCACAGGATATTACACATTTAATACCTTTTGCCCTAGGCCACAAACTTGGTACAGCATGTTACTAAATACTGTAAGCAATTGAAATATAATGTTAAGTGTGTACCCAAACATATCTAACTATAGAGAAGGTACAGTAGAAGAACAGGGTGTAAAAGATAGCAAATGGTGCACCTGTATAGGGCATGTATCACAAAAGACACTTGCAGGACTGGAAGTGGCTGTGGGTGAGTCAGTGAGGGAGGGTGGGCAAGTGTGAAGGTCTATGACAGCACTGTATGTGACTTGATAAACTCAGCACAGTAACATTACCAAAACATGTAATGGACTGTGCTATGAAATTTGGAAAACTATGATGTCACTAGGCAATAGAAAACTTTTAGCTCCATTATAATCTTGTGGAATTCTCATAGCATAAGTAGTCTACTGTTGTCTGAAATGCTGTCATATGCCATAGGAGTATACTTTTAGAAAAGCAGGTTTGCAAATATTTCTTCGTAAATTATTACACATGAAAATTACTGTAGAGATTTTAGTTCTTGAAAAATTATCTAATTTATTGAAGTATCTACAAACTTTTTGTTCTTTAAACTATTGGGTTGGCCAAAAATGTTACATGTTTTCCATAAGATAGAAGAAATTTTCATATTCACCGGTACAGTTATTGATTTGGATATTTTGAGTATGTTGGCTATTTGCTGCTGTTGGCTTCCACTGGGTAGAGGCCTGGTGTGCTGCTAACCATCTTCCAATGTATAAGACAGCCCCACAGCAAAGAATTATTGGCTAAAATATTAATAGAACCAAGAAACTTCACAAACCACTTTTGACACATTCCATCGGTCACAGCAACCTTCTCTGTAAATGGCATACATCATTTTTTGCATTTCAGTTGTTTTTATCTTTCTTGAAATAATAAACGAAAATATCCTGAAATGTTGCACATTTTCTTGCCTCTTAATATTAAAATGGCTACACAAAAATTCACCAATTTTGATAGGTTTTAATTTTTAAATGCACACTGATATGACAGCTATCATAATACAATCTAACACAATTGTTTCAAATGAAGTTATTAAAGACAACTAAGTGCTACCAGAGCCACTGTATGGAAAAGACAAGACAATTTTTGGCCAACTCAATACTTATAGGGAGAGAGAATACTCAAAGTGTGCCTGAAAAGGGTACTTCATTAACAGAATCATCAAGGCATTTCACTACATGAAATTATAAATTCTTTTTTTGATGCTTGGATAAGATAATTTATATGACTCTACCAAAAGTCCCTGGAAGATTCATAGAATGAACCATGTTATAAAATGAGAATACAAGGTAAACTGTTCAGAAAGTGGAAGTGTTATTATAAATACTTCAGAAAGAAGATACTATGATTAGTTAAAAGTAATTTGTTCATGTGAAATAAAAGCCTTAAGAATTTATTAAAATTCACTGATTTAGTGATACACAATTTGAATATTTTTTCCCTTCCCTGTTGTATAAGCAGAAAAGGCTGGAATTTCAGAGTCATCTAAAAATTAAAAAAAAAAAAAGTCACTTAATATATTTATTCTTTAAAGTGAAGGCTATCATTCTACACTTTTTCCATAGCAAAATTAGCAAATCTATGTTTTCTTACTCTCACTCACTATTTTCTAAGACACATTTTGCTAGCAATTATTTACTGGCTGTTACTGCAATAAGTGTGACTTAAGACTAAAGGACATATACTTTAAAAATAAACGTAATTTTGTAAGCAATGTTTTGCAATAGTAGTTTTGCAGCAGTTACCTCAAAAACTACCAGAGATCAGAAAAATTTTAAGTTTTGTCTTTATACAATTATATATTTTATGTTATACATGTGTATCTTTCTATATATAAATATATAAAATCAGATTTAAAATTGAACAGAAACTGAGTCTTTACAGAAGTTTTTCTAAAACTCAAATATTGGAAAACACTTGAAACATTAAACAATTTTAATAGACATTTCTGTACAATGCAAAGTTGTTTTATTTACACATAGAAAATGTAAAAGGAGTAGTGTCTAAAATGACAGAACTCCTTTATATTTAATGGCAGGTAAATCTAAAAAAAATAAGCAACATTCCATTCACATATAGTTTTAAGCAATAAATAAGTTTTCATAAATAGTGTGAATCTGTATCAAGATTAATAACAAAAATCACAAATCTGGAGTTTATTCCTTAATTCATGTGCAATCCATTACCTTTGTGTGTTGACTACTATGCTATGAAATTTTAAAAAATTTACTTTGCAACCAAAAGTGCTGTGGCCTCAAAACAATACAGAAAAACAAAAATCAGTAAAAAAGTTTTTCTGTCTAGCTTTTCACTTTAAAAAAAATTTGAGCAAAGATTTAAATTAGTTATCCTAACTAACAATGACTAGTTAGGACAGTATTTTCCCCCAGGAAAATTCTTGAAAGGGTAAAATATAGATGAAAACAAACTTATCAGTCCAGAAATAGAGAAATGTAAAAAAAAGTGTCTTCAAGTCAGTAGTGTATTAAAAATTGCCAGTTTTGACAGATATCATGAAATATGTTTATTTTTATTAAGTACACTGGATCTGCTTTGTTGAGAATGTTAAGTAGAGGCAGTGCTCTCCTATGTGAAGTTGGTTGACACTCTGTTCTTGAAAAGTTGCATAGAAATAGCTTTTAGTCAGCAGTCTTATTAAACAGTTACAAAACCCAGTGGTGCAAAACTTTCCTGAAGAGCAGAAAAGGCATCATTTAATATTCTTGGGGCAATATCAAGAGGAGGAGGATGATATCGAAGGAGCCTAAAATTAAAAATAAGTTATATTAATTGCTTTGGTATATTATTCTTGGCAGTACTCCCTAGCTCATAGCTATAAACAATATACTGCCTCCTTATAAAATGAGTTAGAAAGACACTAAATGTCCCAAGTTCACCAGCTTGGTACATTTAATGTGTCCTGAAGCATTAACCTAATTTTCCTATATGTTATCTTTTATTAGAAATTCTCGTGAATCATAATCAAATTCCTAATTTTTTAGATGCCAAAAGAGAATCTTGTGGAAAAATAATTTTAAAATTTAATTAAAATCTTATTAGTTAATGTATTTCATAAATACATGTATTTCACATACAAGTTCTGTCCAGAAAAATTTTAGCCATTGGTAACATAGAACAATTCACTTGACATGGAAGTAAAATGGCAGCCAAAGAGAGTATACTGGAATGTGCATGTGTGAACAATGACGACTTTGGTCATTGGGCAGTAGATATCACTGAGTCAGTAGGTATACTCTTGTGGCCATTGCACTTAAAATGAGTGAGTGAGTAGGGCAATGAATCTGCATTCAATTTCATGTCAAACTTGAACAATCCTCCATGGAAACTATGTGGTTGATTTAGATGATTTAGAAGGCTGCATATGGGCAACTGGTGACTGGCAACTTCATCACAACAATCTGCCTGCTCACGCACAACGTGCTGTGCAGTTTTTGGTGAATTATCAAATCACCCAGGTGACTCAGCCCCCTATAGCCCAGATTTGGTACCTGTAAATTCTGAATTTTCCCAAAACTAAAATCACCTTTGAAAGGGAAGAGAATTCAGACTGTCAATGAGATTCAGGAAAATACAATGGGGTAGCTGATGGTGATTGAGAGAATTGTGCGAGGTCCCAAAGTGTCTCCTTTGAAGGGGACTGAGGTATCACTCTGCTATGCACAATGTTTCTTGTAACTTGTATCTTCAATAAATGTCTCTATTTTTCATTTCACATGCCTGGATCACCCAGGTAACTCAGTGACCCTACAGCCTAGATTTGGCACCCTGTAACTTTTGGCTTTACCCAAAGCTAAAATAACATTTTTTTAAAGAAAAAGCTTTATTTATTTTTAGAGAGAGGGAAGGGGTGGAGAGAGAGAGGGAGAGAAATATCAATGTGTAAGAGAAACAATGACTGGTTGCCTCTTGTATGTCCCTAACTGGGGACCGGGCTTGCAATCCAGGCATGTACCCTGACCAGGAATTGAGCCAGCAATCTGGCTCATAGGCCAACACTGAATACACTGAACGACAGTAGCCAGGGCCAAAATTACCTTTGAAGGGGAAGAGATTTCAGACCCTTGATGAGATTCAGGAAAATACAACAAGGCAGCTAATGGAGATGGGGAGAACTGTGTGAGGACTCCGTGTGCCTGCTTCGAAGGGGACTGAGGTGTCATTGTCCTGTGTGCAGTGTGTCTTGTGTCTTCTTCAGTAAATGTCTACATTTTATAGTACATCATGGCTGTTACTTTCTGGACAGATGTCATATGTCATGTTATTTTCTTTATCAAGAAATCCTGAGAGGTATGTGATCAAAAAACACTAGAAACTTAATTTCAAAATTTATAACCAGAACTGAACTGAATCAATATCAACAACTCATGATTAATTAACATGCTTGTAATCCTATAGCCACAAGTAAATGCAGCATGCTCTTAAAATTAAATACTGTTGATTTCACAGTATTGTTAATGCATCTATTATTTCCATCAGTTTAATACTTACTACAAGGACCAGGTTTTAAACAAATACAATTAACTGAAAATATAAGTACATTTAAAAAATACTGATGTGCTTTTGGTTCATCTTTATACAGTTAAGTCCACATATTTCATTTTATTAGTTAAGTCAAATAAACATAAAGATTCAGCTAATAATCTACAAATACACAAAAATTTAAAATGCAATTATTTGACTATTATCAAGGTGTTTTCATTGAGGAAAAAATATTAATACATATTTATTACAGATAAACTACTTTAAAATTTGAATACCCAGGAATACGTTTTTCTTATGCACTGGAAAATTTAAATAATACCTTATTAATTAATATGTCAGGTAGCAAAAACAAGTACTGCTGCTTCAAAACCCAGCCACGTATTCACATGTTGATTTCACTTACTAATGTAAATTGTTCATAGACTTGAATTAGGTCCTCCATTTTGTACTGTTCTAGCACCACAAAATTATCCAAATTTCCACTTGTTTTTCGTGCACAGTCTTGGCAATGTACTATGTATGTCTTTTGAGAATTGCTTTCATTTGTAACAAAAAGCAGATCAAAAACTTCCACCTATTTCATAAAGAAAAAAAAATGCAGAATAGAGATAGCTCAATTTATTCTACCACTTTTGTATAACTATGAAATTCAACTATATGTGAAATTGTGGGTTGTCATGTTTTCACTGCACCTACCTGAAGGCTAATGTTACACATTTAAAAACTGACCTAAAGAAAGTAAATACTCATCATAATCACTGGTTAAAAGTCTATTTTTATTTTACCCAAAATATAAAATGAAAATAGGTAAGTCATTATTTTTTACGTTAACTTCTCTATAACAGTATTCAGTGTTCTGTGTTTGGATATGTGTCTCTTCTTACATTAAAATAGCAACTATATACTATTCATTTTTGGACCTTTAGAGCATATGATTGTGTTTAATGTTTAACCAAAGCTCAAAGCTTAAGAAAAACAAAGAAAGAAAACCACTGGAATGAATGTAAGCATATTATTTTCAAAAGCTGAAAATTCATAGATCAGTACCAACAAATATTCAGTTCTAAGACTCATATATTAAGGAAATAGTACAGAACTAGTGATCATTAATTATTATACAAAGTAAATATATCTTATGCAGGAAGAATAAGCAGTTGCAAAGGCTAAGCCAGGATAATGGATAATATAGATGTATCACTTGTTTTCAAATACCGAAATGACACATTATTTATCCAAAGTGTAACACCTAATCAGAATTGGTTTTGTAGTATAATACTAAACTCTGGTGAACTTATACAACATTGAAATTCAGCAAATGTATTTAATGGGTTTATCTCAGAAGCACACAGATTCAAGTTTAGTGTGAAGTTTTAATTGCCTAGCATATGGTCATCAGACTTCTTCACGAGTAATACAAATTCAATATCTGAAATTATTCTTTGAATAGTTCTGCTAAAATTCTACAGTGTATAAGGTTTCCTATTACTACTGATAAAAAGTGACATAGTTTGGTGATCTCAGCTGAAAGTTTTGGAATTTTTCTTTTTAACATGTTTTACTGACAATGCTATTACAGTTGTCCACTTCCTCCCCTTTATTCCCCTGCACCCCCCCTCCCACCAGCATTCCTCCACCTTATTTCATGTCCATGGGTTGTACATACTAAGTTCTTTAGCTTCTCCATTTTTAATACTATTCTTAACCCCCCATATTTTCTACCTACCATTTATGCTTCTTATTCCCCCTAAGCCTCCCTCCCTTCCCTGTTGTTAACCCTCCATGTGATCTCCATTTCTGTGGTTCTGTTCCTGTTCCAGTTGTTTGCTTGGTTTGTTTTTGCTTTAGGTTCAGTTGTTGATAGTTGTGAGTTTGTTGTCATTTTTACTATTCATAGTTTTAATCTTCTTTTTCTTAGATAAGTCCCTTTAACTTTCATATAATAAGGGCTTGGTGATGACTTCCTTGAACTTGACCTTATCTGGGAAGCACTTGATCTGCCCTTCCATTCTAAATGAAAGCTTTGCTGGATACAGTCATCTTGGATGTAGGTCCTTGCCTTTCATGACTTGGAATACTTCTTTCCAGCCCCCTCTTGCCTGCAAGATCTCTTTTGAGAAATCACTAGATAGTTTTATGGGAACTCCTTTGTAGGTAACTGACTCCTTTTCTCTTGGATTCTCTCCTCTTTAATCTTGGGTAATGTAATTATGATGTGCCTTGGTGTGTGCTTCCCTGGGTCCAACTTCTTTGGGGCTCTGAGCTTCCTAGACTTCCTGGAAGTCTATTTCCTTTGCCAGATTGGGGAAGTTCTCCTTCATTATTTCTTCAAATAATGTTTCCACTTACTGCTCTTCCTCTTTTCCTTCTGGCACCCCTATGATTTGGATGTTCGAACATTTGATGTTGCCCTGGAGATTCCTAAACCTCTCATTTTTTTCTGAATTCTTTCTTCATTCTGTTCTGGTTGAATGTTTATTTCTTCCTTCTGGTCCAAATCGTTGATCTGAGTCTTGGTTTCCTTCCCATCACTGTTGGTTCCCTGTACATTTTCTCTTATTTCACTTTTCATAGCCTTCACTTTTCCCTCTATTTTGTGACCACACTCAAGCATTTCTGTGAGCATCCTGATTACCAGTGTTTTGAACTATGCATCGGGTAAGGTGGCTATCTATTTGTCCCTTGGTTGCATTTTTTTCTGGAGCTTTGATCCTGTTCTTTCATTTGGGTCATGTTTTTTTGTTGTTTGGCGGGGGGTGAGTGCACCTGTTTGGTAGTAAGGGGAGGAGCCTTAGGTATTTCACAGGACAGGACAACCCATGTTGCTGCATTATGAAAATGTATGTGGGGGAGGGGTCCAAGAGGGAACAGTGCCACTTGCTCTGCTCTCTGCTGGCTTTAGGCCCTTCTGGTGCTGATTCCTGGGTGGATGGGTTGGTGTATGTTCTATGATCATGTGGGTCTCTTCAATGAACTCTCCTGTGAGGCCAAGAGTTTCTCCTGCTGCCTCAACACCAATAGGTTTTTTCAGTCAGAAGTTCTGTGTCTTTTATTTTCCCATGCTAAAACCCTGGATTGCTTGGTGTCTTGCTACCCAGTTGTTTGTCCCGGTTTATCTGCATGCAAATGTGGATGCAGTCACTCCCTTGCCTAGAGTGGTCCCTACCTGGCTGCTCATCTCCACCCCTCATCCAGGGCTGTATGAATGTTTCTTCTTTAACTCCTTGGTTGTCAGACTTCCATAGAGTTTTATTTTCTGGAAGTTCTGATTGTGTGTTTTTTTAAAATATATTTTATTGATTATGCTATTACAGTTGTCCTATTTCCCCCTTCTCTCCCCTCCACCCTGTACCCCCCCTCCCACCCACATTTCCCCCTTTAGTTCATGTCCATGTGTCATACTTATGAGTTCTTTAGTTTCTACATTTCCTGTACTATTCTTGCCCTCCCCCTATCTATTTTCAACCTACATTCTATACTACTTATTCTCTATACCTTTTCCCCCTCTCTCCTCCTCCCACCCCCCTGCTGCTAACCCTCCATTTCTGTGGTTCTGTTCCTGTTCTATTTGTTTGCTTAGTTTCTTTTGGTTTTGCTTTAGGTGTGGTTGTTAATATTTGTGAGTTTGCTGTCCTTTTACTATACATGTCTTTTATCTTCTTTTCTTAGATAAGTCCCTTTAGCATTTCATAAAATAAGGGCTTGGTGATGATGAACTCCTTTAACTTGACCTTATCTGAGAAGCACTTTATCTGCCCTTCCATTCTAAATGAGAGCTTTGCTGGATAGAGCAGTCTGGGGTGTAGGTCCTTGTCTTTCATGACTTGGAATATTTCTTTCCAGCCCCTTCTTGCCTGTAAGGTCTCTTTTGAGAAATCAGCTGACAGTCTGACGGGAGCTCCTTTGTAGGTTACTGTCCCCTTACCTCTTGCTGCTTCTAGGATTCTCTCCTTTGTTTTTACCTTGGCTAATGTAATTATGATGTGCCTTGGTGTGTTTCTTCTTGGGTCCAACTTCTTGGGGGCTCTCTGAGCTTCCTGGATTTCCTGGAAGTCTATTTCCTTTGCCAGATTGGGGAAGTTCTCCTTCATTATTTGTTCAAATACGTGCTCAATCTGTTGCTTTTCCCCTTCCGATTCTGGTACCCCTATAATTCGGATATTGGAACGTTTAAAGGTGTCTTGGATGCTCTTAATCTTTTCCTCAATTTTTTGAATTCTTATTTTATCATGCTTTCCTGCTTGGTTGATGCCATCTTCCTTCTGGTCCACTGTATTGTTTTGAGACTCATATTCCTTCCTTTCACTATTGGCTCTCCTCCGCGTGTCTTCCTGCATCTGTTTTATGGTAACCTGCATCCTTTCATCTAAATTTCATCCAAAATCAACCAGTTCTGTGAGCTTTCTGATCACCAGTGTTTTGAACTGCACATCTGATAGACTGGCTAATTCTTGGTCGCTCAAAAGGATGAGTCCTGGGGGACTGATTTGCTCTGTTGAAAACATGTTTTTTTTTTCCCCCTCTCTCCTTTCCTTTTTCCGGTCTGGTTGCTCTTGTTAAGGTGGGGGGCGGAGCCTTAGGTGCTCACCGGGGCTGGGCACCCCAGTCGCTAGATTGTGACGTTATATGTGGGGGTGGGGCGGGGGCGGGGCGGGGCGGGAGAAAACAATGGCGGTAGTTCCGTTCCTCTGGACTCAGACCCTTGTCTGGGCTTCTGGGCTGCGAGTTCTGCCCTGGTCCACAATCGCTACCCCTCTGGGTCTGCCAGCCGCAGCTTGCGTACTCAGGGATCACCAGTGCCTTCTTGCGCCCCGGATGGCTTTTGTGCCGATTTCGGGCCAAACCTTCTCCCGACCTCTGCGCGCTGCCAACCCGAGCCAGCCCTGAGCCTCCCGGCTCGTCTTCTCCTACCAGTCCGGATGAACATGTGTACTTCAACTTCTTGGCTGCCTGACTTCCATTCAGATAAATCCTCTGCCGGATCTGGGTGTTATTCTGATAGTAAATTACTGTTGTAAATTATTGGTTTTCTAATCTTGGTTGTACGAGGAGGTACGGTGCGCCCACCTATTCCTCCATCTTGCCGGAAGTCCCTGATTGTGTTTTGTTTTTAAATTTGTTGTCCTTTTGGCTGTGTGAGAAGGCAGTGCATCTGTCTATGTCTCCACCTGGGCTCGAAGTTCCATATTCATTCTGAAAATTTTCAACTTGCCATCATTTCCCATCTGATCAAGTAACCTGCTGATTTTACTTTTTTTCTTTAAAGATTTTACTTATTTATTTTTAGAGACAGAATGAGAGTGAGAGAAAGATCCGTATGTGGTTGTCTCTTGTGTGAGTCTCGCCTCCCCATCCCCAAGACCTGTCCTGCAACCTACTTTAGTTTGGAGGCCCATGCTCAATCCACTGCACCACACCAGTTAGGGAGGATTTCACTTTCTAAGCACTTATAAACTTCCTTTGTTTTATATTCCTAAATTATGTATTAGTCTGGGCATTTAGTTAATTCCATAAGAAAACTCCAATAGTCTCCAACTTGACCTCTCTGCTCTACCTGTATCAGCTCCAATTATCACCCTCCATTTCCTGAATCATATTTTCACTTATTATTTTGCTCAAAACTTTTAATGAGATCAATGATCTCAGGATAAAAATCTTAAACTGAATTCAAGATGCTTTGCATATTATATAACATCTATTTTTACAGGCTTCTGAGAATATGAAGTCCATTTTCTGGCCATATTGCCCTATTAGACCTTATTGCACATGTTACTTATTTCCCCAACACTACACTGTTCCTAAAGACTACTGCTTTATAAACCTCCAATTATAGCCACATTTTGTCCGCTGAAGTCAAATTCATTTTTTAAGGAGGGATTCAAATGTTAATATGTCTATAGACTTTCGGAAATATTATTAGAAGAATTGTTTTCCTTAACTTTTGTGTCATAGTGTATACATATCCACCTTCATATTTGTAAGTCTCATGGGCATTACAGTTAGTTGTTTATGATAGGTCTTCTAGTAGAAGTGCAACATATGATCTTACATAGGACATACCACATGTATATGTCTACACTTTTTGTAAGCCTTGGCTAAGACACAAAAATCAACAAATACGGAAAGAACTTCATGCAGATCTGCTTAGATCTGTATAGAATAATCTCTTAAGGAACTACTGCATGAATGCTTCTGTATAAGATATTGTACTTCTAAGTTACTATGCAATCATATAAACATTTAATACAATGGCAGTAACAATTTCAATGTAAGGCATTATATAACTTTATAGGTAAATTTATAATAAAAAACATAGAGAATCTACAATGAAACTACTCTCAATAAGAATGGTTACCTCACAAATGTTGCAGTAATGTGCTGGTTCATCATTTGTCCGCCCATGCCATATAATCTCTTTTCCTGCAGCAATGAGAGCTTCCCTCAGTGTCTGACATTGCTTTAGGATTTTCAAAAGGCAATACCTATTATGAAGGAAAATCATTCATAGCATCAAATGAATACTGAATATTCTTAAAATAAAAGATAACTCAATAAGAAATGATTTTTAGAATTTTGCTTCTATAGTGTATTGACATGAAAATTTCCTCATCAATTTTTGATTTGTAACAGCTGTAGCAATGGCAAATTAAAGCAGGAAAAGTTGAAAATTGATATTTGAATATAAAAACAAAATCATCTTAGTCTACAAAAACTCAACTATTATTTAAAGTCATGTTCCTAATTATTTGCTCTGATTTAGGCAAGTGAAAACAAATTTTCTAAAGATGAAAAGCTTAGCCCTGGCTGGCATAGCTCAGTGGATTGAGCTCGGGCTGGGAACCAAAGTGTCGCAGGTTCAATTCCCAGTCAGGGTACATGCCTGGGTTGCAGTCCATGTCCCCAGTGGGGGCCATGTGAGAGGCAACCACACATTGGTTCTCTCTCCTTCTCTAAAAATAAATTAATAAAATCTTTTTAAAAAATGAAGAGCTTAAACCTCTTCATCTTTAAAATATGTGGTCTGATTCCAGGCTTGACTGCTTCATTGTTTTTTTTTTTTAAATATTTTATTTATTGTTAGAGAGAGGGGAAGAGAAGGAGAAAGAGAGGGAGAGAAACACCCATGTGTGGTTGCCTCTCATATACCCACTACTAGGTAACTGACCTACAATCCAAGCTTTTGCTCTGACTGGGAATAGAACCAGCAACCCTTTGCTCTGTAGGCAGGTGCTCAATCCACTGAGCCACACCAGCCAAGGTTGGATCTCCTTTCTTTCTTTTCTTTTTTTTTTAAAGATTTTATTTATTTATTTTTAGGGAGGGAGGGGAGGGGGGGAGAGAGAGAGAGGGAGCGAGGGAGAGAGAGAGAGAGAAACATCAATGTGCGGTTGCTGGGGGTTATGGCCTACAACCCAGGAATGTACCCTGGCTGGGAATCGAACCTGGGACACTTTGGTTCCCAGCCCACGCTCCATCCACTGAGCTACGCCAGCCAGGGCTGGATCTCCTTTCTTTATAGTAAGGTAAGGAGGCATACATTTCTAGGCAGACACTCACAAATAGCATTACTTACATAATTAATTTTAACATCCTCAGACCATAGCAGAAAATTATTTAATGGTTATTACAGGACAGGATATTAATTATAGTACTAAAGAGAAAGTATTATTTGTTCAGTTTTAATTTGAAGGTAGTATAATGCAATCTTTAATTTACATTAACACAAACTTCCCACAATGTACTTTTCTTACACTAATACTTCTGATGTCAACAATATAGTGAATTTTCACAATGTTAGTATTTGTATGATTCTGTTACTGGTCAGAACTGTCTGCTAAAGTTTCCATGAATATATAAATATCTGAAGTTCTCCTTTAAAGGCAGAGTTGCACTAGGTGTATATGGTACATTTCAACTCTAAAATTATTGTAAAAAGCAAGAAACTGGTTTAATAAAAATGTTAAGGTTTGTGGATATTCTAAGTCCCTGGAGTCAGAACAGACATTAAGTGGGAGTTCTTTGACATATTTATTATATTGCTGTCAACTTATATTTGGTTACTAAATGAGTAAATAAATTTTACAATATGATTAGTAATAAAGGAATGAGTTTTCTTTATTTTATGTACCTGTGCTACTTCTACTTGTGATGTTAAGCTATTTTTAAAAATGAAAACCCATTCGTGATTGATTAAGTGCCAGCCTGTGAACTGAAGGGTCACTGGCTTGGTTCTGGGTTAGGGCATATGCCTGTGTTGTGGGAGAAAGGCAACCAATTCAGTTATCTCTCACACAACAGTGATTCTTTCTCCTTCCTTTTCCTTTTATCTAAAAAATAAATAAAAGAAAACATACAAATAAATATGGGATAAAATGATGTCAAGACATATGCAATCTTGTTAATTGATTTAAAAATTTAAAGGGTATGAATAATGGCCCCATTGGTTTGGCTCTGTTAGTTGGAACATTGTCTCATACACCAAAGGTTATGGGTTTGATTCCCTGTCAAGGCACATGCCTAGGATTCAGGTTAGTTCCCAGTTGTGGTATGTGTAGGACCCAATTGATGTTTCTCTCCCACCCTACCCTTTTCTGTAAAATCAGTAAACATGTCTTTGGGCAAGGACAAAGAGTATCAATAATATCAAATCACTATATTCTCTATATTTTGTTCTCTTCACTTTATGCAAACATTCTCATCCATTTGAACTGTCAAATCACACTGTTTGTCCCAAACACTTACCTACAGTATTAGAAAAATTACCTAATTCTTTGTAGTTAGTATTATTCAGCTTTTTGCTTAAGAAATAAGCTTACATTTCCGACAGTACTGATTATTTTGCCAAATGGATAATAGGTTACATTAGCTAGTTTTAGTTTCATATGAAAAGATGTATATAATATGCTAAAAGAAATGGAGCTTCATTTGTTAATAGTAAACAGAAAACACGGTTAAGTCTTCTTTTGAAATCAAAGGTAGAGAATTACTTGCCCTGGTAGTGGAATCTTAAATACCGAGAATGTGCCAATTTTTATCTTACAATAACTTAACTGCCTCCAGCCTCTGATAAATAAATGTTCATAAACTTTGCAGTCAATACATATTGATATAGTAACCCTAATAAAGACAGAACATATTAGTATAAAATAAAAAGAGCAAAAAGGTAAAAATATTATTTACCTTTGAAAAAAGATTTTGTAGTCTAATGTGGCCGGCCATATATTTCATAATCATCAGGGCCATTATGAAATAGATTCCCAAAGCCTTTGAATTTTATTAAGGAGATACACAGCCTTGAAAATCCCTTTCTAGGTATCCCAAGTGATTCTTATGATCTGCTTGATCATATAAACTAGTATGAACTAGTGAAGTCCTTACTTTTTGTATGCAAAAATTTCAACGGTTTAGTTTTAGAAGGCACACTGATACCACCTTTGCAATTTTTTTAAAGAGGACCCCAATAAATCAGAGCCAACTTCAAGGTAATGTATTAAAGCTGAGAGACTAGGCAGATTGTCTGGATTTAAATGATAGCTTCATTTTTGCATGCCTGAGTTCCTATATCTGTAAAAAGCAGATAATGCTATATATTAGATTAGGTAAAAATATGAATACCACCCCCAAGGATGTCCATATCCTAATCCCCAGAACATGTAAATATGTTGTATTACATGGCAAAGGAAAGTAATGTAGCAAACATTACTATAGAATTAAGGTTGCTAATCTAATGGCCTGACATATACACTATTCTGTATTATATGATTAGGTTCAATGTTATAAAATGATTCTTGGAGTACAAAAGACAGGTAGAAGAATGAGTATTAGAAAGATTCCAAATAAGAAACACATGACTGGGCGTTGTTGGCTTTAAAGGTAGAAGGCTACATGGAAGCAAAGAAATATGGAAAACAAGAAGAACCTAAAACAAGCAAAAAACCTGATTATTTTCTGTTGCTGCACAAAAAAAAAACACAGCTCTGCAAATTTCTTTCTGTTAGCTCAGTAAGACCCATTTTACACTTCTGACACTCAGAACTTATGTTAAATTTGTCAATTTTCTGAATAAACTATATCTCATTTTATGTTTTCCCCTCTTTTGTCAAATGTTGACTGTAGAGACATGGGCTTATTTCTCAGCTTTCTATTCTGTTCCATTTATCTGTATGTCTGTTGTTATGCCAGTACTAGGCTGTTTTGATTATGGTAGCATTGCAGTAAATGAGGTAATTTGATATCAGGTAGTGCTACTCCTCCAAATCTTTCCCCCCTCAAGATTCCTGTTGCTATTCTGTATCTTATGTGGTTCCATGTATTTTTTTTTGTAATGTTTGTTCTACTTCTCTGAAATAGGCTGTTGGTATCTTTGTAGAAATTGCATTAAATCTATAGATTGCTTTGGGTAGTGTGGAGAGCCTAATGAGATTAATTCTTCCAATCCATAAACACTTCTATCTTCAACTTCTTTCTTCACTGTCTTATAATTTTTGGAGTACAGGTCATTTACATTGTTGGTTATATTAACTCCTATGTATTTTATTACTATTACTATTATTTTAATCCTCACCCAAGGATATGTGTATTGTTTTCTGAGAGAGAGAGAGAGAGAGAGAGGGAAGGAGAGAGAGGGAGAGAGATGGGGAGGGAGAGAGATATCAGTTGGTTGCTTCCTGTGTCTTGATCAATAATCTAACCAGTAACCTAGGCATGTGCCCTGACTAGGATCAAACCTACAACTTTTGGTGTAAATAATGACTGTCCAATCACCTAAGACATCCTGGCAAGGCTGTATTTTATTATTATTATTTTTAAGATTTTGTTTATTTTTAGAGAGAGGGGAAGAAAGGGACAAACAGAGGAAGAAAAACATCAGTGTGTGGTTGTGTCTTATGTGCCCCCTACTGGGGACCTGGCCTGCAACCCAGGCATGTGCCCTGAACAGAAATTGAAACAGTGACCTTTTGGTTCATGGAGGTACACTCAACCACCTGAGTCATGCCGACCAGGGTGAAATTGTTCTATGTACATCCACGTGCTTTCACCCTCCTATTGCTATTGTTTCTCCCTATCCCCCTAATTAAAAATACATAAAGACAAAAATATGTAGAGAATGTTTTAAAATCTCCAGGATTTCCTTGGCTGGTGTGGCTCAGTGAATTGAGCACCAGACTAAGAACCAAAGGTTTGCTGGTTTGATTCCCAGTCAGGGCACATGCTTGGGATGCAGGCCAGATTTCCAGTAGGGGGCGTGCAAGTTGCATCTACATACTGATGTTTCAGTCTCTTTCTCTCACCCTTCTGATCTCTAAAAATAATTAAATAAAATCTTAAAAAAAAAATAGTAAGAATAAAAGTAAAATCTCCAAAGCTCCAATAATTTCCTTCTATTTAGTCAGCACTCAAATAGTGTATTCACTAAATTAAAGGTATGAGAAATAAATACTGTTGGCTGATGGAGGTACATTTTCAGAGGTGGCTGAATGACTCTGGTTAACAGTTTCAGAGTGGTGACAGAAATGGTGCTAATCAAATATTAGACAACCAAGGGTTGAAGTAGAGTTCTGAAATTAGAGTAAAGATAATTATTATTCAGAAGGATTGCACATTTTCTAAGCAATTATTAAAAATACAAAACCCATCCTCAGCCCTGGCTGGCGTAGCTCAGTGGATTGAGCTCAGGCTGTGAACCAAAGCGTCGCAGGTTCAATTCCCAGTCAGGGCACATGCCTGGGTTACAGGCCACGGCCCCCAGCAACCGCACATTGGTGTTTCTCTCTCTCTCTCTCCCTCCCTTCCCTCTCTAAAAATAAATAAATAAAATCTTAAAAAAAAACAAACAAAAACACAACCCACAAAACCCATCATGATTAGTGGGGCCCAGTGGGTTAGAGCATCATCCAACATACCAAAAGATTGTGGATTTGATTCCCAGTCAGGGCATACATGTAGGATGAGTGTTTACCCCCTTGCTTGGTATGCATATGGAGGTAAACCTATCAATGTTTCTCTCTCTCCCCCCTCACTCTAAAATCAGTATGTATATATCCTTGGGTAAGAACTAAAAATAATAAAAAACCAAAAAGAAAAAAATCAAGCTGAACTGGAGTGATGATAAATGCATACATTCAGTAACATTTTAAAAAATATGTAAGAATAGTTTGAATAAAATCTATTTTCACTTATTTAAGTGGAAAAGAACTTAAATTTGTATATTCAAGTTCAATACTAAGATGATTGTCACAAGAAAGCAATGCAATTTAAATTGCCACTGTACAAATAATTAGGAACATCCCAGTTCATGGAAGGCAAGTCATAGCTTGCCATGTATCCAATATTGAGAAGGAAACTCTTGAACTATAAAGGGGTCTACAAAGGTGTAAAGAATAATAAGCATTAGAGAAGAAGACGGACAGAAGTGAGATATTTTTTTAAAAAGACTGTATTTACTTATTTTTGGAGAGAGGAGAGGGTGGGAGAAAGAGAGGGAGAGAAACATCAGTGTGTGGTTGCTGCTTAAGTGCCCTCCACTGCAGACCTGGCCTGCAATCCAGGCATATGCCCTGACTGGGAATTGAACTGGCAACCCTTTGGTTCATAGTCCAGCACTCAATCTATTGAGCCACAGCAGCCAGGGGAGT